>NC_079205.1:11595449-12195449 GCF_026745355.1 Beta vulgaris subsp. vulgaris | reverse complement strand
ATAATCAATTTATGAATCCAAAAGATATTACTTAATGTAAGATAGAAAGAATATTTTAATTTCAAATAACCAAATTAAATTCCATCAGATATGCGGTTGCAGCCGGATGCGTCACACGCACCCGAATGCAAGCGTGCAAGATCGAGACAGTCAGCAAAATACAAAATCGCAAAAATCAAATGTGCTAATGCAGGAAGCTTGCGCGAGGCGCACAACGGTGCGTGGAGCGCCTGCTCCGTGTGCCAAGCATACATGTGTTCTTTTATCCTCCACCAATTTTCAAAATTGTTTTCCTATAAATAGCCTCGTGTTCTACTTAGTTTTCATACTTTTTCTATACTTTTCTACACACTTTCTTACACCCGCATAATACTCTCAAAGACTTGAAATATATTCCAAAACACAATCAAATATATAATTCATGCTCTTCTATAATCTACGTCTCTCATCTATTTTTATAATTATATCTACTATATTATATTTATATGCATGTCAATATGTTTAATGCTTTCATCACCATTCACATACTTATTTTTGCTAATCAAGACCTAAATAAATATTATAACGCTTAACAAGATAATTTGGAAAATTGATTTAGGATCCCTCTAATTTGATTGCATAAATAACATATCTCTAAAATTTAGTCTGTTGTATTTAATGAACTAGGATAATTTAATTCTTGATCATATTATTCGTGTCCTTTTTCCCGAACTCTATCTTTGATTCATTGAACAATTATGAAGTCATGACGGGAAACCTACATTAGATTAGTCCTTTAATCGTCTCTACATGTTTCCAATATCCAATTAGGTTTATGAGTCTTCCTTAAAATACTTGTTCACGACTTGTTTTTTAAAATGTATTTCAAAAACTAAAAACTTTTACAATGAGGTAGTCAAATTCATGCTCATCCCGCATGACAATAAAATTATGCCTACACTTAAATTTTTCCATCCCTTTGGATGCTTAAACCATTCAGGATACCCATTTATCTGAAAGCATTCCTTCTTCAGCTGACCTTTCATCCCACAATGATCACGTTTCTCCCTTATTTTATTAGCCTTTCTCGCCTCATTTTCTTGGAATCTTTCTTCTGAAAGTATTCAAGTGGACCAAAGTCTCTCACTTGTCTGTTTGCAGCCACAACACTCATTTCTTGGACTGTGCTATTTCCTTCTCCAACAACCTATTTTTGTCTTTCAACTTGCATTATTAAGTTGTAAGCTTTTTTCACAAGTAACAAAGGGTCCATACTCAGGAACTTTATCTTCACCTGGTTGTATATTGTAGGAATATATAGATGCAAATAGCGAAATTTTGACAATCTCCTAATATATATCATACAATCGCAAACATAATCAAACACATGAATAATTCAATATAGGGATTAAATATCAAAACTTTGTAGCGTGATTTCCCTGTTGTATGCGAACTTTGAAGATCCGAGAGACCCAAGTGTTGCTCCTCTAATAAGTCCAGAGGCAACCAGTTGAACACCAACGTTTGCTGATATGTCTATTTTATATAGAGATTCTAACTCCGTCCCTCATTCATTATTGGTCTTAATTGCACTTTTCGGAGCCATTTTTACTACTAATGTGCTCCTTGTAATGTGTTTGTATTTTCAGATTGATCATTGTAGGAATTTGCACGTTTTAGTGCATTTCCTACTCATTTATATCACTACAAGAGATGATGTACTTTCGAGAGCACGATCATTGAGTTGGAAGAGTTTTGAAGCAAAGCGAATAATAAAAGAAGTAGAAAAATGACTCCAGTCCACTCTTTTGATTATATCTCAAGTTATACAAATCCAAATAGAGTGATTTCAACTGTATTAGATTCTACATTTCAAGAGCTTTCCAACAAGTGCTCATTTGCCTAATTACGACGAATAACGAATAACCGGGCGCCCTTACATAGCCAAATTTCATCGTTTGGAGAAGATTTTGATGAAAAGAAAATATTTTGTTGCGGGACCGACCGGGCGGAATCTCGCCCGACCGGGCGGAATCTCGCCCGACCGGGCGGAATCTCTCCCGACCGGGCGGGGTGCTATTTCCTATTCTACAGTTTAAGACCTGACAACTGCCCGGGCCAGTCTGGCGAGACGATTTTTAGGCCTTTTTGAGCGCGTGTTGCACCAGTTTTATGAGACATATAAATACTTATTTTTTTAGAGTTAAAAACTACGCTTTTTATTATTAGAGAGAATAGACTATTACTTTTTAGAGAGCTTTTGAGATGACTCCATTGTTGAACATCGATTCTACAAGTTTGATTTATTCAAGTAAAGACTAAGTTTTTCTAATCTCTTCTTTTCCTTCATTATTATTATGTCTTTGAATTTATTTATTATTTGCTTTGTTATTTCAATCATGAGTGAGTAGTTTTATAATGTAGGGTTAAGTTGAACCCTAGCGATGATCAATACATGAATTCCTCCATGAATCCCAAGTTTATGTGATTAGTTGTTCTTGCTTGATTGAATTGTTCTTATTTTCATTATCATACTAGGGATAGATGATTTTGAGTTGATTCCTTATATCTTGTTTTCAATGGAAATTGAATCTAGATGGTTTGGTTGATTCAATCAAGAGTATGAATATCTCTATGGGAATAAGTAGATAGGATTACTAGGAATTTTATTGTGATGCCATGTTTAATGTCTCCTTCTTGCATGATTCCATGGGAATAGGTTTGATTGCTTGTTTAGAGAAGCCATTGGTATTCGAGAGAGGTCTTTGGTAGCTATAGAGTGTATTACTCCTCTTAAATCATTGATTATGTTTATTGGGATGTAAATTATTCATGTATTGGTCGTGCTAGTGGGGATACTTAATTCTAGATGTCTTTATTGATTGATAATATATACCTTGTGTGTTCCTAGTAGTTGTCATAGTTTAGTGTTATTATTAGTTCAACACCCTTTTCATCATTGTTTGTCACTTGTTTAGTTAAATTGAGTCAAGACACCTAGTGTTTGATACTGTTTGTCCCTGTGGATTCGACCCTGACGTGCCCTGCTACATAGTTAGGAGGTTAGTTAGGAAATTACTTTTGTTAGGTGCGCGACACGCCTATCAAATTTTGGCGCCGTTGCCGGGGACTAACGGTATTAGATTAGTTTATCTTTGATTTATTTAGCTAAACTGTTTTTTGTTGATCATTGTCACTCTATTTGATGTTTTATCTCTTTTTTTAGTCTTTTTGTTGCATGCGCACTCGTAGAAGGGTTACAAGATCTAGGTCTCTTGATCGCGAGATCGAAGCTACAGCAAGGAGATTAGGAGGTCAAAGGAAAAAACAACAACAAGAATCAACAATGGGAGACGAAGCACCACCAAAGTCTCTACGGGAATATGCTATGCCTGATGAGACCACCACTACCATTATCAGACCAACAACAACTGCTACACATTTCGAGCTCATGCCACAGTTCATCCAGTTCATCTCACATGACTCATATGCTGGAACACCCAAAGAGAGCCCTACTGATCATTTGGCTAACTTCTTAGAAAAATGCAATACTTTGAAATTAACAAACGTTTCTGATGATTTAATTCGATATTATGCTTTTCCTTTTTCTCTCAGGGATGAAGCAAAGGAATGAGTTAAGGAAGAAGAAGTGAGGAAGATTGCCACATGGCCAGAACTAAAAAAAGGCTTTTCTTTACAAATTCTTCCCTCCTATGAGAACTTTCAAGTTCATAAATGAGATACTGGTTTTCAACAACATGAATTGGAGTCTCTCTATGAAGCATGGACGAGATACAAGGCTTTGCAAAGGCAGTGTCCACACCATGGCATTCCCGAGTGGCTATAAATTCAGACATTTTACAATGGTCTGAAGCATGAAGTTCGAAGTTCTATTGATGCCATGATCTGGGGTATTTTCATGGCCAAATCCAGAAGCTGCGAAGACATTGTTGGATGATATGGTGCCACCAATTACTTGAATGACTGGAGTATGTCTCGTGGAGCCCCTAAAAAGGGAGGTAAGTATGAGGTTGATGCTATTGCTACTTTAACTAACACTGTGCAAGTTTTGGAAGCTAAAGTTGATCAATTGAGTAGCGGATCAATAGCACCTGTTTGTGAGATTTGTGAAGTGCAAGGTCACTCATTTGATAAGTGTCAATACAACACCATGGTAGCGGTAACTGAGCAAGCTAATACCCTCCTAAACACAAACACAGGACACAATAACCCATATTCAAACCATATAACCCAGGTTGGAAGAAATCCAAACTTCTCTTACAAAATAACCAACCTCAACCTTCACCACAACTTCTACCACCCGGTTTCCAACAAAGGGCACCATTCAACTCCTCATCCTTAACATCCAACCTTGAAACCATCATAGAGAATTTAGCTTCTTCTCAGGCAAGGCAAATTGAATATCAAGCGAAGCAGGATGACTTCTTCAGCAACTCCCTTCAACAAATTCATGCTCATAATAAAATGATGGAAATCAGATTACCCAACTTGCTCAGCAAATCAATCATCTCTCAAAACCTTCAGGCCAACTTCCAGGGCAAACCGAACCAAACCTAAAAGGGTATATCCATACTATCTCATTGAGAAGTGGTAGAGAATTGCAAGATCCCATATAGGAAGATGAATGACAAAGGAAGAGTGTAAAAGAGTCCAAAAAGCTGAGTGAAGAAGATCAAGGCGAAAAGTGTTGGAAGAGGAAGCTAAGGAGACTGAGAAAAAGGAACCTATTGTCATACCTATTGCACCATGAAGCCACCTGTCATTCCTCAAAGATTGGCACAAGCAAAGCTAGAGAAGAAGATGGGAAGTTCCTTGATATTTTGAAGAAGTTGCACATTAACATCCTTTCTTGGATGCTATCTCAGAGATGCCTTCTTATGCTAAGTTTTTGAAAGACATGCTTTCCAACAAGAAAAACATTGAAGAGAATGTCACTGTTTCACTAACAGTTGAGTGTAGTGCTATTTTGCAGAACAAGCTTCCAAAGAAGCTAGGAGATCCAGGCAGTTATTCTATTCCTGTTAAGCTTGGTAATATTGAGATCAAGAATGCCTTATGTGATCTTGGGGCAAGTGTCAGTCTCATGCCTTGTCAATCTGCAAGAAGCTCAATATGGGTGAATGAAACCCACACTCTCCTTACAACTAGCAGATAGAACAGTCAAGTTCCCCTTGGCATCCTTGAAGATTTCCTCTTAGAGTCGGAAAATTTTTCATTCCATGTGATTTTGTTGTTATGAAAATGGAAGAACATGCACACGTTCCTGTTATTCTTGGGAGACCCGCTAAAGACATATTTGATATGAAAAAGGGAAAAATCACCTTGGAAATAGGTGACGAGAAGATGAAGTACACACTCGCAAACTCCAAGGCTTCCCCATCTATTGGAGAAATTGTTGATAAAGTGGATGTTCTCAATGAGGATACCCCGGTTATATCCTTCTTCTATGTCGATTGAGAGATCACTTGCAAAAATCCAACATTCAGTTGCTGAGATTAAGGCAAAGCAGTGCATTATTAAGAAGAACTTGTCATTCATATTCACAATTTGGAAAACCTCAATACTTGGATGCAGTCACCAGGTTTCGATCCCTTCGCTTCCCTCCTTAGTGAGGATTTGTGAGTACCCTGCCCCTTTCTTTGTGTCTACTCTTTACCTTTGTCACATTGCGGACATTGTGACATGCTAGCTTGGGGAGGGATTTACCACATCATCTGTACATATTCATCATTTAGGCATTTTTACTTTCCATTTTTGCATATAGTTTCATTATTAAGTTGCATTTTAGGTTGCATTTAGGATCGATCACTGCTGATAGTACACACTAAGCTTGGTTTTATGCTCATCTCTATGTGAAGTCTAAGCATGATTTGAATAACTCTGAATATTTTGATCTCTCCTTGCTCGTTGTGATTTGAATGGTTTGTGGTAAGACGGTTTGATCCTCCCAGGGAGACTTGACTATGCTTGTTAGCCAAAAATCTACCTAGTGAGGTTATTTGAGCCTAATGGACAACATTTTTTTAGTCTTTCTTTTCATGTGTGATGCTCTTCCTTGATTATTATCCTCTAGAACTTGCATTGATACTCCTTGAGACCACATTGACTTGTTTTTGCATTGAATATGATTGAGGCATCTGTTATTTCTAAGCTACCTAATTAACCAAATGCCACTTACATTGATTACTCTCTTTTTGTCACCCCTCTGAGCCTAGCCTATTTTTCTTGATTAACTACATCTTTAGCCTTTACCTTGTCCTACCTAGGGAATGTGAAGCCATGTTGATGAGGTTAAACGTGACATTAGAGATATTTTGTGGTGTTTAATTGTATTGAGTTCACCACCTCATAGCTGCTTTCTTTGAAACTCCTATCGATTTCCTCTTGTAGGAATTTGTTAAATCCTTTAGTGAAAAAATAAGAGAAAACAAAAGAAAAAAAACTGTGATTTATGTCTTTAGTGCGTAATAAAAGGAAATTGAAGTTTATAGTTGAGGAGTTATGAAGTAGCCAATGAAAAAGAGAAAATGAAGTGATATTAAAATGTGTGTGAGGTTTGATAATTGTTGTCAAGGGTGTATGAAAAAAAGGCTTCACTTTCCCCTTTGAGCACCACTTTTCTAGAACTTTCCACACCCATACTTAAGCCTTCATTACAACCTATATAAAGCCTCATGATTCTTCATATAACATAGTCCGAAGCGGTGGAGAGTGAGAAGAATGTGCAAGCTTATGGTAGGATATAGTCAATGGAATGGAGCTTTGAGCGACTATTTACCTTTTATACACATGAGTGTTGTGTGCACGACTAGAGTGAGGGTTTATCATGTATGGTCAAGGCAAGCTTGGGGGAGAAAGTGGTAGTATTGGTTGTCAAGTCACAACTATGAGATTAGGATTTAGATTGAATAGTTTTGTGTTTATTCCCTTCATGGTCTTATTTTACATTGAAGATTGATTTGAAAACCGTGTTGTGTGTGTGCTTGAAGAGTTTTTCTTCTTTCCCTATGTTTCATGTTGGAATGCTTGTGGACAAGCATTAGTTTAGCTTTGGGGGAGTTTGATATGTCTATTTTATATAGAGATTTTACCTCCGTCTCATTCATTATTGGTCTTAAATGCGCTCTTTGGAGCCATTTTTACTACTAATGTGCTCCTTGTAGTGTGTTTATATTTTCAGATTGATCATTGTAGGAATTCGCACATTTTAGTGCATTTCCTACTCATTTATATCAGTACAAGAGATGATGTACTTTCGAGAGCATGATCATTGAGTTGGAAGAGTTTTGAAGCAAAGCGAATAATAAAAGAAGTAGAAAAATGACTCCAGTCCACTCTTTTGATTATATCTCAAGTTATACAAATCCAAATTAGTGATTAAAATTGTTGTTAGATTATTAAGAGCTTTCCAACGAGTGATCATTTGCCTAATTCCGACGAATAACGAAGGAGTTATGGCGTTTTAAAGATTGCGATTTTGTACAGTCTGACGACCGCCCGGCCTCCCGGGCGCCCTTACATAGCCAAATTTCATCGTTTGGAGAAGATTTTGATGAAATAAAATATTTTGTTGCGGGCCCGACCGGGCGGGGCGCTATATCCTATTCTACGGTTTATGACCTGATAACCGTCCGACCGGGCAGATTCCGCCCAGGCCAGTCGGACGAGACGATTTTTAGGCCTTTTTGAGCGCGTGGTGCGCCAGTTTTATGAGACATATAAATACTTATTTTTTTAGAGTTAAAAACTACGCTTTTTATTATTAGAGAAAATAGACTATTAATTTTTAGAGAGCTTTTGAGAGGACTCCATTGTTGAACATCGATTTCTACAAGCTTGATTTCTTCAAGTAAAGACTAAGTTTTTCTAATCTCTTCTTTTCCTTCATTATTATTATGTCTTTCAATTTATTTATTATTTGCTTTGTTATTTCAATCATGAGTGAGTAGTTTTATAATCTAGGGTTAAGTTAAACCCTAGCGATGATTAATACATGAATTCCTCCATTAATCCCAAGTTTATGTGATTAATTGTTCTTTCTTGATTGAATTGTTCTTATTTTCATTATCATACTAGGGATAGATGATTTTGAGTTGATTCCTTATATCTTGTTTTCAATGGGAATTGAATCTAGATGGTTTTGTTGATTCAATCAAGAGTATGAATATCTCTATGGGAATAAGTAGATAGGATTACTAGGAATTTAATTGTGATGCCATGTTTGATGTCTCTTTCTTGCATGATTCCATGGGAATATGTTTGATTGCTTGTTTAGAGTAGCCATTGGTGCTCGGGAGAGGTCTTTGGTAGCTATAGAGTATATTACTCCTCTTGAATCATTGATTATGTTTATTGGGATGGAAATTATTCATGTATTGGGCGTGCTAGTGGGGATACTTAATTCTAGATGTCTTTATTGATTGATTATATATACCTTGTGTGTTCCTAGTAGTTGTCATAGTTTAGTGTTATTATTAGTTCAACACCCTTTTCATCATTGTTTGTCACTTGTTTAGTTAAATTGAGTAAAGATACCTAGTGTTTAATACTATTTGTCCCTGTGGATTCGACCCTGACGTGCCCTGCTACATAGTTAGGAGGTTAGTTAGGAAATTACTTTTGTTAGGTGCGTGACACGCCTATCATTTGCTAGGACAGAAGAGAAGAAATCTCTTGCTTTTAGGTGGTATAGGCGCCATTAGAGGGAATAGTTTAGGGTTTCACTTTCTCTCTCTTGTGAAAAGAAAATGATTAATGAATTGATCACCTAAACCCTAATATTGTATCCAATATATAATAGATGAGTCATAGACTAGTTAGGAGAACTAATTTTCGTCATATTCCCATTAGGACAGGCCCGACCCTAATCTTAAACGGATTGGGATGGCTTTGTCCAACTTGTCCTACAATGCGTGAACTCATAGGATTGATCTATATTAGTTATAGGTCCAATCCACATTGTCCTATTAATTATATTTATTCTCTAGCAAAAAAATACGATTACTAAAATAATTTAACTTTATTATCTTCATAATATTATTCCTATTTATATTTAGTAATTATCGGGATGTCTAAGGACATATTCCTTCATATATATCCACCATTCAGTCTCATGATAATTTCCTGAGTTTGTTTGCAGATTCTCCCTCAAGTAATTTCTTAGCCAAGTCACAAGTGCACTTTCCCATGGCTCCACGGCAGCATTCAGGATTCACTTCAAGTTCACCATTTTACCCCATAGATCTTTCAGCCTTAGTAGTACTCACTCACACTGAGGTTTTACTACTACAACTTCATCATGTCTTTTCAGCCGGTATAGTTAAGGGGAAATGGTCTGACCATACGTCCATACCACTCAACAATCTCTTCCCATAGTCTTCTGGTGGACTGTATAGGTACCAAGGTGCATACAATTTCAGGTTTCACGGTTGCAAGCAACCAAGATCTCACAATGTAATCGATCACATCTCACCCAATTCTGCACATCTTCATGTCCAGTTTCGAGTGTGGGATGTTTTGTAGCTAGGAACCCCAACATATTCTTTGCTCCAAGAGCAATATTCACACTTCTACTCCAAGAGCAATATCTCACAATGTAATATGATGCTTCCTAGTTCCTAGAGAACTTGCTGAACTCTCACTCAAAGCAATGAAAGAGGGTCTTTGTAAGGTTTGTTTTTTGAGCTTTGGTTTGTGTTTGGGATTATGTTTTGGTCTACCGTTTATTGATGTTTGGAAAAAGCTTAGAATTTTTACTGTATTTTACTAAGGAAAGCCTTATTAACTCTTAAAATCACAGGATCTTTCAAGCTAGCTCTAATACCATAAAGAAATTTGCAAGACTCTACCTTTGGTTTTCTTGTAGTTCAAAAATTGCACACAATTTTCTTGTATATACATTACTCTATCAAACATTGTATTACAAAAGCTTAGAAAATTGTAGAGAGAAGGGACATATATGCCTTATATACAAGTGAAAGTATTGGGTCAGACCGTCTGACCCAATACTTTCAGTCGAACGGGCTGAGCCCAACAAAGCGCGCGGGCTTTTTTTTTAATATTTGTTTTTATTTTCAAAAAAAAAATTTGACGGTTTTGAAACTGTTTTTTTATGTAGTTCGTGCTTGATTCTTTATAGTTTTAAAACTGTTTCTTCTCTCTTAATTTCTCATTATTTCTAGTTTTGCTCTTAATTTTTCTGCTTTTCTGCTGTTATGGTTAAGAGGATCAGAGATGAAGTTTCTAGGTATAATTTGGTTTGATTTTTGCTCCATTTTTTTTCAAATTCTTAGTGTGTTGTTGTTGTAACTGTAATACAACCCGAAGTCAAAGAAGGTGAAAATTGACGCATCTTCAGGAAAACATTTGGTTGTGTCTACAGCTGGGAAGAAGAAAGTGAAAGATGGTGATTATGATCCAAGGTAATAGGTATCATTCACATATGTTTTCAGTTGATGTTATTTTTCTTTCATTTAGACATTTCTACCTTTCATTTGGTATTTTTGATTTTGTTTTTCTTTATTTTTGGACGTTTTCAGTTGATTCTTGTATTTCTTTCATTTTATTAGGGTTTTTTTCAGTTGATGTTGTCTTTGTTTAAATTTACATATTTTTTTTTGGTGTGTTTTAATTGTTGTTTTGTATCATTCACATATGTTTTCAGTTGATGTTGTTTTTTCTTTCATTTAGACATTTCTACCTTTCATTTGGTATTTTTTATTTTTTTTTCTTTATTTTTTGACGTTTTCAGTTGATTATTGTATTTCTTTCACTTGATTATGTTTTTTGTTTCAGTTAATGTTGTCTTTGTTTCATTTACATATTTTTTTTTTTGGTGTGTTTTAATTGTTGTTTTGTATCATTCACATATGTTTTCAGTTGATGTCGTTTTTCTTTCATTTAGACATTTATTCCTTTCATTTGGTATTTTTGATTTTGTTTTTCTTTATTTTTTGACGTTTCAGTTGATTATTGTATTTCTTTCAGTTGATTATGTTTTTTTGTTTCAGTTGATGTTGTCTTTGTTTCATTTACATATTTTTTTTGGTGTGTTTTAATTGTTGTTTTGTATCATTCACATATGTTTTCAGTTGATGTTGTTTCTCTTTCATTTAGACATTTATTCCTTTCATTTTGTATTTTTGATTTTGTTTTTCTTTGATTTTTTGACGTTTTCAGTTGATCTTTGTATTCTGTCAGTTGATTCTTATATTCTTTCAGTTGGTGTGTAAATTCTTTCAGATTGTTATTGAATTGCTTAATTTGTTTATTTGGTTTGTTTAATGATTCATGTGATTTTTTATGTGTTTCAGTTGTTTGTTTATGTTTCAGTTTGTTGCTTGTTTATTTCATTTTGTTATTTTTTCCTCTCAGTTAGTGCTTCTCTTTTCATTTGGTTATGTTACTTTGTTTCAGTTAGTCTTATTATTCTTTCAGCTTTTGTTGTTTTTCTTTCATTTGGTTTTGATATTGTTTATTTGATTAAACTTTCTTTCTTTCACCTGTGATAAATCATTGTCTAAGAAGAAAGGCAAAGCTGATTTATCACCGGTGAAGTTTACATTTGCAAGGTCTAATCCAGACGAAGAGAAAGACACTTTTGATCGATCGTATGTATTTTCATTATTCTCCTTTTATATGATATGATGGTTTCTGTCTTTATTTTTAATTTATTTTTGTTCACTTTTCTTAGGAAATTGACAGAGCAAGAAATTAAGTCTATTAGTCTACATGTATTGTCAGATTATTCTCATTTACATGAAGTTGTTAGTGACCTCAGTGATCAGCAGCAAAGAGACATTAGGGAAATTGGTTTTGGCAGTCTTCTAGATATTAGGATAAAGAAGTTATGTTCGAATCTCTATTTGGAGTTGTTGCTGAATTACAATGCTTCCGGAATGATGTTTATGACAAAGAATGGTAAAGTAATTTTTAATAAGTTTACCACTAGGGATGTTTTGGGAGGTTATTGATGATGATGCTTTTAGGAGGAAAGGTAGTCAGGTTGAGGCAGGAAGTGCCAGGAGGGATTGGCATAGGTTGCTTGATGTTTCTGATCCTAAGAAGCCATATATTAGTAAAAAAAATTGGGATGATTTTTTTAAGAAGTATGAAAGTGGGGATGATTTTAAGAAGTTGTTTGTTATTTTTTGCTTGTCAAAGCTCCTTTGTCCACGTGCTGATTTAGGGCCTACCCTGAAGTGTGCCAAGAGTTTGGAAGATGTAACTATGATTTCAAGCTACGATTGGTGTGAATATGTCTTACGAAGTCTTTGTACTGCTGTCTTGGACTGACATCATAATATAATGATGAGGAAGAACGAGTTGGGACAGAAGAAAGTGACATTTAAGCTTCGGGGATGCATGAGTGCTCTGGCTCTTGCTGTTATTCACATCTTCAAGTGTCGTAATCTGGATTTCTCAAATGTGAGTAAGCCATTTATCACTTATTGGCAGGAAGATAAGCATTTGAGTAGTGTTGTGAAGCAGTTTGAGATCAACATGGATTTTATTCTGCCAGTGAAGCGTGAAAAAGAGAAGGAGAAAGATAGCAGTAGAGTACTTGAGTTTAAAGCTCCTAGTGTTAGTGTTGTTAGTATAAAGTCTGCTTCTCCTACAATAAAGGTTGTTGAGGGTCCATCACCTTCAACTAGGCAGCTTGTTATGGATCTACCTCATACTTTGATGACTGATGAGGAAATAGATGCTCTTGATTTCCTGTGAGTTTCTTACATCTTATCTTTTTATTATTTTTGTACTCTTAAACTCTAACTGAAGATTGTTAAACTCTAACTGAAATAATATCAATACCAGCTGAAAATTATATAAATACCAAATGAAACTATTTTGTTTTTATTTCATTCAAGTTTTCATTTGATTGCTGGATTGTTTCAGTTGGTCCATTTTTTTTGTTTTTTTTTGTTTCTGTTTGGCTTTCTGTTGGCTTTGTGTCATTATGATATTCATTTGTTTATTTCTTTGTTTTGCTCTTTTAATCGAAGGAATATGTGAAGAACATGCACAAGTTAAAGAGGAATGTGCTTGCATTCTGTCAAGTGAACTTGGATATTGCACAAAACATTCGGAAAGAAGGCGAGAAGCTGTCTCAAGACAGTCTTTCTCTGGATGACGGTGAAGTTTTTAATCTAGAGTTTTTGAATCAAATTGATGACATATGCATGCGTCATATGGCAGCGAAAGAGAGCACAAACAAAGTTAATCCTACAATTGCATCGTTGGTGAAGCAGAATGTGCATTTCGAGTTGGAAAGAAATGAAACTGTTCCTGATTTGGATGTTGGTGTTCATGGAGATGAAGAGAAAGGAGGAAATAAAGATTATGGAGGCAGTAAGTTCCTTTCATTTTATTGTTTTCATTTGATTGTTGGAGTTTTTAATCTGGTGGAAATAAAGATTATTGTTTTCAGTTTGAGTGGAATACATTTGTTTAAATGAAAAAGTTAAAGAGGTAACTGAAAGAATAAAAAGACCAACTGAAAATTGTGACACTCTAACTGAAATAATATAAATACCAGCTGAAAATTATATAAATACCAAATGAAACTTTTTATATTTGTTTTTATTTCATTCAAGTTTTCATTTGATTGCTGGATTGTTTCAGTTGGACCATTTTTTTTTTCATCTGGTGGAAACATTGTTTCAATTCTTGTGTATTTAGCTTGTTTTTTATTGTTTTTGTTTTTGAATGAAGATGATGAGAAAGAACCAAAGGAAGATGATAAGACGAGGAATGCTGATGATGATCAACTAAAAGATGGTGATGATGATGATGATGATGATGATGATAAGGATGACCAGAATGCTCAGGAAGATAATGAGACAAAGAAGCAGCTAGATGATAGTGATGATTCTGATGCTTGTCTTCAAGGAGATGAAGAGAAAGGAGGAAATAAAGATTATGGTGACAGTAAGTTCCTTTCATTTTATTGTTTTCATTTGATTGTTGGAGTTTTTCATCTGGTGGAAACATTGTTTCAGTTTGAGTGGAATACATTTGTTTAAATGAGAAAAGGTTAAAGAGGTAACTGAAAGAATAAACAGACCAACTGAAAACAGTGAAACTCTAACTGAAATAATATTAATACCAGTTGAATACATATAAATACCAAATGAAACTTTTTCTATTTGTTTTTATTTCATCTGGTGGAAACATTGTTTCAGTTTGTCAATGAATTAATTCATTTTTTATTTTGTGTGTTTTTCAGCTCTTGTTTATTTAGCTTTTTTTTATTGTTTTTGTTTTTGAATGAAGATGATGAAAAAGAACCAAAGGAAGATGATAAGACGAGGAATGCTGATGATGATCAACTTTAAGAGGTTAAGGATAAGGATAAGGATAAGGATAAGAGTGTTACTCATGATTATGGTTTGGAGAAGAGTTCTTGTGAGAAGCAGATTGTTGATTCTACACCTATCCCTACTTCTACCGCTGCTGTTGAAGTTGTTGATCTTTCTACTCCTCCTCCCATTGTTGAAGTTGTTGAGAACGTCTATAATAGAAGGTCTTCGAAAGTTGATTCTTCTGGTAAAGGGAAAAAGATATCGAATTACGTTCGCCTTCTGCGTCATTAGCGTCCTGTTGGTGGTCCTGATAGTGGTCCCGCTTTTAAAGGTGTTGATCCTTCATGCCCTTCATTCCAACTATTAACTCTGAGTCTTGTTGCTGAGGGTGTTGGATGTGCAGACAGTGGTGAGGGTGTTGGAAGTTCAATTCCAATCATCACTCCAGTTAAAGTAAAATATCCTCGTGTAAGTATAGTTTTTGTTTTTTTAGACTGCATTTTGTTTCAGTAGGTATTAATTTATTTTTCCGTTTGTTTGTATGTGTTTTAGTTTGGTTATTTTTCTGTTTTAGTTAGTGTATGTTTCTTGTCAGTTAGTATTAATTTATGGTTCAGTTAGTGTATGTTTCTTGTCAATTAGTATTAATTTATGGTTCAGTTAGTGTATGTTTCTTGTCAGTTAGCATTAGTTTATGTTGCAGTTAGTATCTATTGCTTGTCAGTTAGTGTATGTTTCTTGTCAGTTAGTATTAGTTTATGTTTCAGTTAGTGTATGTTTCTTGTCAGTTAGTATCTGTTTCTATTTCAGTTAGTGTATGTTTCTTGTCATTTAGTATTTGTTTATGTTTCAGTTAGTGTATGTTTCTTGTCAGTTAGTATATGTTTCTATTTCAGTTAGTGTATGTTTTTTGTCATCTAGTATTTGTTTATGTTTCACTTAATATATCAGTCATTTTTTTTAAGTATTTTTTTTTCATATTTTAATGCAATGCAGGGTGATGGCTCTTATTCTTCTCTTGTTCAATCATCATACAAATTATACCTAAGAATCATTCAAAGTCAGAAATTCTTTCAACACCTGAATTATTGAAGGGGTGGGACTATGACTATAACTCGGAGAAATCTGAGAAAGTTTCGAGTGTGGAGGAAAAAGGTGATGATTCTGAGGATGATGATTTGGATAAACTCATTGACAAGATTGCAAAACATGGAGTTGATTATGAAGAGCCAAAAAAAAGAAGAGGAGGAGAAGAAAGATGTGGAAGACGTAGCTGGTGTTGGTTCTTCTTCTGCACCTGGTTTGTAGGCTATCCCTGTCAATAATTATGGCCTAATCTTGTGTCGAAGCTTGCAGCAATATAACAAGTACCTGAATGATCTCTCTCCTGAAAACGTGTTGCTGGTTGATTATCTTTTCTACAATGAGTTTGACGACGTTTCAAGGTTGTCATTGGATCCAAATTCTGAACCTACAAAGACGAAGAATTGGATGCTGCAAGATGAACTACAAAGTGATATCATTGTGGACTTCGAGAATCACGACAGCATCTACTCGGTTCAGTTGTACAAGTTTGACCTTGTTAGCATGCCTCGTCACGGTTGGTTAACTAGTGGAGTTATTGATGGATGCGCATATATGTTTAATAGGCAAGAAGAGGAATCACCTTCTGCAAAGAGGAGATTTTGGTTTAATTTGATACCTTTTGTAAGTGTTTCTATCTAATATAGTTTTATTTTTTCAGTAAGTTCTTCAGTTCTTTTTATTTTTCACTTCTGTTGATGGTGTACTATGTGGTTAGTGTTATGGCTTAGTTTAATTTGCTCTTTTTTTTATTTCAGTTGGTCGTATTCTCTTTTCATTTTGTATTATACATCTGTTTTCAGTTGGTCATATTATTTTTTCAGTTTGTTTTTAGTTTGTCATATTATGTTTTCATCTGTTTTCAGTTGGTTATTTACTATCTGTTTTCTTTTGTTGCAGAACTATATGAATTAGATGTGTGAAGAGAAGGCAAAAAAGGTTGAGTTTGATAGTGAAATTGCTGAAAATGAGATTATTTTGAAGAAGTTGGAGGGCACTAGTGAATATGATGAGAAATTGAAAGAATGGGAAGAGAAGAAGAAAAAGATGATTACAAAAGAAGATGATTTATTCTTCAAGAAATGTAGTGATGCCCTTTCTGCATGGGTGAAAACATTTCCAAGGAACGATATTCGACAAGCTGGACTTGTTAGTGGGACTGTATTGTTGTTTACCATTTTTTTTTCCTTTTGATTTCAGTTAGTTTGATATGTTTCAATAATTGATAGTATTATGCTTACTTCTGATAGTTTTGTAATTGTTTGAGCTAGTTATAGTTTTGATTTCATTTTGTGCTATTTTTTTTGTTTCATTTAATTTGCTTCTTTGTTTCAATTGACATCCTTTATTGTTTCAGTTGAATTTAATAGTGTTGTCATTTGGATTAATTTATATTTCAGTCAGTGTTTTCAATCTTTCAGTTAGTCCGAGTTTCTGTTTCAGCTAGTTCTCCAAGTTTATCATTACTTTTCATTTTGTGTTTGATTTAGTATTGTTAGTATTTCATTTAGTTCTTTGTTCTCTTTCAGGTAGACTTATTGCTTTTGTATCTTATGTGTATATTCCAGATTCTTGTTCCTGTTCACAAGGATGATCACTATACTGTTTTGGTGTTTAACAAGAAAGCTAAAAGGATTGAAAACATTGACAATCGTACAGACATGAATGATATTGAGAGATATGTTTATGAGGGATTTAACAGTCTTACATACTTTGTACGTATCCTTTTGTGATGGTATTGTTTTTCATTTGATCATTATGTTACTCGTTTATTAATGGTTCTTTACTTTTCTTCAAATGCAGTGTCGTGTTTTTTATGCTTTTGTGCAAGGTGGTAATATGAGCTGTCGTGATTTTGATCATCTCCAACATTGGGAGAAATTAAAGTGACTCTTTTTTTCCCTTGGAGAAACAAGGAAAACAATCATGATTGTGGTGTGTATGCAATCAAGTGTATGGAGCTGTACGATGGTGAAAATGTGAACGATTTTCCACTTGTTGACCTGAAAAGGGAATGATAACTTTATGGTTTTTTGGGGGAATTTATACTTGTTAGATTTCTGGTTTTGAAATTTTTTTAATAGTGTTGATGTTTTTAATTTTCAGGCAGCCGCCAAAAACTTTCAGTGGTGCAAGCTTGCACTTCGTCTAGTGGAGCATCCTTTAAACAAATTGAAAGACAAAGTGAAGCGCGATTGTTATGTTTGGTCAGCAAAGAAACCTGCAATTTTTGCAAGACAGAAGTTAAGGAAGGAAAAGGAGGGTCTTCTTAATAGATTAGCAGTTAATCGATCAAAGAGGACGAAAAAACAAAATCCATCTATTTTAGAGCGAAGGAGGAAACATGAGGAGGAAGTCGAAGCAGTGTTGAATGATCACTATGAAGATAAAGACAGATTAAACAAACTATTTAATTTTGGTTATTCTTAGTTGCCAAACTGTTTTTTTTTTTTTTGTAATGTACAGTAGAAATAGCACACAACTGAATTTTGTAATGTACAGTAGAAATAGCACACAACTCAATTGATATTTTTAATGTTTAGAATTGTACATTTACACTTACTATGAGTGGAATACATTCATGTATATGAAATTGTTTGAGAATTAAGTGGAAAAATACAATAACCAGCCAAAAAGTGAAAAATCTAACTCAGAATGATAAGTGTATGACATATATTTGTAAATATAAATTTTAGGAAACTAACTGAAGCACTATAAAGACTAGCTGAAAAATAAACAAGTGTACCTGAAAATAATTACTGACTGGAATACAATTGAAAACTAATATTATTTTTACACTATTCAACTTCAGGTACATTTGGGGTTTTTGTTCCATATTCATTCGGATGCCTTGTCTACATTTTACATTTCTTAAAATGTCCTTTTACTCTCTTGTTTCCCTTTGGGGGTCTTCCTTTTGTCTTTATCACCTCAGAATTTTCAACTGTCTCTCTTCGTAGTTCTTCGTCTTCGATTTCTTGTTGTTTTTGTTTATCGGTCTTGAAAACTTCTTTTACCGATTTGTATAATTCTTTCAACGACTTGTCACATAATTTTCTTGCATCCTCACTCGATTGACATATTGACACTAGGTTGTAGAAATTCAAGGTTATTGCATGTCTCCATGGTGTCCATAACAGTGCATTTGGGTTTTGATCCTTGTCCGCTGTAATAACAGTTTCTTAGTCAATTATTTCATTTGGCGAAAAAAACTTTTCAGCTAGTTGATAAAGTGTTTCAGTTGGAGCTTTATTTTTTCAGTTGGTTAACTAAAGTTTTCAGATAGTTGATAAATTTTTTCAGGTGGTGTCTTAATTGTTTCAGTTAGTTGCAGTTAGTTAAGTGTTTCAGGTAATTTTTCAGTTGGCTAACCAAACCCCCCCTCCCCCCCCCAACAAAAACCCCAAACCCCAAACTCCCAAAACCCCCACCCCAAAACCCCCTCCCACACACAAACAAAACCCCCAGAACGCCCAATTAATTTTCTGTTAGTAACATTAATTTATCAGTTAGTTATACTAGTTTTTCAGTTGGAGCCTTTCTTTTTTCAGTTAGCTAACTAAATGTTTCAGGTAATTTAAAAATTATTTCAGTTGGAGTCTTAATTTTTTCAGTTATTAAGATAATTATCAGGTAATATTTTCCGTTGGCTAACCAAAACAACTAAACACCCTTCACCCCCCCCCCCCAAAAAAAAAAAACAAAACCCACAAAAAACTGCCAACCCCCAATAAAAAAGCCTAACTTAATTTTCTATTAGTTATATTTATTTTTCAGTTAGTTATATTAATTTTTCAGTTTCATTTGCCAATAAAGACAGTTATTTCATTTGCCAATAAAAACTTTTCAGCTAGTGTATTATGTGTTTCAGTTGGAGCCTTATCGTTTTCAGTTGGCTAACTAAAGTTTTCAGATAGTGGATAAATTATTTCAGGTGGTGTCTTAATTGTTTCAGCTAGTTACATTAATTTGTCAAAAGATATATTTTTCTAGGATTTGAAATATGCTGAACATGTGCATGACCCTTATGATGTGAAAGCAAACCATCCCCGTCTCTGTGAAGCATTGACATGAGCACACTAATTATGTTGTAGCCTCATCGTATGCTACCGTATGTGAATTGCTGAAATCTTCTTCTGGTGAGACTTCAAACAACTTCAGCTCTGAGTTTTCTATTGCAAATGCTCGTAAAAAGGATGTCATTGCCCACTCATACTCTGTTTCAAAGTCATTATACAGTGCTAGTGTGTATACATCAGTTGCATGTTTCAGGAGCTTTGACTTGGATTTGACAGCTTTGGGACGTTCGGTGCTGTTCCGGAAGTTGTCATTAGTTTCATTGCTTCTCCATCTCTTCATTGTTTGCTCAAATATATGGTAGAATTCAAACAAGTTTGTCGTTGCTTTTGCATTGAATGATATTGCCTTATTTGTGACTTCACTTCTTTGTGATGATAAGATTCCAGCTGAAAACATATCCCTATTTAACGCGGTGCACCACTTGTGTCTCTGATCATATACTTGATCGAACCATTCCTTTTTCTCATGTCCATACATTTCCATCATTCTCGTCCATCATTCTTCAAAGCCTGATTCATTTTGACATCCCATCAAGCAGTTCTTGAACATGTTCTTGAAGTCTTCATTGGTCTTGAGGGATCCGAAGTGGCTTACAAAGTTCTTCTCTATATGCCAAAGGCAAAGCCTATGTCTTGAATTTGGGAAAACCTGTTTTAAGATATTACATAATATATGCTTCAAATCATTTTAATTTGAATGCTTATAAAACTAACTGAAAGAGTAGATCTTTGAAATGAAACAATAAGATATGCAACTGAAATGATAACAATAAATCACAAATTAATAGCTTTGTATTTAGTTGTGTGAGTTTATGTTATTTATACCTTTTCAATTGCATTGCCCATGGACTTATCTTGATCAGTGAAAATTGTCTTTGGGTCTTGTTGGCACATTGCTCTCTTGAATGTTTCTAGCAGCCATTCAAAGCTCTCTTCCTTTTCATTAGTTATGAAAGCGCATGCAAACATTGTTGTTTTCCAATGGCAGTTTATGCCAACAAATGGTGCACATATCAGTCCATACTTGTTTGTCCTATAAGTGGTGTCGAATATCATAACATCTCCATAGGCTATAAAGTCCTCCAACATCATGGAATCTTGCCAAAAGTAGCTGACAATGTTATTATGTTCCCCAAATTTAAGCCTATAGAAGAATGCAGGCTCATCATCCGCTCTTTGCTGAAGTACATCCAACACACTCTGCATATCCTTTCCTTCAATGAATCTTGTTTTGTACTGTGTGATATAGTTTAGATGGTCCCTTTTTGTGTGGCCCACTACTTCCTCTGAACCAGCCTCATGACACAAAAAGTTGTATGCATACATTGGCTTTATGCCAGATTCAACCATTGTTTCTATTAGCTGGCCTTTTGTTCAGTTATCCTCCTTTCTGATTTCAGATGATGTAGTTCTTGTTGTATTATGAACTCATGGTTGTGCTGCAACTCATGAGCTACAACAAGAAAGTCTTCCCCATGTTTTTCTTGCTTAAATCTAACCATGGCTTTGCATGCTGTTCTTGTCTCATTGACCACCCTTTCCTTTCTTTCCTTGCACTAGTAGAAAAACGACGATTTGCATCCCCTGATGTGCGTCGCACTGAAACGGAGATGACGCAAAAACCTTATTTGCGTCGCAAATGAAGAAGAGTGCGACGCACATCATGTGTAAACGAGCACCAGTATAAGCTATCTGCGTGCATCGACCAAAGGTGCGTTGCAAAAGCTCAATGTGCGTCGGACCACGTGGCCCATAGGACGCAAATGAATTTCACTAACTGCGTCGCATCATATTTGAGTGCGTTGCAAAAGACCAAATTGCGTCGGACCTCATGGCCCATCCGACGCAGATTTGCGGCCCATCCAAATATTTAACCTAACAAGTCCCCTCGCCTCCCTCACTCATCGTGCCTCTTCATTTTCATTCTTCCTTCCTTCGACCTAAAACTCCCCTTTTTCTCTCTACCGCCTCCCTCCCTCACTCAACCCTAAAAACTCCCCTTTTTCTCTCTACCGCCTCCCTCCCTCACTCAACCCTAAAAACTCCTCTCTCTCTCTACCGCCTCCGTCCCTCCCTCAAACTCGTCTCTCTCACCCTAAAAACTCCTCTCTCTCTTCGTCCCGTCACATGAATCTAACTTAATTGCATGTTCAAGTTGTTTTCTTTCCTCCTCCGTCAAAATCTCATTGAGTTCTTCACTATCTGTCTCGTTATCATTGCACGAAGAGAAGAACTCATCATCGTCACGAAGAGGTTCAGCAAGAAGTGGCTACAATTTCGTTTCTTTGGCAATTTCTTCGAGAATCTTCGTGCATCTCAGGTTTTCAGATCTACAATTTTGTTTTTTTCATTTTTTCATTTTTTAGATCTAATTTTCTGTTTTCTTTTTGGCGTTTATGTAGTCTATTTCGTTTTTAATTTTTTAGATCTAATCGTATCTGAAAAATAAAAACGTTCTAGATTAATTTCATGCATCTGAAATTTATGACCTTTTTTTTATTTTTATATCTGATTTTTTACTTTTATTGGCATTTATCCTAGTCTAGGATTTTCTTTTTTAGTTTTCTGAAATTCTATTTCATTTGCAGATATTTGATTCCTTCTCGGCGTCTTCTTCGTCGGAAACCGGGCACGTTCATCCTCGTTTCAGTTTTATTTTTACATTTGTAATGTAGTTTGTTTACATTTGTAATGTAGTTTGTTTACATTTAGTTTCCATATCTTTTTACATATTTACAATGTAATTTATTGTATATATTTGTTTTACATTTTACATATCTGTATCTAATATTTACACATTAATGTAAAGGTTTGTTTGTATATTTACATATCAATGCAAAACTATTGCGATTACATATCAATGCAATGATTTTAAGTTATGTTGATACAAGACTGTGATTTGAGAGAAAAAAAAGCTGAAAATTAAAAAAAAATATATGCAAATTTCAGTAATTTGCGTCGCACCTATTGCCACATGCGACGCAAATTACTGACCTGCTGGGTACTCTTTGAAATCAGAATCTGCTGGGTACTCTTTGGCTTAATATGCGTCGCACATTGCTGACGATGCGACGTAGATGCTTGATTTGCGTCGCTCCCAGTGCTATATGCGACGCAAATTCCCCTTCCATCTGCGTCGCACCGTATACAACGTGCGACGCAAATAGGTAAGAGATCTGCGTCGTTTTCGCATACGACGCAAATCATTTATAGGTCATTTGCGTCGAGACCTGTGCCGTCGGACCCAAGTCCGACGCAAATAGGGGTCCCAGGTCCGACGCAAATCGACATTTCTCTACTAGTGTTGGTTGGCTCCTCAACATCTGGTATTTGAACATGATCTTGTTCTGTGTCTCGTTCTTTTGGTTCTATTATTTTGTTTGTTGATTTTGAGGCTCCTTCCTTCGAGCAAACCAAGTGGAATTCGTATATAGAATTATCAATTCTCCTCCTCCTTAGAGTTTGTTTCCTAATACTAAATCCTAATGCTCTTGAATGAGCTTGATACAAGTTGTAACCATCTTTGAGATCTGTAACATGTCTCCCTATTAAACTTCTTCTGATATTCTCGTCATTGATGTAATTGAGATATTCATGTTCACCTGTTGAGTTCATTGACAAAAAATAAGCATACTAATTGAAAGAACAGACGCACTAACTGAAAACTAAACAAATGTAGCTGAAAATAATAAGGTTTTGAATTTTTTTTGTCTAATTGGAATAGAATGAAATGAAAGAATCATTATACTAAATGAAATAATATGAAGACCAACTGAAAAATAAATAAGTCTACCTGAAAAAAGAAGTGACATGAGTATGGTCCATTTGTCTAATTGTAAATTTTGAGAAAGTAAATGAAACAATATGAAGATCAACTGAAAAATCAATAAGTCTAACTGAAAATTATTAGTCTGATTTGAATAGACTTTTGTAAATGAAAATTTTAGATATAGAATGAAATGAAAGAATTAGTATACTAAATGAAATAATATGAAGAGCAGTTGAAAAATAAATAAGTCTAACTGAAAAAAGAAGTGACCTTAACTGAAAAAAGAAGTCTAACTGAAACAATGTAAATGCTAACTGAAAATTTTTAGTCTAATTGGAATAGAATGAAATGAAAGAATCATTATACTAAATGAAATAATATGAAGACCAACTAAAAAATAAATAAGTCTAACTGAAACAATGTAAATGCTAACTGAAATTTTTTAATTAGTCTAATTGGAATAGAATGAAATGAAAAATCATTATACTAAATGAAATTATATGAAGACCAACTGAAAAATAGATAATTCTAACTGAAAAAAGAAGTAACCTTAACTGGAAAAAGAAGTGGACCTGAAATTATTAGTCTGATTCGAATTGACTTTTGTAAATGAAAATTTTAGACATACTAACTGAGACAATGTAAATGCTAACTGAAAATGAGTAAATGCAAGTGAAAATTATTTTGTTGCACCTGTTTCTTTGTCGTTTTTTCCAGCTAATTCTCCATGTAATTTCTTTTTTTTTTCCTGATCTGCTATCTGTATCAAACATTTTTTAATATGAATTTATTTCTTTTGAATTTATAAGTTGAGTTATTATGTGAAACTTGCTAATTAATGTGAGATATGTGTTACCTTTCTCATTGGTTAGTTCATTTTTTAATGAACTTTCGATTTGGGAGTTCGAATCTCCGGTTGACTTTCTTCCTTTAACTAGATTGAGAAATTGAATGTCGAAATGAGATTTACTTGCAGGGAGAAAGCGGATGAGTATGATGATTTCCCATTTAACAATGGCGGATGAAGCTGTTGTTTTTTTTTCCGGTCGTTATGAAATTTGTTGTGTGCGCGTGGTTTTATGTCGTCCGACGAGAATGTTGTGTCAGACGAGTCCTACACAATACGTTCTCTATATACAAAGTGAGCTAAAAAACCTAGAGCCTTTGCTATGTAAACGGACAAAAACCAGCTAGTATATACGAGTCCGGATTATCTAGAGTTTTAGTGAAACTCTATAAGATAGAGTTGCATCTGAGCCATACATTTTAAAACCAAGGGCTCATATTGGTGGAAGGGAAAGATTTAGGGGTGGGTTTTGATGAGATATAATAGGGGATTTTGAATAGAGAATATATAAGCCATTGATTTTTTATTCAATGGTTGATATTGCTCAAACTCTACCTTGTAGAGTTATTTTACAATTTTAGAGGATCCAAACACAGTATATACCTAGGATCAATAGTACAAATGAAAAGGTATTACATGAAAGTAAGTGTATGATTACTCTGATAGAGTATAAAAACTATTCATACTCTATCAGTAATAGACTAATTCAAGAGAATTTTCAATGTAAAATATGACTGAATCGTGGTCGTAATGTGAACAACTTTTTGCTCAGCTCGTCTCCAATCACGCAATATGACATTAAGGTTAATGTAAGATTAATTAGTTAAGTGCTTCAACTAACTATTTATGTACTTCAAAATTTCTCACTTAACTACTCCCTCCGTCCCATAATATAGTGCTTGTTTCTATTTTACACGGTCTCCAAGACGTAATTTTGACCTTTAATATCTTCAATTCCGTATTAATAAAAAATATAAAAATTTGATATTATGAAACTACACATTGAGACGAATCTAACAAGATCCCACATGAGTATGTTTTTTTATATATACAAATGAGAATATTCGGTCAAAGATTTTAAAGTTTGACCCACCAAAAATGAAGTAGGCACTATATTATGGGACAGAGGGAGTATTATCTTTTAGTTACACATACTTCAAACAATTTGTTAAGCCAAAAATCATAACTAATTGATGCATCATAACTATTAACGCAACATCCAAACAATTAACTAGAATACCATAACTATATATAATTATATATATTAATGCATAACCATGATATCAACCAAAATACCATAATTGTTAATCCAAATGATAACCTTTAACCTAAATCATAATTATTAATCCATAATAGTAACTATATCAACTTAAAAATCATAACTAATAACAATAAAACCATAACAATTAACCCAACATCACAATGTTAAAAAACTATCATATCAGTAACCCCAAAAATAATAACTAGCTTTTTCGTAAACATTAATCCAAAACAATAACTGTTAACATGAAAATCATAACTAATAACTATAAAATCGTAAGTATATACAAAAACCAAAACTATTAACTTGAAAATCACAATCAATTTATACAAATATATTAAAAGGTGTTCCTATCAACAAAACGGTGTGTTTCCACATGACACTCTTCTTAATCTTCTAGTACACATGTTTATGATCTCATTTTGAAATATTAACAATGTGTAGCTACTAGGAAACAAACACATGACAATTAAAATGAAATGTGAGATTAGCCAACAATCCACTAGAATTTCAATGTTTAATATTTCAAAGTAAAATTTGATACAATCTAATAATTATATGTAACTAAAAAGACATTGGCAAGCTTTTGGATCTTTAACACTTTTATTAAGGTAATAACGTTATCTTACCCAGTTCCTCAGAAGGTTTTATAAATAACTTATCATACGATAACGTCCATTTTTTAATTTCGCACTAGATAAAATATTATGAAAAGCTAATAAAATCAATTATGAAATTTATGCGTAATAATATGAAGTATTTGATAATTGTAGCTGACCAGGACATCTCTTATAAACGTATAAAATTAAGGGAGATGACATGGACAATAATTTTTTTAAAAATTGTCAGAACAAACCTACTTTTTACGATCAACAATCTTTTATAATGATTTTCTGGCAACTTAGCACCTCTAAATTACTTTTTTGCGAGAAATAACCTTATCCTATTTTCTGGCATTGATCCGCTAGTTTCCGATGTTGACTCACTTATATCCCCATGTGCTCTACACGTGACAGGAAAAGGGTGGGAAAAGAATTAACCCAACGTACATGAGCATCAATAGAAAAAGGGCTTTGCTAAACGACGCCCTAAATTTTCCTACTAACGCCCTAAATACAGTATTTTTATACTGTATTTTTATATTTTGTATTTTTTTCTCTCTCCTCCCCTTAACCCCTAGGGCAGTGATGATTTTTTTACCCTCCCTCACCACTCCCTTCACCTTGCCACCACACCACCACCACCACCACCACCACCACCACCACCACCACCACCACCCAACAGACACCACCTTCTTCTAGTTGACGAATGCCTTCTTTCTCTTCTCTGAAGTCTAGATTTACATAGAAAATCTCAGGGGGTGACTAACCTTCCATAGGAAGCCCACTTAGCAGATTCAATCTCAATTTCATTCTCCATGAAACAAGCAGTCATCTTTCCCCCTTTTCACATAGGTGCAATGAAAGCAACGGCTTTGTTGCGTTCTACCACCGGAATCTCAGGTATTGGAGCCTCAGGCAACGGAATCTCAGGCGAAGGTGAAGGAATCATTTTTAATCCTTCTCTCTGTTTTTTCTCCCTTTTTTCTGAATTTTTTTTTTAAAAAAAAAAGAGGCGTCCACCAAGGACGCCCCACCATCGGTGGAGGCGTCCTTAGCAGGCGCTCCACCACATGGTGAGGCGCCTGCCAAGGACGCCGCCACCGGTGGTGGGGCGTCCTTGGTGGACGCCTCCCTTTCTTTTTTTAAAAAAAAATTCAAAAAAATAAGGGGGCGCCCACCAAGGACGCCCCACCACCGGTGGAGGCGTCCTTGGCAGGCGCCTCACCATGTGGTGGAGCGCCTGCCAAGGACGCCTCCACCGGTGGTGGGGCGTCCTTGGTGGGCGCCCCCTTATTTTTTTTTAAAAAAAAATTCAGAAAAATCCGAGATACATACCCGGAATTCGAAGAGGTGTTGCCGGAGATACTCGTCGGAATTAACCTTCTCGCCGGAATTAACCTTCTCGCCGGAGTATGAGAGTGGAGAGTGGGAGTGGGAGAGTGGGATTATAAGAATACACAAATACAAATTTATGTATTTATACGGGGCGTTAGTATGAAATTCTAGGGCGACGTTTAGCAAATGAGTAGAAAAATTAGTTTAAAAAGTTGTGAACAGGTGGGCCAATGACGGATACCGCTGGGTTAACCATAGGAATAGGGTAAGGTTGCATGTCGTAAAAAAATAAATTTAAAGTATTAAGTTGCTAGAAAATCTATACAAATATATTAAAAGACGCGCGGAAATAAGAAATTGTGCCACGTGGTGCTTTTCCTAGGAAGTTTTAGTACATGTAATCCATGTACAATAAAAAGTTAAGAGATTGCATAATATAAGGTTTGATCTCGAGACCTCAAGTACATATACTAATGTTTTAACCACTAGGCTAAGTTGTATTTAGTGTTATTATCATAAAGTATTATATTAATAAATGAAATTTTTTCTTACGCGGGGCATAGTTCGGGCCTAATAACTAGTTAAAACTAGCCTTTATATGCACGCGATGCGTGCGTTAATTTCAAAATTTGTTATTTTATTAGATACTTCATTCGTACTTTATTTATGATTAAACTTAAATGTGAAAAATTCAACAGTTAGATGAATTTAGATATATTAATTCGTTAATATAAAAAAATAAAAAGATTGTGAGGTTTTGTTAACATTATTTTTTTGTGAATGAATATTGAGCAGAAAGAAGAAAAATAATGAGTTGGTTTAACTAAATTAAAAAGTATCAAAGGTAGTGAATGTTCAGACTTTTCATGTGCACGTTATGTATGCCATCTTTTTTATAAGGTATAAATATTTTGTCCATTTAATTTTTGATTGAAGTATTTGATGCATATACCATTTTAAACTTGTTTTAAATGGCAAGTTGGAATGAGAATTTTTAAATGATTTGCTTTTGTAATTTTTTTCATTCCATTAATTAGATCATTAAGGGTATTTTAGTCACTTCAAAAGAGGACACCACACCTCCTCCCTTGACTTATATAATAGAGATTATAAAAAGTTGTTTCTTTTTTTTTTTTTTTTTTTTTTTTTTAAAGAATAAAAAGTTGTTTCTTGCCGGTCGCCACAAAATGGGTATACAAAAGATGTGTTTTGAAAAAATATTCAAAAGTAAATAAATAAATGAAACATCGATGGTACGGCCGGGACTCGATAAATTCTACCAAGTTTAGGCCTAGTCTTGCGCATCAGGGATGTAAGGTTTTCTATCTTTTGTAACTGCTCCCAGTTTATAAGCAATTCTACAAAGCTCTCAACCAAAAACAAAAATTTGATTGGAAAAGTGAGTTCTGTTCTGATTTTGCAAAGAATATTAGGTTTGCAATTTCTAGGTTTTTGGTTTTGTAATCTCAATGTGGGTAAACGAGTTTTCCACTTTTCCTGTTGGGGGGTTCGACTTGAGATAATCTCACTCTTAGTGACTGATGCTTGCTTGCCCACTTCTGATCAGGTAATTTAGAACTCTGATTTACTGTTAGTTTTTCTTTAAGGCTTCATTTGAAGGGCGTAAAACATTTTCAGTGTAAAATGATTTCATAAAATATAATTTACAATGGAAAACACAATTTCAAAATTAGTTTTCCGTTGTTTGGTTTCAGGTAAGGAAAATGATGAAATGAAAGGAAAATGAAAGGGAAAGTAAAGAGGTAGCGAGAAAAGTGTACAAGAGAGATAAGGAAAACAATTTTCCCTTTATTTTGAAAGGAAAATGGTTTTCCATCATTGGGAGAGTAATTTTACCCCAAGGGAAAATGGTTTTACACTCTTTTGCCAACCGAACAATGTAAAACTGAAAATGGAGAAAAACAGTTTTCCGGAAAAACGTTTTACGCCCTACCAAACAGAGCCTAAAATTGTAATCTCATGCTGCATGATCTCAGGTTATTGTTTCCGAGTTAAAAAAAAAAATTATGATTCCATCTATAACATAATTTATTTATTTTTTTGTTATTGTTGCATTCTTGCATAAGTTATGATTGTTCCACGGGATTTTAGATTGCTATAATATTGGTGGACGGACATTTCAAATCACGCAATGGATTTGTCTTGAGTCTACTTTATTTATTTAAATCTTATCTGAAAGTATGCTTAATTAATTGATTTGAACATGGACGCACCTAAGGCATTCGATCATTATTCATACTATATTAAAAATCAGAAATATTTTGATGGCGGCTTTTGACTGCTCATGAAACCTAATAATACCCAATCATTAGCATTGCCAATGATAAATAAAGCTATCATATTGGATTCCTCTAAACTTTCGAAAGTTTCAAGGAGACTATCTAGAGCAAGTTGTGTCTAAAAATTGGTCGAAAGAGTGAGTGGTTGCTGAGAGTATGAAATTCCGAGAAAAACTGAAATCCCTCGTCCTCCAGGAGGATCGATTCTACAATTACATTGTGGTGTGATGAGTGGTGAGCTCAGGTTGACTTTTTTCGGGTGTCATGTTCTCGATATGTGACTTTGAGATGTAGTACACATACGTCGTCATATTATTTATGTCTAGAAACTAGTCAAAAGAGTGAATGTTGTCGAGAGTCTAATCCTAAGAAGATTTGAAATCCCGAGGGTCTTGATATCGGAAATCCTGCAAAATAATATTAAACTGACCCGGAGATTTTCCGGGAACGCCTCTCGATACTCAAGTTAGATGTAAATGAGGTAGAGAAAGAAAGTGAATTTTGAGAGAGAAGCTTTGGTGGTTTAGGTGAGAATTGAAGACTTGTTCATTGATGAGACTGTTACCTTTTATGTCATTCACTAGATTCAATGTCATGTGCTTGATTGTGATCACATTTTTCTCTTAGTTGATGAGTTGTCAACCTCCAGAATTGAGGATTGTAGGCCAGAAGGACACAAGAGAAGAGAGTCTCTGGACTATTGAATTAAAGGTACCGATATCTATTTCATAACCATAATGGCCTTCCCTTGGTTGCCCAAGAGTAGACGTGCCTGTTGGTGATTTCTGTAATAGGAAAACCTAGGAGGCAACAACCCAACTTTTAGAAAAGGTTTTTTCAGCTCAAGAAAATTGATGGCATCTTTTAATTACATTATTTGACCAACTAATGAATCCAAACAAAAGTGTTTATGTTTTCAACAACATTCACATGACTGGACAAGCCAAATCAATGACTTTTTTACAAACTAAAAAGTTAGCAAACTAGGGTTTTTTTTATCCCTTTTCAAGTTTTGATAGAAGTTCTTTTAAAAAAAGTTCTGACTAAAGTTAGAGCCTCAAAAATCAAAAGGGAAGCAACCTTCTAGTGGAGATTATATGATAAAAAATGACATGAAAGAAAAGTTTAAACTACATAAAGGGCAATAAAGAAAACATTGCAATTGCGGATGAAATTATGTCTTTAATAATAAAAAAGATTGATGGGAGGGGTCTCAATTACGACGAAAACTTTTAAAAGGTCCCAACTATAAATTAGCATGTGGATGTCTTAGCTTTGAGATGTAGTGTTTTTACAGCGTCCAACAGTGCTACAACAGTCCTCTGGTTTGTATCTACTACTACTGCTATTGTTGTTCCTTGCACCGCCTCACTAGTAGAATAATTGTTAATTGTGACGGTTTTTAAGTGGCCTATTGCTGCAAATTTCGCGCCCCCGCAAATTAATTAAGGCGCAACAACAGGTAAACTCTATTGTTGTGGTACTGGTAGAGGTAAAAAAAATTGCATTTTGCCATCAGATTTGAAAGATAAAAATCTTGAAAGAAAATAAAACACAACAAATTTAAAGTAATGACATAGAACTTGTAGATGTACTCATACAAAAAATATCCAACTCATACAAAAGAGAGAAATATAAAAGAAATATATACAAAAAAATAGATCAAAAATCAAAAGACCTAGAACCACTATTCGCTGGTGTTCCTGCTGCTTTACTCCATTTTTGTCTTGTGTTGTTTAACCCTTGATTATTATTGCTAGTTTGAAGAAGAAGAAGGATACCACATGAACCTTTGAAAGAGTGAGCGAGGAAGAAGTAGTAGATTTAATGGAGAATCGAGGTGTTAATAGTGTTTGGGGTCGGTGATGAACAATAAAGATAGGGGACGGTTGTGGTGGCGGCGGCGGCAACACGAGAGTGGCAGTGCAAATGCTTGGAACGCCACAAATGGAGTGAGGGAAAAATGAGAACAACAGATGAAAAAATAGAGTTACAAAATAGGGTCAACGCCGGAAAAGTTGAGTTAATGCCCTAATTCTGGCAAACGGTGGCTTCTCACAAAAAAAAAAAGAACGAAAAAGGTGGTTGTGTGTCCGTTTTCTAAAAGGTGGTTTGTGAGGAAAAAAAAAAGTGGTTTTAAAAAGTGGTTTCTCACAAATTTTGTTTTTCTTATTTTGACATCCAATTTCTCTCTCCTCAACTATTCATTTTCCCCACTTCCTCCCCTTAGTTAAAAATTCTCCATAAAACTAACTTTTTGGTGCTTACTAGAATCGGGTATTTAATTAAATCATTAACATAACTTTTTTTCCAGTTTTAATCTTACCTTGATAATTCACCAGTGGAGAAAAGTTCATTCGATGCGGTTAAAATCGGGCTTACTGATTCAATTTCGGTCTGCATCGGGTGGACTCGCGGCGAATCCCAAATATATACTAATTCTGTCCAAAAGAGTATCAGTTCATAATTTTTCAGGCACAACACTAGCATTCTTTAGTGGATTTTGACCCCATAAGTATCAATTTTTCAGGCACAACACTAGCATTCTTTACTGAACATAAGTATCAATTCACTTGTGGAAAAGACTTGCACTTAAAATGCATTCATCCCATAAGTTTTCAGGCACAACACTAGCATTCTTTAGAAGAAACATATACTTTCTTTTCGCTCTCTCATTTTGTCGTAGCCTTATTGGAACACTTATTTGATGTGTAATCCCTCTTTCACTAAGAATTCTTTCACATTCTTTCGGAAATATTTCTGTTCCATTATTATTATGATTATTTTTACCTTTCTACTAAGTAGTAGAACAATTGTATATTCCTGCGATCTCTTAGTGGCTTATTGCTACGAATTTCGTGTCGCCGATACTGCAGTTGTAGCCCAAAATCACAATAATAGGTATAGGTATTTTTTAAAAATTTTTTTAGCAAGTTTACAAAGTAAACAAAAGACATGAATCATTAAAATGTCAACTTCACACCTATATAAGTGGTAGCCACAATCAAACATATTAATAGTTTTTTGCGGGGATATACCAGGATAATAGTGCATTTTGTGGGGATATTTCTTGCTAATTTTTTTTTGGGATATACTAACCTAAATTTAAGTTTTGTTAAAAGTTACCAAAAATACAATTTATGACGAGAAAGTTAAATTTTCGACTTTTGACTTGCTTAATTACTCGTCTATAGTGCGTGACATTCAATTGCTTCTATTACATTCTTTTCTCTCCAACTTCCTCACTGTCACTTTGTGGCTCACTCGCCAGTACCTACCAGGTCTAATGTCGAAAATTTGACTTTCTCACCAAAAACAATATCTTTGGTAGCTTTTAAAAAAAGTTAAATATAAATTTGTATATCCCCACCAAAAAATTTTAGTGAGATATATCCCCACACAATACACTATTACCTTGATATATCTCAGCAAAAAATTCTAAAATAATTGAAAAACAATGGCACTGAATGATTGAATACCAAGGCAAACACAAGATTTAATAATACAACAAACCATAATTACAAAAAGATAATTACAAACAAAAGAATAAGTGGGGAGAAAAGGAGACAAAAAAGAGAAAGAAAATGCAATGAAAAATAAACACCGCTGTGTGAACCAAAAACTAATACTTCGTCCGTTTTTTTAGATGTAACATATTGACTTTGGGCACTATTCATCCAATACACTTTGTCCATTAATTATTATTTATACATAAGAAAAAATATAGTCATGTGGGATCTTGTTTGATTCGTCACGGTATACACTTTCTAAATATATATTTTTTATAATTTTTACTATTATACAATTGAAGATATTATCAGTCAAAGTTGTGCCTCGGCAAATGTGAAAGTCCAATGTTACATCTAAAAAACGGGAGTGATAAAATAAAATCCATAATCATAATCGTTCTTCGCTTTACCTTCAAAGAGTGGTTTACCCACTTCTTCAACCTTCACCATCATGCTTCACCACCCAGAGGGGTAGATGAGGGTGTGCAAAGAGCCCAATAGCACAGGGCCCCCAAAATTATAAGTGCCCCAAAATATATTATTTTGAAAATTTTACTTCATATTTGAAGAAATCATCTTTGTTTTCCACCCTTAATCAACTTGTCAATGATCTATCTTTAAATTTTTCAACTTTCCATCTTTAGAACTCTAACCTTCCATGAGTTCCATCTTTATTTTCTATAAATTTAGGGGCCCAATTTTCATGTTAGAACCGGAGCCCCAAAATTTCCAAGACGGCCTTGCACCACCTTAGCAAAGACTGAGAAATCTTGCTTCGCAGCGGCGTTCTGACGAAGATTCTCGACAGCGTCAATATTCTTGATAAAGACTCAGAAAATTTAATCTCCGGCCTTGAATATTCTCGACAGCTTTATTGATTGTGGCGAGAGGGATGGTGAGAGCGTCGCGGTGTTGTTAATGGTGGCGAGAGGAATGGCGAAGGAAGTCGGACGTCTAATATATAGTGGTGGAAGGGGAAGTCGTGGGTCTGAGAGGGGAAGTTTGAATTGAAGGTCTGGGATCTTCAACAATGGCGGTGGAGGAAAAGGATGAATGTGAGGAGAGAGAATGAGGGTGGTTGGAGCTGGTAACTGGGTGAGTGAAGAAGTGAGAGAGGAAAAAGTGACAGAGGAATGAGAGATCGAATGAATGAAGGAGCGAATGAGAAACGACTTCCAAGTATTATGATTTACGAATAGAATGCAAATCTTAATGCAGCGTTTGATTCATATGATTCTGCCATTCTGGGATGAAGTATGAGTTTAGAATGAATAAAACTCATACTTATTGTTTGTTTAATATTTTAATAAATTTAAATCTCATACCTCAAACCCATACGGAATAGTTAGAAATTCAGGGGAGGTGGGTTTGACTCATACCAATACCTCTAGGTATTAAATAGAAGAAAATTTCATTCTCAAATAAAACCATTATACGAACCAAATGCCCAATGTGTTTTACATGTTAGAAAAAAGCCTATTTATGCGGTTCTTTGGAAAAACCGTAGCAATAAATAAATTAGTAAAAATATTTAAATTTATTATTGCAGCTTTTCTCTAAAATGACAACAATAGGTTGTTCACGCTCTTTTTTTTTCTTTTCCATGTCGTATATTGCTACGTATGAGTAAAACTGCAACAATTTAATAGCAGTAATATACATTTATTCTACTACTAAATTATTTTCAACATGTGCTAGAAATCCAATTATAATCTCTTTCACATGTTCTTTTATAAACTAATGTGTCAGAAGTCACTCTAGAGTGATCATCAACAATTGTTAAGTAATATGTAGCTCCCGTAATGGCCTTCACACTGTAAGGCTCTCACAAATCTATATAAATTAGATCACACGCATTTTCAGTAATAGAGGAGCTTGGCATAAAAGGTAAATTGTGTTGTTTAGCTACAGAGCAAGTATCACAAAAATAGTTTCTCAAATCCTTACAATTAAACGAATCTAAGTGTTTCATCTTGGTTAGTGAAATATGTCCTAGTCTAGCATGAATAACTTATAAACTTCTCTCATCAGCATGCTTAAGGGTGATGATGACTTGATGAGACTGTCCTGTTTGCGGACAGTTCAGGCTCGGCTCGGTCAAAACTCGATCAAAGCTCGGCTCATAGTGGCTCGACTTGGATTCAAACTTGGCTCAAGACTTTATCGAGTCGAGCTGAGTTAGGCAAAGCTCGGCTCGGGAGCTCGTGAACAGGCTGGGTTACACTTCTATATATATAGAAAATACATAAATATATTAACCTAGGTATTACACAATAATAAGTTAATATGTTCATCTGTCTAAAAGAAAACCTAACAAAACCATATACTAAAGAGGAAAAAGAAATTAAATATGTACAAAATAAGGGGTGATAAAGAGTCAAGTTTGTTCGTGAACAGTTTCATCTCGACTCATTTCACATTTGGCAAAGCTCGGCTCGAATAAAGTTCGGCTCTTTAAGCTTTAAGCTCGGTTCGAGCTTGAATAAACTTAAACGAACACAAGCCGAGCATACCACAGTTCGGGCAGGCTCAGCTTGACCTATAAGCAGCTCTAAGCATGCTTCTTTCCAAGATCCTTGCTTGCTTCGACAACCAACACTCTTTTATCATCTGCTTTTTTCATGCTCCACTCCTTCATTCACCAGTCTATATAGGTCATATTCATTCTTCCCATGAGCAATAATGTGGAAGGGTCTTATAAAAAAAAATTGCATGATCTTGTTTTGTAACAGTTTGCTAATTGACAACACATTATTTTTGAAGTCACTCGCATATAAGAAATTTTTCAACACAACGCCATTAGACAATTTAACATCTCCAAACTCATTCACCTACTTCATTGTCTCATTCGAAAGAACTATTATGACAAATCATTTTAAAGGTCTTATGTTGCTAAAAACATCTTTATGTATAGTGATATGATCAGTGGTACCTTAATCTATGATTCGAGGTTGGTATGAATCAAACAAATTTTTATGAAGCACAACATTTGATAAAATTGCTTTACTTGCAAAATTGTTGTAGGATTTTATGCTTGCTCCTTGCTTTCATGACCTCCTACACAAAAACAGGGACAAGCTTGCTTTCATCCTTTCTTTCATTGTTCTCTCTTTGAGGGATGTTGTCAAAAGAAGTTTGTTATGCACCTTCATTCTCCTTGCTTATTCATAACATTAGCAACTTGTTGTTTCCTTTTCATCTCTAATTCTTGAATCTATCATGATATCCGACCAATTTGAAACATTCTTCTTTCATGTGTCTTTTTATCCCACAATGATCACATCTTTCAGTTCTTTCTCACTAGTGGAAAAACCCCACCTGATATGCTCAAAACTGGCCTTTCTGATGCGGTTTCTGTCCGCATCAGGTGGAGGCGCAGCAGGTGACTAATCATTTCTGATGCGGTCCAAAACCACATCAGAAAATGATGATCTGATGCGGTTCGGAGGGAAAACCGCATCAGATTTGGTGATTATCTGATGTGGTTTTCGCTAAGAACCGCATAAGATTTTTGAGTTTCTCTCCAAAAAAAATTACAGACCTGCACCCTGCAGGTCTGCAACCAACGTGCTGCCTTTACCAATAACAATGAATATAACAACAAACCAAAAAACAAAAATTACAAAGCATAAAAAAGAAAAAAAACGCTGCATTACAGAACCAAAAGTAAAAATAACAAAAAAAAAAAAAACACATACACAATTCAAATTCAACAATGAAAAAAACGAACTAAAAACGTGACGAAAATAACTAAAAGTAATGAAATTTACAGAAATTACAGAACCATAAGTAAAAATAACGAAAAAAAAAACCAGATGTAACTAAAAAACATAAATTACAGAAATTGAACGAATTTTTTTATCTAAAAACGAACTAAATCTAACTAAAAATATAAATTACATAAAATAAACGAAAAATAAAAATAAAAAAAACTAAAACTAACTTAAAACATAAATTATAGAAAATAGTCGGAAATTTTTTTAAAAAATAATAGATCTAACTAAAAACGACGCTTCATTCCTCGTTGCGAATGGCGGCGCGAAACGACGGCAAGCCAGACGAGCGTATTTGTTGTTCGCCGTTGAGGAGGCGTTATGGTTCAATTTGTCGTTGATGAGGGGTTCGAGTCGTCTTTGATGAGAGGTTCGATTCGTCGTTGCAAGCCAGAAGGAGGAGGAAGGAGAGAGGGGGTACCGTGGGTGGAGGAATCAGGGTTCAGTTGAGTGAGGAGAGAGGGGAGAGGAATGGGATTAGGGTTCGTTGAGTGAGAAGAGAGAGGAGAGGAATGAGTTGTATTGAGTGAGTGAGGGATGAGGGGCCGGGATTTTGAGTGAGAGATGAGGGGTCGTTGATGGGATAAAACAAATTGGGCCGTATTTGTTGGGCCGCGTTGGAACGCTCATTTTTATGGACTGAAATCTGATGCGGTCCATAAGGAACCGCATCAGCTTCTAAAATTTGATGTGGTCCATCAAAGGACTGCATCAGATTGTCCTCTCATCTTTTCCCTCTTAATTTTTGGTTGCTTTTCGGATGCGATTTTTGTAAAACCGCATCTGCTACTAAGTGACATATAAGCTAGGTTTTTTCCACTAGTGTCTCCATCCTCATTCTAACATCAGGTTGTACATTCTATTCACAAGAGGGAGAGAATCCATGCCAAGAAGATTGAAGAAGATTGCTTTTCATTTGTTCATACTCACCATTAAGTACATTAAGTATCATAATGAACTTTATGGTCCTACTTGTGGCTTATATCTCTAGAATTTTCCTCAAGTGCATTTTCCCAAAGCACCACACATGCAATCCGATATTTCTTTAAGTTCAACAATTTGATCCCACAGTTCCTAAATCCTACACTAGTTTTCTCCAATAATCATGTTGTTTTGTTATAGTTTACACAAAAGTTTCTTGAGATGGAAGAGTTGTGGTGCATTAGTCTGGCCATACTTCCCCACTATTTCACTCCGGAGCTCCTTTATGGATTGTATTGAGACTAGATTTGCATCAATTTTTTGTTTCATGGTTTCTAGCAACCAAGACCTCACCATATAGTCACATCTAACCCATTTTTGCTGCTCATCTCGAGCCTCCTTTGGTTTTGAGTGTTTTGCTTCAAGAAAGGTATATTTGTTCTTTGCACCTAGTGCAATCTTTACACTTTTGCTCCAATTCATGAAATTATTTTCATAAATAATAATTTCTCTTACAGCAGTGCCAACATTTTCATTGACAACAATGAAAAGAGCATCTTTGTAACAATTATGTGATTCAGCAACCTAGTTCTGTCAATTTGGTTCTTCTGCAAAATGTAAAGATTAAAACTTTCTTAACGGAATCTTTCTAAGAAGAAAGAAAATTTTTAAACTTTCTCTTTCAAGGATCTTTAGAACCTTACTCTGATACCATGAAGAAGTTCGAAGGATCAATTTATGTTTTTCTCTCTGTCAACACACAAAGGTAAAGCTTTTGTATTGCTACGATTTTTCTATGTTCTCTCAGCTGAAAACTAAACATTGTGTATGTATACATGAGTATCTATCAACCCTAATATCTAGGTGTACTTAAAGACGAGAAACAACTAGAAAAGAGAGAGGATCAGTCTAGGATCATATAAAGTAACTAAAAAATAAAACACAGTGGTACAAAAGTAATTTGCGGAAAATAGCTGATATTTACAAGAATAGAAGTAGGGTAAATCTTGTGTGTTGTATTTCATTGAGATTGCACCAATATATATATGATGTACATAAGGAAACTATATATACAAAGGACTCTAATGAGAGTAAACTTTCCCTTTAACATAATATTGCCTAACATCCCGCTCAAGTTGGGCATGGGATGGATCAAGAATGCCTAACTTGGACAGCAAAAGATCAAACTGAGTCTTCCCAAGACCCTTGGTAAATATGTCTGCAAGCTGCATTTTGGTAGGCACATAAGAGAAAAGAATAAGACCATCATTGAGAGCATCACGAACAAAATGGCAATCAACCTCAATATGTTTGGTGCGTTAATGGAAAACAAGATTCTTAGCAATGTGAAGAGTAGACTGACTATCACAAAACAAAGGAATAGCTTTTGGGATGATGAACTCCCAAGCTCAAGAGTAAGGCCTTCAACCACTTCAACTCACAAGTGATAGAAGTCATATAGCGATATTCTGCCTCGGCAGACGAACGAGATACAGTGTGTTGTTTCTTGGTCTTCCAAGAGATGGGAGAATGACCCAATAAAACAATCCAACCAGATAACGAACGCCGAGTGATAGGATAAGCAGCCCACTCTGAATCACACCAACCTTCCAAAGAGAGATCACTGTCCGCCCGTAATAAAATACCTTGGCCAGGAGTGCCCTTCAAATATCGAACCACGCGCAAAGCAGCATCCCAGTGCTCAACGTGAGGCTACTGCATAAACTGAGATAAAACATGCACTGAATAAGCCAAGTAGGGGCAAGTGACAACCAAATAAATAAGAAGGCTAACAAGACGACGGTAGGCAGCAGCATCAGACAATAAGGAACCAGAAGCATGGGCAAGACGATGATTCTGTTCAATAGGAAAACCACAAGGTTTAGCACCCAACAAGCCTACCTCAGAAATCATATCAAGAGTATATTTCCTTTGACAAAGGAAAAGACTAGCAGAACTGCGGCAACTTCAATACCAAGAAAGTACTTGAGAGAACCCAAATCCTTCATCTTAAAGCGATCACTTAAATAAGCTTTGAAAGAGGAAAGAGCAGCGGAATCATTACCCGAAATAATAATATCGTCAACATACACCAAAACACTAACCTGAAGACTGCCATGAGTGAACGTGAAAAGAGAATAATCAGAGTAAGATTGAAGAAAACCATAATCTTTCAAAGCTGTAACGAGCTTGGCAAACAACATTGAGGAGCCTGTTTCAATCCATAAAGAGATTTTCGCAGGCGACAAACAAGATTAGGATTGGCACACTCGAACCCAGGAGGAAGCTTCATGTAAACTTCCTCGTCCAAATCACCAAGAAGAAAGGCATTATGGACATCCATCTGATGAACTTCTCAATTTTTGGAAGCAGCAATAGCAAGAAAGGCACGCACAATAGTCATCTTAGCAACAGGAGCAAATGTCTCCGTATAATCAATACCTGCCTCCTGATGATTGCCGAAAACCACCAATCGAGATTTGAATCATTCAACATCTCCATTGGACAAGAACTTGGTGTGATGCACCCATTGACTACCTAAATCACGTTTCCCCGAAGGCAATTCCTCCAAAGCCCATGTACCATTATCCTCCAAAGCCTGAATCTCAGCCTGCATAGACGTTTTCCAACCATCATATCGCATTGCCTCTTTGAAGGACTTTGGTTCAGTAGTAGAAACAACAGCTGCATGAAATTTCTGATAATGCGAAGAAAAAATTGTACAATTTATATAGTGAGATATAGGATAAGGAGTACTTAAGGAAGAAGATGGAGGAGAAGCGGAAGTAGATGTGACTTTCTGCAACAACGGTGTGAGTAATATAATCCTTCAACAACACTGAGGGAAGCTTGGCTCGCAAGCCCCGACCCATAACATCAGAAGAGGAAGTAGAGACCGAGTGAGGAGACGGTCGAGGCGGGCCCAATGAGGAGCCCAACAAACTGGGATCAGGTGAAGCGGCGCGTGGCATAGCAGTAGGAGAGGGAGATGGGCTAGCAAGTGGGGAACGGACATTTGGGCTAGGTGAGATGGACACGTGTGAAAGAGGATCAAGGAAAGGGGGCTGATGGGCCGGTTGTTGTGTGGACTGAGCAGGTACGGTGGGGGCACAATTATGGGCTCGGTATTTGTGGAGGCCGAATTTGGGAGAGGAAATGGCTCGGTATTGTGGAGGCCGAATTTGGGAGAGGAGAGGGCTCGGTATTTGTGGGCTCCGTAGGTGTGGGCTCATTGTTTGTGGGCATAGAAGGCGTGGGTAATGGCTGAGGAAGGGCATCAAAATCATCCCTAAAGTCCTCACGGACTAAATCATCACAGAAGAGTTAAATTGTACAATGCAGTTTAAATCATGAGTCAGTTGAGTAACAGAAATCAAACTACAACTGAATCGAGGCACCAAGAGAACATCAGTGAGAGTAATATGAACAGATAAACGCACTGGCCCCTTTTGAGTTGCAACAACAGACTCCCCATTAGGAAGACTAACATGGCAAGGAGAAATAGAAATCAGATCAAATAGCCAAGAGACCTCACTAGTAACATGATTAGTGGCACCACTGTCAATAATCCAAGAAGTGGAATCAAACTTACCACTCAAACGATCCTCATAAATTTTGGTAGAACAAAGCAAGCCCGCAAGAGCCTTCCACTGATCGTGAGGAAATAAAGTAGAGGAGGCTGGAGAGGGAGACACTCCTGCAGCAGCCGTGGCATGAGCCTTAACACCACCACGACCCCGACCCGAAGTAGTAGTAGGAACCGGTGGCTGAGAGCCACGAACGGAGCCCTTCGGCTCCCACCCTTCCGGATAACCGACTAACTCATAACAATTGGCAACCTCATGCTCATGCTTCTTGTAATGAGAGCAAGCCAACAAAGAATAACATCGAGATACATCATGGCCAACCTTGTGACAGTGAGTACAAGTTGGACGCTCTGATGTACCACAGCCACAGCCAGTAGCTGTACATACCGCGAACCTAGGAACCTCAGCCGGTTTATCATCCACGACAGATTTAGAGGACCGAACATGTTCCTCCTGAATAACAAAGTGATACGCGCGGTCTAAAGACGACAACAGATCAGTAGAGAGAATCTGAGAGCGCAACCGACCATAGTAATCGGTATAAAGTCCCATAAGAAAATCATGCAGACATTGAGTTTCATTACGTGCATCATGTAAATCACCAGCCACACATTTAAAACAACACGAACAAGAAAAAATAGGTTCATGCCTTTTCAATTCCTCCCATAGAACATTTAGTTTACCATAATAGCTAGAAACACTCATCGTCTTCGTCTGTTCACACTTATAAATGGTAGATTTTAACTGATGAATTCGCGGGCCATTAACGGTTGCAAACTGTGTTTTAAGGTGATCCCAAAGTTTGTGAGCATCCCGGAATTTAGTAAGCGTACCCTTAACATCAGGGACGATGGTGTTCATGATCCACGAGACGAGCATTGCATTCACAGTCAACCAATCCGCGGCAGTGTAGGGAGGTTGTGGAGGAGTGATCGTCCCATCTAAGAAACCGAACTTGCGGCGCGCATCAAGCGCGAGTTGAATATCTTCGGCCCAGTCATCGTAGTTGTTGGAATGGAGTCGCGTGGGAGTGATAAAATCTCGAGGTCTGTCGCCAGTACCAAGAAAGAAAGGGTGCGTGATATTGGTTTTTGTAAAAGGAGGCTGCGGCGGCGGTTCGTCGCCGGCCTTGGTGATAAAAGATGGTGAGAAGAAAATTTCAAAAGTTTGGCTCCAATACCATGACAAGACTAGAACTAAGGTAAATCTTGTGTGTTGTATTTCATTGAGATTGCACAAATATATATATAAGTGTTGTAACTCTAAATCAATCGTGTGGTTGAGATTCATTCTCATTTCTCATGTAAGGAGCATTCTCATGTGATCTTGCCTCTATATATATATATATATATATATATATATATATATATATATATATATATATATATATATATAATGTGCATAAGGAACTATATATACAAAGGACTCTAATGAGAATAAACTTTCCCTTTAACATAATATTGCCTAACAGATATATATATATCAGTATATCATGTGCACTAGCTAGACATGTGATGAAAGCAACATGACCAACTTCTTTACATTCACCCACGATATTTACAAAATATTTGGGTTCTACTCTACAATTTAAGTGGAAATTTTTAATCTAAAGTTTTTGGCATATTAGTTTAGCTCTTCTTTAACTTCCAAAATGTAGGCATCCTTCTTCAAGACCTATGCCGTCTTTGAGATCACATTGGTAAATCTGCACAACGTCAATTTTAATTTCGTAACATAGCCAAAAGACTCGGGGAGTCGGGGTCGTTTTGAAGATTTTGAGGCTCTGGTTCTAACACAAAAATTAGGCCCCAAGTTTATGAGATATATAAATGGAAGGTTGGGCATAAAAGATCGAAAGATGAAAATTTAAAGATTGATCATTGAGGAATTTATTATGGGTGGAAAACAAGAGTGATTTCCTCCATTATGAAGTAAAAATTAAAACTAATATGTTTTTTGGGCCCTTAAATTTTGGGCTCCTGTGCGGTTGACTCCCTTACACAACCTCATCTACCCCTTGGCCAAACGTGTATGGATACTGCATAGACGACGCAAACCAGAGTATCATATTTAGGTATTAGATTCAACATTATAACCTCCTTTATCATAGTGAGGAGGACAACAATTATCTCTAATCTACCTATATTCGTACAATTGGCTCTTCTTTACTTCGGTGTAATGTTCACAAGGTTGATAGAGCTTATGTTCAGTATCCCATGTTATTCTCGCCACCACATGTCGAGTAGCGTTAATCTATTTACTACTCACGTCTGAATTTTAAACTGTAGCCAATGTCAAAAAGCTCATTTTTTTATACACATAAAATTATATTAATCCTGCCTATATATGTTCTTCTCATAGTACTTAAGAATTCCATATAACTAGCTTCAGAGAGATATATTCAAATTTTCCCCTTGTATCTCTATAAGAAAAAGGTAAAAGGAATTCCAAAATATGTTGTATTGTAGATCTTGAGTGATAACATTGGAGATATAAAGTTTTAGAAGACAAGAAGTTATATTTGAGGGTTTACATATATTTTTACACTAGTTTTATTCTGCCAGGAAAAAAGGGGAAGAAAATGTGGGAAAAGGTGGTGGATGTAAAGGAAGCCAAGGAGCAAATATTATTTTCAGTGCCAATGACAATTACCAACTTGTTCTATAATCTAATTCCATTGGTTTCGGTTATGTTTGCTGGTCATCTCGGTCCACTACAGCTAGCTGGCTCTACTCTTGCCAATTCTTGGGCTACCGTTACCGGTTTTTGTTTCATGGTCAGCTTTCTTCTCTTTTTTTTATACTTTGGTTTCTCTGTTAAGAAACACATTAAATTTTGTTTCTTTCCTTCTTATTATTAGCACTTGTTTGATTGCATATAGGAATTAGTAATTTCTCGTAAAAGTTGTTTGATTGATCATGGGAAGTTCTACATATTTATGGGACTTATGTGAGCAACTTCCTCCATCTTATAGGAGGCAGATTTTTTCAGAAAGTACAACGTACTTCTGAAATTTGTCAACCAAACAACTTCACCTTATCTTATTTCTTAGAGTCTTTCAAAAAAAAAATATCTTAGTGCTTAGAAAATTCTATTTTTTCATAAATTTATATGTCAACCAAAACAATCCTTAACTTTTTTTGTTATGAGTTCTGACAAGTTAATGGAACAACCCTAATCAATTGTAACATATATACACCGAAAAGAGCTAGAAGTACAGGAAACTAATACCAGTATTATATTAACTGAAATGAACTGAGTGCAACAACAAATGATCTGAACACAATGAACCAAATGTTTTGGTAAAATTACTTCTGAATATTTTTAGTTTGACAAGTATTTCTTTCAAAGATGTTTCATTTTAATTGGCTCAAAAATTATTTATTTATTTTTTCAATGACATGAATTTTTATATGAATCTCCCGATGTTTCTTTTTCTGTAATCATCTGATCCGTAAGAATGTTTTAGGGTGGACGTCCTCTTAGATAAAGCCCCTAATTTTCTTTCCTTTTAAAAAAAATGACATGACTTTTTATACAATTATTTAATCAGTGCTTACACACACATAATTCATCTCCTTACGTGTGCCAAAAGAGAGGAGTCTACTAAGAAAAATAAAGGAAGTATATTATTTGGTGTAGTGATAAAAGTTTGTATATCGGTTCAGATTGAATCATACAGAATTTTGGTCCACTAGGCCTCCTCGGTTACCACACACCAACAATAAAAATAGAAAATTAATTTTGAAATTTGAGTCAAAATAAAAATTTAATCTTTTAATAGTCCAATCTTTTACAATTACTTTGGAGTTTAGACTGTTAGAATACAAGGTGACACTCAAGAAAGGGCGGGTTGAATTGAAGGACAAAATCTAATCGATTTTCGCAAAAACACTCTTATGGCACAGTGCCTTACACTGTGTTATTCACTCGTAAACTCTCCGATAGATGTTTTTGCTCGAACTAAATTGTATCAAAATATGAAAATAATGAAATCAAATAATAAAACTTGGGAATTTAACGTGGTTTAATCTCACTTCTGAGATCTGCGTCCACACAAACTACACTTTTATTGTTTGAATCTTAAAATACCAAACTCTTGATACAATATGATTCCCGCACTACTAATTCTAGTAGTGCTCCCCAACACTTAACGCTAAGTGTTGCTACTCTTTATAATGATGGAAATTACAGAAAGAATAATTCCTCAAAAGTGTGCTTCTTATTCAAACAAATAGAGGATCGTTACAATTGTTGCTTAGAAACCTTAACTTACTAGAAGCCTGTGACGCACACTGTGCTATGGGATCCCGTTTTCAGCTCTCAAAATTTTCTGAAACTAAATCCGAAAACATGAGTTGTTCTTTTGATTTCTTTCCTTTATATAACTTATCAATTGAATAAAATTATTCTCCAAGATATGATTATTCTTTTGAGTAATTTTTATTTCTTAAAATTAACGGATAAAATCTTTTCCTTTCCAAAATCAAATTTTATCTTTGATAAAAACTGATTATTTTTCTTTCCTTATAAGATTCCTCCATATCTTATGCCATTATTAATCAGATCTTAAATCAATTTTATCGAAAAATCTTTATCAAAATCTTTATCTTTAAAAATCAGTTTTTCTTAAAACTCTTCTTTTTCTTTTTTCTAAAATCTTCATCAAAGTATTTTTTTCTCTTAAAAATCAGATTTTTTTAAAACTCTTTTTTCCGAAAATATTTTTAAAGAAATATTTTCTTTAAAATCAGTTTTTACAAAACTCTTTATCCGAAAAGCTTTATAAAAATTTTTTCCTTCTAAAACTAATTTTCGAAATTAGAAACTCCCTTTGTATATAGAAACATGAAATTAATATAATTACCTGTTTTCTTAACTCAAGAAAATAGTTAATCATCCTAATTTCATATTTCTAGTTTAGAACAAAATTCTAATAAGTTAATTACATCACGTAATCTAAGAATATAACTAGACCCAGGTTTTCATATCTTCGAGTTCTTGAACTTTCATGAACATCCAATCTTGATAGCTTTCTTAGATCATTGTGACACACATACATGTTATAGCACAAAGTGTTTATCATCATTAAAATAACATTGACTTAGAGTCACAACATAGACCTATTTTAGTCTTTATTTGAACTACAAACTTCCAACAATCTCTCACTACAAAAAAAAGCTTATATAGCGACGGATTTTTGGAGACGGATATATATCCGTTTCTAATTTAGAGACGGAATATTGATAATCCGTCTCTAAATTTATTTAGAGACGGATTTTTTTAAATCCGTCTCTAAATTAGAGACGGATTTTTAACTCCGTCTCTAACTTTAGGGACGGATTTTAAAAATCCGTCCCTAAATTAGAGACGGATTTTAAAAATTCGTCTCGAAATAAATTTAGAGACGGATTTTGAAAATCCGTCTCTAACTTAGGGACGGATATTGATAATCCGTCCCTAAAGTTAGAGACGGATTTTTAAATCCGTCTCTAAAGTTAGAGACGGATTTAAAAAATCCGTCTCTAAAGTTAGAGACGGATTTAAAAATCCGTCTCTAAAGTTAGAGACGGATTTAAAAAATCCGTCTCTAAATTTACATATGAATATTTTATTGCACGTATTTAATTTAGAGACGGATTTTCAAAACCCGACTCTAATTTAGGGACGGATTTTTAGAATCCGTCTCTAATTTAGGGACGGATTTTTAGAATCCGTCTCTAAATTTAGAGACGGATTCTAAAAATCCGTCTCTAAATTCAAATATGAATATTTTATTGCGCATCTTTAATTTAGGGACGGATTTTAAAAATCCGTCTCTAAGTTAGAGACGGATTTTAGAAATCCGTCTCTAATTTAGAGACGGATTTTAGAAATCCGTCTCTAATAATTTAGAGACGGATTTTAAAATCCGTCTCTAATTTAGGGACGGATTTGAAAATCCGTCTCTAAATTAGGGACGGATTTTTGAATCCGTCTCTAATATTTCTTCTACATATTACCAATATTATGTAGAGAAGTATACAAGTTGTATTTGGTGTAGTTGGTTGGAGCTTCTTCTCGTTTCTTTGAGGTTACAAGTTCGATTCCTACGAACAGCGATTCTTGCGACTGTGGAGTCTTCTTATCCTTTCCCTTGTAGAGCTGAACCGGGTTTACTTAAGGGATATTCCTAAATGGTAATGAGATCAACTTGAACTAGGTAGGTAATAATAGGTGATTAAATATAATTATGATAATATTAGGAACTATCGTGTTGTTAATTTCGTTTATATATTTTTTATACTTTTAGCGAATTTAGAGACGGATTTTCGAAATCCGTCTCTAAGCTTAGAGACGGATTTTTAAAATCCGTCTCTAAGCTTAGAGACGGATTTTCAAAATCCGTCTCTAAGTTTAGAGACGGATTTTCAAAATCCGTCTCTAAGTTTAGAGACGGATTTGCAAAATCCGTCTCTAAGTTTAGAGACGGATTTGCAAAATCCGTCTCTAAACTTTAGAGACGGATTTCGAAAATCCATCTCTAAGCTTAGAGACGGATTTCCTAAATCCGTCTCTAAGCTTAGAGACGGATTTCCAAAATCCGTCTCTAAACTTTAGAGACGGATTTTTAAAATCCGTCTCTAACTCGAATTAGCGACAAGGGTTTTAGAGAGGGACAATATCCGTCTCTAAATCCGTCTCTAAGCCCATATAGCGACGGATTTGACCTTTTTAGGGACGGATTTTGTCCGTCTCTAAATGGACTTTTTTTTGTAGTGTCTATTACATAAGGGAAGGGGGGAGCAACGGTGTCCTCTTTTGAAATGCCTATTTTGCCCCCTTCCCTTTCTACATTACAAAAGGAGAGTCAAAATCAAAATCGGCACTCAAAAATACAACCGAAAATTAATTTACAACACTCACTCACAAATCACTTAAAAGATTAAGCTTTACAGATCACTCGTACAATTGAGAAAATTACGTTACAAATCACTCAAATAATCGGGAAAATGTATTAAAACTTAAAATTAACAAACAAACTAAAACATATAGCCTAGAACGTCAATACATACAAAAAAATTTACAAAAATTTACTTACAAATCACTGTTCTCAAGAACCATTACAATTAATGGTCGGTCATGATAAAAATAGAGGTGTATTTGTAGTGAAATCAGAATTTAAAGTTAGACGAGGCAAAAATTATTTACTTTTTATAGTGTTTAAAATTTAGAAGTTAGTACTGTACTTAATTCAAAAATCAACTAAAAAAATAAATATTAGAAATCATAAATAAATTTAATAAATTTATATTTTGTTCATAGAATTTAACTTTGAAAAGAAAAAAAAAAGACAAAAATAATGGTGAGAGAGTTAAGTGACAGAAACTAAACCAAACAATTTTTGCAACTAAAAACAATTATATTTCATGTCTAATGTTCAAATTTTGACTCTTATGTCGAAAAAAATCGAGTTTCTGTTTTGGAAAAAATTCAAGCACGCATAGCGTGCAAAAAATATTGTATAGAATTAGGAGGTTGACCTCTCGAGGGGTACACCTTAGTTATCAATTTGATCGAAGAAGAGAAGAGTGGCGGGCTATTAGTAGTATTGGTGTATATAGAAGAATTTGAAAATCCTCCTACAATACCTATCGAACCTACCTAATCTCTTGAAACTAGAGATGTTTAACTTTATTTTCAATGCTCAAAGTGTTGAAGAAGTAATTTGATATTGCTGATTGTGTACTTCTCTGATTTAAACTTTCCCTCTCATATGTCATTTTATGTGATTTTAGGTTGGCTTAAGTGGTGCACTTGAGACTTCTTGTGGGCAAGGATTTGGTGCAAGATTATACAAATTGCTAGGCGTTTATCTCCAAGCATCATGCATAGTCTCATTGGTTTTCTCCATGATTATATCTATAATATGGTGGTTTACAGAACATATTCTAAAATTGTTCCATCAAAATCCTGAAATTTCAAAAGAAGCAGCACTCTATATCAGATTTCTTATACCAGGAATTTTCGCCTATGGCATTTTACAAAACATTTTAAGGTTCCTCCAGACTCAATCTGTGGTTGTTCCCTTAGTTATATTCTCTCTCCTGCCGTTGCTCTTGCATTGTGGCCTTAACTATCTCTTGGTTCATTGCACCACCCTTGGTTATAAGGGCGCGGCATTATCTACCTCCTTGACATTTTGGTTATCGGTTATTATTCTAATTGTTTATGTGAGATTCGCTAAGAAATTTGAGCATACTTGGAGAGGATTATCAATGGAATCATTTTCTTATGTCTTCGCCAACTTAAAATTGTCATTACCTTCTGCTGCTATGGTTTGGTTAGTACGATTCTTCTCTTTCAATAACATATTGATAGCTATAAATTCTCAACAAAATGATCTTACATCAGTGCGGCGTATCTAGAAATTTACTCAGGGAATACGTATATATAAGTAGTTAGAATCGTCAAAAAAAAAAATTCAAAATAAAGCTTTATTTACATTTTTGTCTCCCTAAGTTTGAGTAAGAACTTAGATATAATTGCTAACGGTTTAGTTGTTCAATTTTTCAATTTAAATAACCATATTTTTAAAGATAAGTTGTTCAATTAACATCCTATTTTAAATCATACTCTTCTTATAACCGATTAATTGTTTCTTAAGTTAGGCTATTCTTTTTTCTAGATGTTAATTATATGTAATAAAAAAATTCAAAATAACATCAAGTGATGAATTTTTATACTTCCTTTGTTTTCTATTAGATGTTACACTTTTGAAAATTTGGGTTCCCTAGGCAAAAATTGAAAGAGTGATTAGGAAAGAATAAGGGTAGGGGATTAAACGTGTGGGGACCATTGCACATGGGGTTTAAAGGAAGGGAGGAGAGAGAAAAGAGCGACCCCAACTTGGTTCCGCCACCATCACCCTAGTAGCCCAGTCTCCTTCCCCACCCCCGCCCATGTGAACTCCCACCACCACCCCACCAGCCACCCGAAATCCCACCCACCCAGAAACCCCACCCCACCCGCCGAAATCCCACACACCACCCAAAACCCCAACCATGCGCTGAAAACCCCACCCCACCCTCGCAAAACCCCACCTCTACCGCCAAAAACTCCACCCCAGCCTCGAAAACCCACCTCTACCGTCGAAAATGGAGGACTTGTGGTTTTGCGCGAAGAAGATGGTGTGGTTTTCGGTGGGTGGGGGTGGCGGGGGAGGTTTTGCATGGGTGGGCTGCTGTGATGGTGGAGAAGGGGGCTGCGATGTGGGGGAAGGGATTGGGCAGCTGAGGTGGTGGGGAGGGGTGGTGGAAGAGAGGGAGGAGTTTAATTAATTTAGATTAGTATGTGAATAAGGTTAAATTAAGTTAGTTTAATTTTGGTTAATTGTTATAAGTAAGGGTAAGTAAGTAATTTTGCAGTATAAAACTTTCCAATTTAAGAAATAAAAAAAGTGTAACATCTATTTTGAAACATGCGATTTAAGGAATGTGTAACATCTAATAAAAAAACGGAGGAAGTATATATAATGATTGAATGCTACAAATTCAGAAAATTAATAATTAATTTGAAGTTGAAAATTTATTTGAAAATAGTTATTTAAGTATGTAAATGAGAAAAAATTGAGGGATTAAAAGAGAGGCAAAAAAATCATTTTGGAGCTTTGATCTAAGTAAGCTTATGAATTTATAGTTGCGTTAAAGGGGAGTATTTAAAAGCAAAACATAAGTGCGTTGGGTTCCGAATACAAGACCTTTCCATGGATTCATTGATCTTTCTTTTCGCTTCCCCTACCAGCAAGACAAGCCTCATCAGATGTTCATTGCTCACATATATATTCTTGAATATCCTATTTATTTTGTTTTCATTATTTTCCAGAAATAATGGGGGCACAGTTGTACCCGTTGTACACTTGTACGCCCTCTAGATCCACCAATGTCCTACATATCATAAGACCGTCTCACTATTTATATTAAAAAATTACTTTTTGTTTATGCTACTTTATAAGTGATCCCTTTATTTCAAATAATAAGGTAAGGCGTTTTTTTTTATAGGCCAACTTATCTATAGCAATGATGGTTAATAGGGTTTTTGTTCATTGATCTTATTTTTAACATTGTTTGTCTCAGTTTAGAATCTTGGGCGTTTGAAATACTGGTGTTTTTGGCTGGAATCATGCCGAATGCTGAAGCAACTACTCCTCTCACTGCACTCTGGTAAGAACGTATCTTTTCTTTGTTTTTTAATTCTACTTAATTCCTCCATTTGTTTTATACGTTACATTAAACTTTCACTTTCCATGTATGTCAATGTAAAATTTTGAGGTTATAAATCTTCTATTTTCTTGAATTAGTAGAAGCAAAAGAAAGAAAAAAGATGAAGAATAAGAAAATAAAGTTGAGTATCATATATTATATGTAGAAAGCTAATTTATTTTTTAAAATTATAAAAAGTACATATTAAAAAAAAATATTAAGACAAATCTAACAAGATCCTACATAACTATATTTTTACTCACGTATAAATCACAGACGATGGCCAAAGTGAAATTTGTGAATAGTATAAAATGTTATAGTGTAACATGTAAAAAAAACCTTGTCGTTTGGTAGTTGGTCATAAATGGTGGTAATGGTAATGAATTTGTGTGTAAATTTGAGAAAAATATCATTGTCCATTCCCATGGTAATGCTAACTTATCATATAGTGTCCACTTTCCTTCTTGAATTTTCATTCCCATCCAATACTACCTTGTAGGTGGTAATGAGTGGTAATGAAAATTGTTTCCCTTTGGAGACAAAACACAAGTTTAGGGGTGAGATTGCTTGCCCATTGAGAAAAAATGCCTCCCCATGGAGATTTTAAGGGTGCTTCCCTAATAAAATTACACTTAAAATTCATTTCCATAACCGCAATTTATTCACGACTACCAAACGGGCCATGAAAGTATGTGAAAGGATGCAAATTCTTGCATAAGATGGTTAGCCTATTAGCCTGCTGTTACTACAACAAAATCATAAAAGTTGTGAAATACAAAGGAAACTTGATTTACAAGAATCTTTACTAAAAATTGAAGAAGTTATACAAAAGGTATTTGAAAGTTAAAACATTAGAAATCTCGTGGTCTACATGTGTCAAACAATTTCATAGGAGACCAGTTCATGAAATAACTGTCTTCGTAAAAATTGATTCATTTATTAATTTTGAAATATCTTCTTCGTAGCGTTATTACAGAAACAATGGCTTTTATGGTTACTTACGGCTTGAGTGCTGCAGCAAGGTAATAATTAATGTTAGACTACATCTTCTTAAATTATGAACTGCTTATTTTCTTCGTTGAAATTCAATCTAATTTGATTAAACCTTTGTATGAAAGCACGCGAGTTTCAAATGAGCTTGGAGCTGGGAAAGTGATTGAAGCAAAGCATGCAATGGGCGTAACATTAAAGTTGTCAATTGCCTTTATTGCTCCTGTTCTTGTTTTCATAGGCTTCGGACATAACATTTGGGCAGGCTTTTTTAGTGGCGATTCCACTGTAAATAAAGCATATGCTTCCATGACTCCTCTCCTTTGCATATCAATATTCTTGGACTTCATTCAAGGCATATTATCAGGTCCAATATCAACATAATCTGTGCATATCTCAATTTATATGTTACTCAGCAGACTTTTTATTTTACCTCAAGAATTTGTATCGCATCCTCGACTTTCCAATATGAGTATGGACATTCCAACACTTTGCTTTGGGGAAAAAACATGAAACTTGTTCATAAAATAGCCTAGTTGGATACATAAATATGTATCCTTATATGACACAAGTACCAGATCAATTTACATAAAATAACTCTCGATTGCACATAATCTTTTATTTAACCATGGTTAATGATCTATTATGTTGTATTTGGGCATAAAACAGGGGTATGCAGGGGATGTGGTTGGCAGCACTTGGCCGTGTTCATAAATTTAGGAACATTCTACCTCATTGGTATGCCTATTGCATGCTTACTTGCCTTCAAGGCTCATTGGCTTGTCAAGGTAATTTTATCATGTTTACACTATTTTTTGCAATTTGGGCTTTCTCTCGTTTGACCAAATATATTTTCAATTTCAAAATGATATTTTAGCAAAAACATTTTTCAAGAAAAATAAAATAATAGATTAGTTTTCATTATTTAGTTTTTTATAAGAAAAGTTAAAATGAAAGAAAGTCTGAAATAGAGGGAAAAGAGTATATGGAGAAGGGAAAGAGGGAGATAAAGAATATAATGAAATTGTTTTCCATTTGAAAAACAAATTTCCACCTTTTACAAATCAAACTAGTTATTAGGGCCGCATCGCGTGATGTCCTGGGTGATTAATATTTTCATGTTAAAAAAGTGGCATTTAATGTTCTATAGTTTATTGGTTAGAATTTTACTATATTAACTTGAGGTCATGTGTTCAAATTTGCTGAAGTACGGCATGGAATGAAACAATTAAAAGGACAGTGTCACATGACGACTAACGTGTAGACTTGCTTAAGAACAGTTTTTAATATATTTGTATAGATGAACTCAATGCTGTCTTTTCATTTGCGTATGTTTAAGTTACACATTTTTAATCAGTTTTGTATGCTCAATTCCTCTTTCCTTTAACTTTTGCCACAAATTTGTGATTTAGGGTCTTTGGATGGGTTTAATATGTGGCCTCTTCGCTCAGTCTTGTTCGCTTATTCTGATTACTCAAATCAAGAAATGGAAAACATTTGAGCTCTCTCATGGTGACATTGAAGATTTAACTCCCATCTAGTCATTTTTAGCTAATTAAGAATGTTATGTATTATTTCTCATCTCTTCCTTCACTGTTCCTTTGCACAATTTATATGGGACTGGTGGTGTAAATTATGGGATCTCTCTTAGGTCTGGCCCTCTTCTCTTGAACCAACTCTTATGCAATGGAATTTCCCTTGAAAAAATAAATTTTTCAAAAGAGTCTGGATTGCAGCATTTCAAGTGATTATGTGGTCCTTATGGAAAGAGCGAAATGCAAGAACTTTCAACAATTTGAGTAGCTCGATTCAAGAAGTTCAGAATATGGTGTTGCTCCGACTCTGTTGGTGGGTCAAAAGCTGGAAGGAGCCCTTTCCATACTCTCCCAATGAGGTAATGCGCAACCTAACATGTCTCTTTTGGCGCCCATCTCTGAATTCCATCTCCAGTAAGGGTCTGCAAATTAATTCTTTGAAGCATAACAACCTTAAATGAGTTGTGGATGTGCCAAAAAGTTCAGCTCAAAGCACTTTGGTGATAAAAATGGGGTAACTCTCTATGCCTTCTCGTGTCCAATTCCCCTCATGGATGATACTTCAGCAGAGATATTAGCGTTGCACAGATCTATCAAGATCTCCCTCAACAACAATCAATTCAAAAAATATCACATTGAAATTGAATCAAAGTCTCAAGAGGCAGTAAAATGGTGCGCCAACCTATCGATCGGATGATCCTTGGAACTTGCAATTCATTCTCAACTTCATAACAGATGTGGCCAGAAGAGGACTTAAATGCTCAATAAAATTCAAGAATCAAACATCTTACTCTGCCACTGAGACCATAGCAAAGTTGGGTCCCTTTAGAAACTCGGAGTATGGATTAATTAGCTTTGTATGTCATTGAGAAGAAGGCATGTACTAGCGGTATTGACTGATGTAAGTGGTTTCACTCACTTTGAGTAATATGAAATTAAATAAAACTATCAAAAAATAAAAAAATAATAAGTCTACCCACCGGGTAATATACCCACCACTAATAGAGAGTAATGATAAGTGGTGATAGTGGAGTCCAATTCACATGATTAATAATATTTTAATGCTTCTATTTTTATTTTTTTTGGAAATTCAAAATTATTATTGATGACCATAAAAAAGATTACAATATCAAAGCATCAAGCAATAGGAAAATAAGCATCAGTATTTATTTTAACCCACCTTCTAGGAAGGGTTGAAAAAATAGACTCTTCATGTGCTTTCCTAAAGCAACACCAAAACCACCAAGAACAAAGGCACTAACATTTGTGCTAAACAACAAGTTAGCCATAGATTAGGCTATCTATACAAAAGATTTCTTTGATTCTCAGCTAATCTACAAGCTACATTAAAAATGATATTATCAACTACTTGATCTGTACTAAGCAGCTTGTTCTCAAAGACTTTCTGATTTCTTTGAATCCACAGTTGATAAATAGCTTCAGTAAAGACCATGCTATAGACTTTGCTTGCCTTGTGTCTTCTTCTACATTGCTCAGCAGCAATGTTAACTTCATCCATAAAGGAAGCAATAGGCCGAGGAGTTTTAAGAATCTGAAGACACTTATGCCAGATTATTGCAGAATAATTACACTTGCTTGAAGAAGACATCTTCATCCTCCTGTTGGCAAATAGGGTAATTAGAGTCATTGAGTAATTGCGAGGAGACTAATCTGACCTTAGTAGCCAGCCTGTTGAGAATAGCAAGCCATGTGATAAATATGCCCTTGGGTGAAGCTTTGTTGTTACAAACAAGCCTTTTCCAGCTAACTGAATTTATATCACCATTCAGATGAATATAACACCGCCTGATAGAGAATTTTTAAACCACAACAAACTCTTGCAGTCTATTTTCCTTCTCAAAGATATCTCTGGTGCTTAGTATCTTCTTCAATGCCCATGCCATGTTCTGTGGTATAGGCATTGTCCAAATGTTGGCCTGCTTGATATAATATGAATGCACCCATTTTATCCAAAGCTTGTCATGTTTCATTGCAATTGCACAGAAATGCTTGGAAATAGCAGCTTTATTCCAATATTCCAGGTTAATAAAATTCAGGCCTCCTTCAGTTTTGGGTAAGCAAAGTTGTTCCCAAGAAACTAGAGCTTTTCTAGAGGGTAAATCCTTACCAGTCCAGAGATAAACCCTGCAAAGACTTTGAATCTCCTTAATAATCTGTTTGGGTAGAGTGAATATCTGACACCAAAAGACTTGCATACTAAGGAGAACAGTTTTAACCAATTGGGCTCTACCTGCATATGAAAGCAATTTTGCACTCTAATTCTTGGTTCTAGCCATGATCTTTTCAATTAGAGGTTTACAGGTATTATAGGAGATTTTTTTGGTGGAAAGAGGGACACCTAGGTATCTGAATGGAAATTCACCAAAACGAATCTAAGTAGCCAAATGAATGTCATGACTAATATGAGAAGTAACCCCTCCCAAATCTGAAGATTAGCTTCCAAACCAGAAGCTTTAGACAATGAATGAAAAGCATCAACTAGTAACTGAACAGAAGCAACATCAGCTCTATAGAACATTAGAAGAGCATCTGCAAGCATCACGTGAGTGAGTTGAAATTTAGCACACCTAGGATGATGTTTGAATCTAGGGTTCAAATGAAGATTACCAAGGCATCTGAAGAGATACTCCATCCCAATTGCAAATAAGAAAGGAGAAATAGGATCTCCTTGCCTAAGACCTTTCTTAGCAAAGAATGGCTTACAAGGTTTCCCATTAATCAACAATGAATAAGACACTGTAGTCACACAAGCCATAATCCATGTTATAAAGATATCAGGAAACCCTAGCTCAAATAGAACAGTCTGTAGAAAAGGCCACTCAATTGAATCATAGGCTATTTTGAGATCTATTTTAATAGTGCATCTAGGAAAAATGTTTTTCCTGGTGTACCCCTTAATAAGATTAGTGGCTAACAATATATTGTCATTTATATGTCTTTTAGGAATAAAACCAGCTTGAGATGTATTAACAACTTCCCGAATTACATCTTGCATTCTATGAGTAAGAATTTTAGCTATGATTTTATACACTATAGTGCAAATTTGGGTTAGGAATTTTGGGAATCAAAGTGATAGAAGCTATATTAACTTGAGATCTGAGGTTACCAGTTTGGAAGAAGTCCTGGATAGCAACATATATATCTAATTTGATGACAGGCCACATGTTTTGAAGAACACAGCATTAAAGCCATCTAAACCAGGAGCTTTGTCTCCATCAATGCTTGACATGGCATAATCAATCTCACCCAGAGTGATGGGAGTGATAAGAGACCTTCTAGCATGTGTACTCAGTGTAGGCCCCCTTCTGATAATTGATAGATCAACCCCAAGAGGTTGATCAACACAACTCCCCATTAATTTACTATAGAAAAGCTTGAATTTCTCTTGGATGTCATCAGGATTTGTGAGCTTCCTACCATCAGCACTATATAAAACATCAATGGAATTCCTGACTTGTCTCTCCTTCATAGCTGCATAGAAAACCTTAGTATTTGAATCTCCAAGCTTTAGCCATTGGATTCTAGATTTCTGTCTCATGACATTCTCTTCAATTAGTAGTGGGTAGATTACCCACCGGGTAGATGTAGCAATGTCCTTAGTTAGATGACGTTCCATATTGACCTTAACAAGTACCCCTCCTTTTCATATTACTTGTCGGGAATAAAAATGAATGAGGCAATGTTATATATTTTATAATTTTATACTTATCTTCTCCTTCCTAATATTTCACATTTGTAGCTAGGATTTTGATTTCTGCAAAAGTTATTCTGGTTAATCTATTTTGTTAACAATCACAATATTTTCAAAACAACAAATATTTTAAATCACCAAAAGTTTTACAAAAGTTTTATTTTCGTGACCAACGATCTTTGTATAAAGATTAATTGAGATTTTGACATATTGTTTGGTTTTTCGTACAATATGGAATATTATTTTGAGATTTTTGTTTTTTCCAAATTAGAAATGGAAAACCCATCAAATCGGGAATACTTCATGTCATATCTAATCAATTCAAATCAAATTATTAGAATTAAGGTGTACTCCTTCTGTTTTTTTTTTGTTTAATTGTTCTCACTTAGAATCTTGGCACTATTTAATTAGAGAGAATCTTCTCAATCTTTTTCAATTTATAAGAAAAAATATAGTGATGTGGGGTCTTGTTTGATTCGTCTCAATTAGTACGTTATTAATATTCAATCGTTATAATTTTTACTAATATATAATAAAAGATATTTAAGTTCAAAGATGTGCACTAGGAGATGTGGACAGAAAAGTGAGAAAGATAAAAAAAAACAGAGGGAGTACTATCTTTTTAATAAGCTATACTTCCAGCACCCAATTAACAACGCAGATAAGATGATCGGGGTAATTTTTATATCTCGACAAATAGCAAACTCGTTTTTGAGTCCGAATGATGCCTAATTTTATTTTGTAACCGTGTTAGCATAAAAAGAACAAATCGTTATACAATACTCCATCCGTCCCATAATATAGTGCTTGTTTTTTTTTTACACGGTCTCCAAGATGTACCTTTTACCTTTAATATTTTCAATTCTATATTAAGAAAAAATATAAAAGTTGAAATTATGAAACTACATATTAAGACGAATCTAACAAGATCCCACATGAATATGAATTTTTATATATACAAATGAAAATATTCGGTCAAAGATTTTAAAGTTTGACCCACCAAAAATGAAATAGGCAATATATTATGAAACAGAGAGAGTATTTGATAAGAGAAAACAATACGAGGTAGCAAATTAATAGATACATCTCTATCTTCAATACTTGAATAATAGGGTCGAAGCTTTATATTGAATGTCAAAACTCAAAAGTCTCTACCTTAATTTCAAAGTCTGGGTATATAGTGAGAACTGAGAACAAGACTCACAATTACTTTTTTGCCCTTATCTAGTTGTACAAGTGTGGAGAATAATTGTGTTAACCTGAGTAGGTTAACCCTGACATTCATTATATATCGCGTTTACAATACAGACTTATGACTAGTAAAAGACCATTCTACCCTTTACATATAATGTTACTCTAATACAACCCCTCAATCTTTACGGGGTGAAACAACGAATAGACTGGTACGATGTTTAGTAAACAAGTCAGTACATAGGCCCTTAGTATAAATGTCAGTAACCTGAGACTGAATAGGAACATGTCGAATGATAAGACCTCCCTTGGCAACCATTTCGCGAACAAAATGATAATCGACGTCAATAAGTTTGCTACGATCATGATGGACTGGATTAGCAGTTAGATAAGTAATAGAGACATTGTCACAATAGACAATCACAGGACGACGGAGAAAATAACCAATGTCAGCAAGAAGTTGTTTTGGCCAAATAGTTTCTGCAGCTGTGTAGGCAGCGACTCTGTATTCAGCTTTAGTGGATCGAGGACTTGGAGACAGTAGGTTGCTTTTTCGAACACCAGGAAATGAGATTCTTACCAAGAAAAATAGCATAGCCAGTAGTAGAACGTCTCGTGTCAGGGCATCCGGCCCAATCTGCATCAGAGTAAGCAATAACAACAGTAGGAGAACTGCTGTTATATAAAAAGAGACCGACAGTAGGAAAAACAAGACCACAAGTTATTATTCCGCATAGCCACAAGTTATATGTAAAGGAAGAGCATCATATATAATATTAAAGCAAGAAAAAATTAGCTTACGTGGCAGCCTCTTATTCTCTCAAGCCTCTCAGTGCTCCAAGGTTTTTCAACCCCTCTCATTTACTTGCCACGTGTCATTGATTGAAGTGACAAAATAGCAAATCGTGGTGATTGAATTATGTAGGGCAACCGTATATATTGCAATAAAATTAAGGAAATAAATCATTGACTTCTACAAGCTAATCCGTAATTATAGCAAACTGAATATTGATATACATCTCACACATTCTTAAAAGTTAAAAATAATAACTAATGCTGATTTGTAAATCAATTGTTTCTAATAATAACTATCCCCTAATTTCAGCACCATATATTTCTATCTGTATTATAAACCGGTTGGCAAGTTAATTGCATAATGAATTCTTTCCATAATACAAACCCTAATTTAAGGGCAATAACTTTATACCTTTGTAGTATAAATATTTGCTCACAATCAACAACGCAATAACGTAACAATGGCGACTGTATTCTTCATGGATCATAAGGACAAAAAAATCGGAGGCAGGAGCCCAACAGCGAGGAGCAGCGAGCCACCGAGACAACCACCAAGACAACAAAGGAATCAACTTTGAGTCACGATCAACAACGCAACAACTAACAACCTCAACACTATAGCAGCTGCGACGACGACACAACGACAGTAGCACCGACGGAACATGGCAGCAGCGCCGGAAAGTCAGAGGAGCAAGAAAGAATTGATCCAGTAAAATGGGGGTTCACTAAATAATTAATAATCATGTATTTGAATGTTTTTTCTTTCTTTTGCTTATAGTAGTTGTCTTGAAGATATTTCAGATCAATTAAAAATCTAAATTTACAATTTAGTTTTTTTTTCTTATTTCTTATTAATAAATACAATCATATAATCTCTTATTTGTAATTTCTTAAGAAACATACTAGAGGTATTTTTAGGCCCGTTTTGTAGAAAAGGCCATGAAAAAAACTCCATGATTCATCATATGCTTAATTTATATCAACATGCAGCTTAGAATAAATGCAACGAAACAAACTACCACTTTTTCCTATTAAGACCAACTATTCTTATTATATGATGAAATTAGACAAATTTGTAGGTATTTATGGCGATATAGTCAAGGAAAAACATTGATCAAATGACCTATGAGAAATCAAAATTTTGGGTACTGAATATCCATTGGATATATACACAATTACACATGCAAATAGGATTAGTGATTGAAATACAAGTTTTAGATTAGAAACCTAAAATGCATTGGAAACCTGTGATCAAAGCTTACTTTTGATCTTTTAGAATGAACTTAATAGTCAAGACTCAATAACTCATTTTTCTTTGTATTTCTATCAAACATTCAAACCGAAAGTAACTGATTTTCTTCATGTCATAGAAATATTTTTGTTAATATTTGGAGAGATGATAGAAATTTTCACCACAAAAAAGAGGGTTAGATATTAGAGAATTTTTTTGGGGAGATGATGAGAAGTTTTTACTTCAAACGAGATTTTACTTCAACTGAGCTGAGGGCTTGAGGAGAGGGAAGAAGAGAAGACAAATGGGGAAAAGGCTCATGAAATGATAGCAAAAAGAAGATGGACGGAATTAACTAGGCAAACCAAAGTTACTACTATACATGCCATATTAAAAAATCCTAACTACAAATATGAGGCAGACAAATGCAACTATTGATTTACATTTATTTGTGCATCATCATACCTATAATTCCTTTAGGTTGTGTTTTGAATCTTTTTTCGAAAAATAAACAATGATACAGCATGTGTTAGCAATTGTGTTATCAATTAGTCCTTTTTGCTACAGTCAATTAGTCCTTTTTACTACACTAATTGAGAGGTGAATCAACAAAATGAGTTAATTATATATCAAAAAGGGATTTATAAGTATTCACTTTTAGTTGGTCTATAAGAGAGTAAAATTGTTGTTGATAGATTAGAAGTTATCGAATTAGAAAAGTTGTTAATTTGTTTATGCACTTTGTTTTGACAACTTCTTTTTTCTTTGATGTAAAAGATAATATTGAAATGTAAATCATATGGAGAACTTATAAAACACACATACATTATACAAGTACTACTGTGTATTTATAATTGTTTACTATACAAAATTATCATTTTCTAAATTATTTTTAATATTAATTAAATTGTGGTGGCTTAATATATTCTAAAATTGTTTTTAGGAAGAAGCTAATGAGTAAGGATTATTTCAAGTAGCAACGGGGAATAAGGTATTTAGGTAAAAAAAGTAAAGTGGGAAACCCCGTATGATACTCATTATGTCAGATGGAACGGGGAATAAGGTATGATACAATATATCATCGAAATTGTGGTAATTTCAGGTAGCAACGGGGAATAAGGTATTTATACCCCATACGGTACTTATTTCGTCAGTTGGAACAAAAAAATTCTTATGATGTTTCAAAAAATACACACAACTCGAAATTAGGTATGATACAATATATCATCGAAATTGTGGTATTTCATGTAGCAATGGGGAATAAGGTATTTATACCCCATATGATACTTATTCTGTCAGTTGGAACAAAATTTCGTATGATGTTTCAAAAAAGACAGTTTTTTCGGCCCTGTGTTAAAAGTCAAGGACAATCCCTATTACATGGTAGGTTTATCTCCCGAAACCAGTTCTTAGTCATGGCTAATTTTACGTAGCCATTTCTCAATCACGAGTAAAAATTGCCTAATAGTACTAATTATGAGAAAGAACATGGAAAGTCCAACACTTAAGGCCATTTCGAGTAAAAAATGAAGATTGTAATGTGGAGAGGGTTTCTAAGACAATTGACCCCTAGGTGGTTACTGGGATAAGACCAAGTTCGTGCAAGTTCTCTCCCTTTTTGAAGCAGTTGAGATCATTAATTTACCTTTGTCATCTCAACCTTAGATGATGGCTTTGTGGGGCTACTCCAAAATTGGTATATTATATTAAATCATGTCATCACTTTATTAATTTTTCAAAGAATTCCCATACATATGTTGTTAGCGGTTCAATTACATTGAAAGTGTGGAGAAAATATGGAATTACAAAGTTCCTCTTAAGGTGTTGTTGACTTTGCTTATGACTATGTTATACAACTTCCGTTCTTTTTCTATTGCAACAATTGAGCTTTCACGTTTGCCAATACACTATTTTAACTATTAATATCTTTAATTACTTTTTAGTAAAATTATACAAAATTGATATTATGAAAGTATATATCGAGACGAATCTAACAAGACCCCACATGACAATATTTTTCCTTATTATAGAAATATAACGGAGGAAGTAACTTCTTAATAAATTTCGTTTTGCATTAAAAAGAAGTCTTCCAAAACATATGAGTATCATGTATATGTTAAACAACTTTATAATTAATATAAAGGTGTATATCTCTTAAACACAAAGTTTTTTTTTTTTATCAAGTTAACGTAAAAATCATTTACATGTTTTCATTGTAACTGATATATAAACATTGTTATTATACTAAATAGTTCCCGTGCATTATGCACGGGCCTAAAACCTAGTAATAGTAGGAAAAAGGAAGAGCATAGCCACCACTGGATATTTTTCCGCTCACGACGCACGAAGATAAAAACATACCAAAAGAACCGGCCATTGGCAAGAATAACAAGAATTTTCTTAAAATTGGAAGATTCACGCACCTTTGCAATTGTTATGATATTGATTGAAGCTTGAAAAGAAACCATGAATCTATCAACTCACGAAAATAACAAGAATAAGCCAAAAAAAAATCTAGCAAAACAGCAAAAAGAAAAACGAAATTAAACTATATATTAAAAAATTACTAACCCTTGTGACTGAAATTTCCCAGAAATTCCCTGTCAAATTGGAAAATTCTCTTAGCTTTAAGCATATTAAAAAATATTGAATTTGGTGCCTCTGTTAAATGTAATTTCCACAAGTAATACAATGATTACTCATAGAAAGCATCATGCGAACTTTGCTGATTCTTGGGATTCTTTCGCCTGGGTATTTTGGTCGGATCAAAATCTGGAGGATAATATTTGTTCAATACTTTCCTTCTCCCATCTTATGTTGAAACGAAGGGCCTATTCTCTTCGGTATAAAATAGCTAAACTCATCTGAATTGAACTGAACTGAATTGAATTGAATTGAATTGAATTGAATTGAATTGAATTGAATTGAACTGAACTGAACTGAAATGAAATAAATAGTGATATGTGAGAGTATGTAAAAGCATTGTCAAGAGTTGAAATGAACTGAACTGAACTGAACTGAAAATAAGCTGGGGAGAACAGGCCCGAACAGTACAACAGTACAAATTCGATTAGTACTAAAGAAGAGTTAAAATTATCCCGCAATGAGTAAAACGAAGAAAAAATCCCCAAATCAGAACAACCCTAATTTTTTGAGGGAAAGAAAATTGATCAAAATTAGTATCAAATATTGGGAACAACGAGTAGAGTATTAATCTGATGTTTTTATCGCAAAATAAGCAATGGAATTCAAGGGATTTTGAAGTACATCCCACCCTCCTCTTTAGTAAGGGTTGATCCATGAGCGCACACTTTGATCAGTCCATGTTTGTAGTTTGGTTAATTTTTGTATTAGTCATATGATTTTAGATAAACTATATGAATTCAAGGTTTGGTTTAATTTTCGAATTACATTGATTTTTAATTTACTATCGTATTTTAAGCATGATTTGCTATCTTTTTGTGTTTCGGTTTACGATTGATGCTAAGTGTGTAATTTGGCCTAGTTTAATTAAATTATATATTAATATCAGTAGTACTAATCTTAATTTATTACTGTGAATGGTATGAATTAAGGTTAGAGTATGATTCAATAATATTCATGTTAAACTTCTATGGGATTAATGTGACTATGATTAATGAAGTCCTACTCCAAATGCTTCTTGCCATTGTAGGTTGTGATCATACTTATGATGTAGAGTCTAGGTTAGAGTTAGTATCCGCCTAGTTCAATATTGATTATTAATATGAAGGATAGGGAGATTTTGCTATCTTAATCTCTACGATCAATCGATCACAGCAATTTTGAGTTTATTAGTTATATAGGGAATCAGGGCTAGTTGTGTAATTTTATTGCGGTGGTTATTTTCGGACTTGCTTGTCATCACTTGTAGATTGTAGATTAGTTTTTATTTTACTTAGTTATATTAGCTATTGCAATCTTAATCCCCCAATCTATTTAAATAGGTAACAGTTGTATAATCTCGCTTATTTGTTTGAATAGTGTTTTTCTTAGTTAAACTTTGAATTAAGGAATTTAATAGTCTCTCTGTGGGATTGACCCTTTCTACCCTTTTCTACTTGTTTATACTTTTTGAGGTCTAAGAATAGCTTTTTAATTTTATACGGTAAGCGACACATATCAATAAACGTGATCACAAGTTAAGGTGCATGGTTATTTCAATCCTTGATTAATCACTTATTAAGGCTATTAACTCAAACTTTTTATTTAATCACTAATTAGGGTGATTATCTCCAATCATTGGTTAATCGCTAATTAGGGTGATTAGCTCAAACACTTCATTTAATACTAATTAGGGTATTTTATCTTAAATTTTAGTTAATTACTAATTAGAGTGATTACTTTAATCTTTCCTATTTAACAACTAATTAGGATAGTTATCTTAAAACCATTTTTTTAATCACTAATGAAGGTGATCATCTTTCCTCTTAAGTTTAATCACTAATTGAGGTGATTATCTTAACCTTCATTTTTAATACTAATCAAGGTGAGAAGAGCAATGCACGTGGCATAAGCAAGCATTAGGTTGAAAAGTTGAGAGTGAAGGAGAACAGAGGAAGGTTGAGGTCTTGCCACGTTGGATGATTTTTCTTGCTTAATATTATATATGATTGAAGAGCGTAATTGATATGAATGAATATGACGATACAAGCAAAAGATGATTATTTAGAAGAAAAAATTTATTAGTAGCTAGGAAGTGAGATAATATATTGATGATTGTATTATATTTGTTAATATTGCATTATTTTTTTGCGACTTGGCTCGACATAATTGTTGACAATAATGTGATTGGGCACCTCAAGTTTCATTCTATTGCCCAAGTTAATATTTAACCCTCTAATTTGAGGAGAGTATAATATAGTATGTCATAGTAGGAGTCTAGTATTAAGCTAAGGTTAATATGATATATATTTATCCGGAGATATAACCAAACATAGGAGTCTAAGATTAGGAAATCTTTAGAGAACAACATTGTGAAATCGTATAAATATGTTTTGCATTGATAAGAGAATGAGTAGCCACAAATTCAGTGACCAAAATTTAGACATGGTATTGGTTTCCAAAGAGAAATATATGTCACCTTGTAAAACAATATTCTGTACTAAAAAAAAATGATGTCGTATCACCAAACTAATGCTTAAGAAGAGTCGTTCTCTCTTTGGCCTTGATCACAATAGGGCTTCTTACAACATGCTTACCATCTGACCACACCAAACTTCCGAATTGGTAATCAATAGGAAGATGATTGACATCTCCAGAAAACACAAGTTTGAAATTTATCTCTTGATCCTTTTTAGAGAATACCAACGTCTTAGGCTCCACTACAATTGAAATCCCAGGTGGTGCTTCTATGCGCGCCGTATAAGTGGCCGGTTGTGCAACATTTTTCAACTTTCGAGTAACACTTGCGGTACCTGAGAACTTAGGAATAGCAATAGAAGGATAGTTGAAGTCCAAGAGATTATAGGACTCTGGACACTTGTAAGCGTGTTGTTTGGTGAATGTTTTTATCATGGTACTATTAATATGGTGTGCACACAGGAAGTCAATGTAATCATTTAGGGTCAGGTCATAAACAAGCCCAGGGTCCATTGCTCGGTTTGGTTGTACCAGGCCTGCGCCGAAACCAAATGGTGTAGCCTCGTGCACCATATCATCTTCAAGCATTGTCATCTCACTGTTGTCCAGTGGGTTTGCTACAAAGATGAAAGATAATTACAAAAAAATTAGGACAAATTCACAAGAGGGGGTCAACTATTACCCATTTTATTTTATAGGTCTCAACTATGGATTATTCCTGCAGGTCTCAAGTTTCCGTCTTGTGATTTTTATAAGTCCTGAATTACTTATAAACGGTTTAAAAAGTAAGATTTTTTAATGTTGGCCTCACTTTATAGGTCTTTGTCACTTATTGAAAGTGTTCGAAGATGGTAAACATTTAAAAATCTTACCTTTTAAATTGGTTATAAGTAACTCAAAACCTATGAAAATCACAACATATTAAACTTGAGACATGTAGGGAATAATGAATAGCCGGGGCTTATAAAAGAAAATGGGTAATAGTTGAGCTATCTCTTGTGAACTTTTCCAAAAAATTATTCTAAGAAAAGAACGGATCAGATTAGGTTGAACTGGATCATATCAAATTTAAAACTTTAAGACAAACCCTAGAGAGAAAATTTTAATTTAGTACATGCACAATCAAGTATTATTACCCCATACAAAACATACATGAATACCTGTAGTCATGAGAGCCGATTTGATGGCGCTTGTGGTCCATTGAGGATATAGTTTTCTAAGAAGTGCAGCAATACCGGCAACATGAGGAGCTGACATTGATGTTCCGCTAAATGGAAGATAAGTGTCGGCCATAACAACATGTGGATCTTGTGAATAAGCAGCGATAATACTTACCCCAGGAGCTATTACGTCAGGCTGTTGTAGATTGTTATATGAATATTATCATTAGAAATAATACATGTAAATGGATTTTGATAAATACTTGCAACCTTAAATATTGAAATTCAGGATCTTGTATCATTATTTTTTAAATAATAGTTGCAACACTCTAGTTTTCACGCTTGCAAACATATAGTTTTGACAACTAATTAATATTTTGGATTATACAACATTAGTGAATACCCTAAGTTTTTTTTATATCTTGTTTACTTAGAATCTTGACATTATTACTTTTCTTTACAACATTAGTGAATACCCTAAATTATAAAAGATTGATAATGTGCTCACTCAGACGAAAAACGTAAGACTCCACATGATTACTTTTCTTTTCAACAAATTTAGAAGATTATATTAGCTTTTGAATAATGCCAAATTCCAAAAAAAGAAGAGCAAAAAGAAATCGAGAGGAAACTTGGGCTAGAGATTAGTGAATACTTTATGTCCAATGCTAGTATATAAATAGTGCAAAAATCAGTACATTCAGCCAATAAAAATTGGATGTTGTATAGTTTTTTCCTAAATTTTGTTTCTTTATAAAAGGTACACATACGTTTTTTAAGAGCTTTTTCACCACTAATAACTCTTATAATGTGAGGAAAAAAAATTAGTCCCTCCGTCCCCCAACACTTTGACTTTTAAACAATTCACATAAGTAATATATAAAATTGCATGTCAATATATAATGTGTTATCAGTTTTATATCAATGTACATTTTGATTAATATTTTTTAGGATTGAACAAATGAAAATTCAGTTTAGTTTATTTATGATCAGAAAAAGTTTAGTTAAGCTCAATTTAGTTCAGTCTAGTTCAGTTTAGTTATGACAAGTTCAGTTCAGCATAACTTACTTAAATTGTAATTATTATTATTAATAATAATTAAAAAATAAAAAATAAAAGTAGTAGTAGTGGTAGAAATTTGTTTAGAAATAGAATATTAAATTTGTTTGCCCAAAATTAAATAAAGTAGAAATGGCAAGATTTTTATGGCGCGCCCTTGAATAAGAAGTGGATATAACTTTATGGAACATAGGGAGCATAGGAGAAGAATCAAAAGGATCAATGTGCATATTTTTTGAACTATATACGCATATTACTGTTTTCTAATTACAAATACTTGTTCTTCAATGATAAGATGCACATTTTGTTAGAAAAAAATGCACATCATAAAAAGTTGCACATGTAATACAATAATAGCATAAGTACAAAAGTTATCCTAAAAATTATTTTTATTTGAAAAATCTTCTTATTTGATCCTAAATTAATTTATATATATTATTTTTATAAAAAGTAATTGTTGTTGTTGTTTTTCTGCTACTACTACTACTTCCTCCTTTGTTTTAGTTGTACCATATCAATTGTTTACACAATTCATATATTTTATTTTGACCTTTATCTATTATTTGTGTTTAAAGAACAATATAGACAAGTGATATATTACATTGTGAAGTGTGACTTGCGAAAGGAAGCAGAAGCACCGTTGCGAGTCGCGACGTGCTTCGCGAGTCGCGACCAGGAAGGTTTTGGAGCAGCGAGCAGCAGCAAGGCAGGAGCCTCGTCGCAAGTCGCGACGAGTATCGCGAGGGGGTCGCGAGTCGCGACGCTTGTCACGGGTCGCAATCTGGGCTCTGTTTCCGCGACGCGCGAGGGCGATTTCTTCACTCGGTTTATTTTACGACTTAGGGCTTGTATTCTTAGACTTTATATAAATATGTTTTGTCATATTTAGGGTTTTAACCACAAAATACTAGAGAGAGATATTAGAGAAAGCACAATAGAGGAGATTAGAGAGAGTCTTTGAGATTCAATTCAATTGAATCTTGCCTATTGTATTTGTAATCGTCTCGTTCATAGTGAAACGATCTTTTTCCCTGCCTTGAGGACGTAGCTATCACATTGATAGTGAACCTCGTTAAATCTGTGTGTCATTTATTCGCTTTCTTGTTTTCTTGTTAGTTTAATTAAACGCTTCCGCACAACAAGTGGTATCAGAGCTACAGGTTAACACGGGGTTAATCGCTTTTGGGACATGGCAACAACAACCTTAAAGATCGACAAGTTTACGGGAAGGAATAGTTTTGGGCTATGGCAGATAAAGATGAGAGCTTTATTGAAACAACAAGGTATCTGGAAACCATTGATTAAGGGTTTCACAACGACATCAAAAGAGGGAAATCTGACTGGTCTAACTGAGGCTGAGTTGGAATCTATGGAGGAAAGAGCACACTCCACTATCTTGCTATGCTTGGCGGACGATGTCATCACAGAGGTTGCAGATGAAATCACGGCTGCAGGTTTGTGGTTGAAACTGGAGAGTTTGTACATGACAAAGTCGCTCACAAACAAATTGCTATTGAAGCAAAGGTTGTTTGGCCTACGCATGAGAGAAGGATATGTCCCTAAAAGATCATCTCGATGTTTGAATTCTATTTTACTGACTTGCGTAATTTAGATGTTAAGATTGAGGATGAGGATGTGCGTTGATATTGTTGGTTTCATTGTCAAGTAGCTATGAACATTTTGTAGAGTCTTTTGTGGTTGGAAAAGACACTGTGTCCCTAGAGGAGGTAAAGTCGCACTTTACACTAGGGAATTGCGTCATAAAGCAACTGGTGATATGGTAGAGATCGTGATTATTCTGCAGGTTTGGTAGCAAATGAGAAAAATAAGGGAGATTCGAGTAGGGAAAGAGAAAACCTAGGTCGAAGGGCCCTAAAAGTAGTGATCTTTGCCATTATTGTAAAGAACCGGTCATTGGAAGAGTGAATGTCCTAAGAAGGAGAGTTCGGCTTCTTTTGCAAAACAAAATAAGGTTGACTACGATTCTGAGGAGATTTAGCTCTAATTGTCCATGAGGAGAAACGCTTAGAATATAAGTGGTTTTGATAGTGGATGTTCTTCACATATGTTTTGACAAGGAGATGTTTTCGACCTATAGCTTATGCAGAGTAGTGTTACTTTGGGTGACAATACGGTGTGTGAGGTGGTTGGAGTAGGCTCTGTGAGTTAGAATGCATGATGGGAGAGTTAAGGATCTTAGAGGCGTGAGGCATGTTCCACAACTTAAGAGAAATCTTATATCTCTTGGGATGTTAGACCGTAAGGGTTTTCGATTCCAAGGAGGGGATGGAAGTTTTGCGTGTGGTGAAGGGTTCTTGTGAGTTACTTTGTGGCGTGAAGTCAGGTTGGGTAACTTGTATGATTTGCAGGGTACGCACTGGCTAGAGATGATTCTAGTTGAAGCTGCATTCTGAGTTACAAGTGATGGTCTTGAGTGTGAGGTGGAGCTTATGGGGGCTTCTTCACAGGTTGAGAGGTAGAGTCAACGGGAATGAGTTCAACAACGGGTTTGAGAGTACTACTTGGGTTGAGGATGAAGTGTCAACAATGAGGTAGAGTTTGTGGAACGTCTACACAGCTGGTTGAAACTAAGGGTCATCAAGAAGAACACCAAGGGTCTCTCAAAGCAGATTGGTATGATAAGGTTCGTTCTATCGATACTTGTGTGCCAGCTTATAGCTATGGGATCTCGAGCGACATGTCTTTGCCAGGGAGTGTTGGGTTGAGAGGTGATTCAGGGAGAAGTCACCAAGAGGTAGCTAGATTGGAACTCCAGGAGAGTTGCCTGCGTTCCAGTGGGGAGTGCTCCGGCGCGAGCATAGAAGAACTTCGACGGAATTTCCCCTGCGCCAAGGTGATTTGTTTTGGGTACTTAGACGTAAGTGCAAATGGCTCTAGTTGGAGCAACTGGCAGGGTACTGGCTCGTCTTGATTAAGGTGGAGCTAGTGTGTTTGCGGTTCAGTGAAGGCGATTTGATTTCCGACGGGTAATAAATTGGGTTTCAGGTGAATGCGCAACATGGATCTCATAGGCTGTGAGACCGGGTCGTTCATGATGAGTGGTCAGTGATCTTGGTGAGATTGGGTGAGACTCATATGAGGGCAAGCCTGGCATCGGGTGAAAGATGCATGAGCAGGAGGGGAAAAGATATCTCGCGTACTGTTACAGAGGTACATGTTGTGTTGATGGTTTCGAGGTGGAGTCGTGTGGTAAATGCAAGTCAAGGTGGAGATTTGTGAAGTGTGACTTGCGAAAGGAAGCAGAAGCACCGTCGCGAGTCGCGACGTGCTTCGCGAGTCGCGACGTGCTTCGCGAGTCGCGACCAGGAAGGTATTGGAGCAGCGAGCAGCAGCAAGGCAGGAGCCTCGTCGCTAGTCGCGACGAGTATCGCGAGGCCGTCGAAAGGGGGTCGCGAGTCGCGACGCTTGTCGCTGGTCGCGATTTGGGCTCTGTTTCCGCGACGCGCGAGGGCGATTTCTTCACTCGGTTTATTTTACGACTTAGGGCTTGTATTCTTAGACTTCATATAAATATGTTTTGTCATATTTAGGGCTTTTAACCACAAAATACTAGAGAGAGATTAGAGAAAGCACAATAGAGGAGATTAGAGAGAGTCTTTGAGATTGAATTCAATTGAATCTTGCCTATTGTATTTGTAATCGTCTCGTTCATAGTGAAACGATCTTTTTCCCTGCCTTGAGGACGTAGCTATCACTTGATAGTGAACCTCGTTAAATCTGTGTGTCATTTATTCGCTTTCTTGTTTTTCTTGTGTATGTGCTTGGTTGTTGTGAATTCTTGTTAGTTTAATTAAACGCTTCCGCACATCATAAAAAGTTGCACATGTAATACAATAATAGCATAAGTACAAAAGTTATCCTAAAAAAAAATTTTTATTTGAAAAATCTTCTTATTTGATCCTAAATTAATTTTTATATATTATTTTTATAAAAAGTAATTGTTGTTGTTGTTTTTCTGCTACTACTACTTCCTCCTTTGTTTTAGTTGTACCATATCAATTGTTTACACAATTCATATATTTTATTTTGACCTTTATCTATAATTTGTGTTTAAAGAATAATATAGACAAGTGATATATTACATGAAGATATAATAATGAAGACTGAAGATCTTAATTAATATTCCTCTAATATTGTGTGCATGATAACTTATGTGAAATTTCTAGATTGGTATTTATGCTATGACTATGACTATGAACTACTAGTTCAAAGAATTAGATTGTTAAATCTATTAACTTGACAGTTTTCAAGTTGATGTTTTAAATGATTTTTAGAAACAATACCGAAGATGCTTTCTTAGTGTACTATTGAATAAACATATATGCCAACTTCGAGCCTTCGAGGAATAGAATCATATTATTTAGGTGAGTGATTTCAGAAAATTAATCTAAAACATTATCAGGTGGTCGAATCTCTAACTCTAATCTTCATAAATAGTCGTTGAACATCTTTTAAGATGCACATAAAAAGTTGGCAGCTTTGATAAAGTACAGGCTAGCTATGAAGATCGGAGCTGAAGACACCCTCGCCATATTGATATTACATGGAGAATACGGTAAATATATTTTTTTAGAAAAAAGAATAACCCTTTTTCTTATATATATATATAGATAACAGTTTGTTGACATATTTTCGAAATTAAGGTCATGGAAGTCAATATATACAAAGTGAAGGTTCACCATCTAGAATGAAGAAATAAAATTTCCACCATCTAGAATATTATATTGAAAAATACAGGGTCACCATCTAGAATTTCCGTAGAAAAAATATCATAAAGAATCATTGTGGTTATGTTAACATGTGCAAAGGGGAACCATTGACATTAAAAAAGGACATAGGATTATTCAATGTATTATGCGGGAACACAAGGTTATTAATGATATTAAAATCATTCTATTATCGAATGATTTCACTCTCATATTTTTCTATTTTACTCTTAACACTGTAAATTATTATTAATTGAATAATACCAATTAAATGAAGGTAAACAAGCAAAACAAACCTTCAAAATCTCGGGAGTGATTGTGTTAGGACCTTTAGACGAGAAATCAGCAACAACAGGAGCTGGCATCATCTGCAGGCTCAGTCTTGCGTTGGAAAATAATGCTGTTGGAGTCCTGTGATTTTTTTAATAATGTACATTGTGATTTACAACTTAGAATTTTGATGAAAATTGTACCTTGAATAACGTTTTCTGAGGAAATATAAAAATTAAAAAACCAATAAATAAACTACCTAAAATGTCACTTACCAACTACTCAACTAGCATATTAGTAGCTTTCAAAAAACAATACTACCCACAGTAATAGATTGATTTGTCAATCATTGAAGGAATTTAGACTTGCCTTGTAGAGTTGATATAAGAAAAAAGAGTTTGAGCATCTTTATAAGTAATGTGCGCTGTGGGGAGCTGCTGCATAGTGTCAGGAAGCAATTTAGATTCAAGAACTTGGTTATTTGCTGCAATTATGCCGATGGCTCCAGTTTTTTCTGGCTCTATGCTCAAAATAGGAGTGGATAACTCCCCAGGTTCCACGAGAAAACTAAAATCTTCCCGTTTACCTTCACTGGATCAAGAGTTCCAGGCAAACAATATGATCTAAATAGTATATAAATACAAAAAAAAAAGTTAATTAATGTGATCCATCGTATAATTAATTAATATTAATCAACAATTTACAATAATTACAGATGAAGTACAATTAAGCTCCACAATATTAATTATTTTTCCAAATAAACCTATGTAAAGACGAATTAATTATTAATAAAGTGAATAATGTATGTAAAAATTTGTTATAATAATGTGAGTTTAATTTAATATGGAAAGTAGAAACCAGAAAGACACAATGAGATGACCTATGAGAATTTAATTTATTACTCACGCATTAGTCACATCAGCATGAATATTGCGAGCGTCAGCACCAGTAATTAAAGGATAAAATGTGTTGTTGCTTCCTGGATCCATATATCGAGCTGCCTGCATAAGTTAATTTCAAATAAATTTGTTTATCCTAAGCTAGTAGAGTAGTAGATACCTTAGTCGTTGATTAAACATACAAATAACATATCATCTCATGTACGTAAGAGAAGACCACATTATAACTTATGATATCTTTAACGACGCGTAATGATATTTAGGAATAAGTTATGCCATATTTTATTAATAAATTAAGGGAGAAGAAGAATGCACTATTATATGTGACTATATACATAATACATTTCAAAAAAATGTTATGAAATAGTACATACCTTAATCTTTTGGTGGTTGCCTAAAAAGATATAGCATGTAAACTCTCTATCCATGGTACCGGCGGCAACAGTAAGCACCCAAGGATGTAGATTAGCGATAGTAGATGGCTTTGGTCCTTCATTTCCGGCGGAAGTAACAACAACGATTCCGTTGGCCATAGCGTGGAAGGTAGCAATTGAAGTAGCATCCTGGAAATAGTAATCCCCTGGTACCTTGAAGTCGTCGGAGTTGTATGCTGCTGATGCTGATAAATTAATAACGTCAACTCCGTCCGCTATTGCAGCTTCCATAGCTGCCAATGAATCCATGGAAGATCCATCTATGGCTAAACTAGAAATATTTCCAGAAATAATATGAGTTTTCATTTCTGGCCACATTGCTTTATAAGAAACCACCCGTGATCTTGGAGACCCGCCTCTTACAACTGCGTTGTTTATATCCAACATTTGAAAACACAATGCATCATTTCTTGACACAGGGACAATATTCCACCTGCGGTCGATAATGTATGGGACCATGCCCTGCCATGTCTCGAGGGCTTGGCTTCATGTCTGTGGTTACATTATTTGATGCAAGCATTTCCGCCAAACCTTTGAAAAAATATCTCGCTCCAATAAGCTTCCTAATATCCATTCACCACAACAACAAGATCGATGATAAAAACCAACAACAACAACAACACACACAACAACGACAACAACCACAACCACAACAACAACAACAACAATGCAAACACAACCACAAACACAACAATCACAACCACAAACAACCACAACAACAATGCTAATGTTACCAAGTACCAACTGACCTGTTGCATTTGAATGTTGGATCATTTTCATTGGCACATTGCCCTTTAAATTTTTTAGGAGTAGGACCAAAACTATCATCCGAAAAGCTCTTTGATTCAGGCCAAACACCTGTCACAATGCAAGTTCAGTAACTATACAAGTCCATGAGTACTTTAAACATGTGCACCACACTTCTATATATATACTTTGACATGACATATGAAGTAAATAAGTAGAATCAAATAATTAGTCTGTCTTCTTTTGATTGAATTGGCTAATGAAATACTACCATGTTGTACATATATAGAGCAACTCCGTCCTTGTAGTGAAAGAAAATTTTATCTGGTAAATTAAAACATCTTGTATGATTTACTTATGTCCTACTATTGTTTTTCATTTACTTACAGTTACATTACGATTGCAATTTCTATATATAATCACTCACTATAATGAAGGTACATAGTTTCTTTGTTTGTTTTATAAAGGATTGTAAAATGAATAATTAAATAATTGGAAGGTAGAAGTTTTAGGGCCTGTTCTCCCCAGCTTATTTTCAATTCAGTTCAGCTCTCTTCAGTTCAGTTCAGTTCAACTCTCTTCAGTTCAGTTCAGTTCAGTTCAGCTCCAATCAGTTCAGTTCAGTTCAACTCTATTCTTTTATAACCATTTTGTTAAATATTATTATTATGTTAAATATATATCATTACTATTAAGTATTATTATTATTATTATTATTATTATTATTATTATTATTATTGTTATTGTTGTTGTTGTTGTTGTTGTTGTTGTTGTTGTTGTTGTTGTTGTTGTTGTTGTTTGTTGTTTGTTGTTGTTGTCGTTGTTGTTGTTGTTGTTGTTTCTATATATTATTTTGTTTATTATAGCTTTACTCATTATTATTACTATTATTATTAGGAGGAATATGGTTTAGGTCAAAGCACAAATAAACCCACTTTTTTTAGCCCATAAACCAATCAAATCGCGTCAAGACGGTTTATGATGTAATTTTTGCGGTCCAACCCAATCATTATTTTTATTACTAAATATTTTTATATTATTAAATCTAATTATTAAAATAGTAATATTAATTTACTTCTTATATATTATTGTTATTATATATCATCATCAAGTATTAATATATTAATACAAATAAAATAATTATTATTAATTATCATTATTATCATTAATTATTATTATTATTAATTTATGATTATTAATATTATTTATTTATAACCATCATTTAAAATATCCAAAATACTATTATTATTACTTATCATTATAATTATTATTTAATATTCATATTATTATTGTTTAAAATATTATTAATATATTTATTACATTCAGTTTATTTCAATTTAATTTATTTTAATTCAATTCAATTCAGTTCAGTTAAGTTCAGCTCTTATAAGTTCAGTTCAGATTAGTTCAGCTCCAATAAGTTCAGTTCAGTTCAGTTCAGTTCAGCTGTTTTATGCCGAAGAGAACATGCCCTTATACTACCTCCATTGATATATAGTTGTCACCTTATTTATTAAAGTTATAGTTTCATGTTTACAATAATAATATATATCAGACTAAAAGTTATAATTTTTAATTTATCGCGAGCATTGTTTTATGGGTAGAGAACACTTATCATAATCAAAGTAGAAAAATGAAAGAACAAAAAGAACACATACACTTGCCAGTATCAATATTTGCTATGATTGTGTCTTCACCCGAGCTTGCTTTTTTCCAAATAGATTCACTAGAAGGGGCGAATTGTTGTTGATACGAGTCTAAGAAATCCCACGAACGAATTGTATGTTGTTTCACAAAGCGATTTTCAAAGATCGATATAACATTGGGATGCTCTTCCATGAAAATAAAAGGGTAAAGATTAATGAAAATTAAATTTTTAACCAATAAAGACCTAATATATACAAATAGAAGCTTGAACAAATCATCTCTTACTTGCGATCTCCATAGCATCCTTCTCATTAAGAGTCGCAGCAAAACCGTTAAATACTTTTGTGTAGGAGTAAATTAAGAATTTTGAAGAATCATGTTCATTGCCATTCCTACATACATACACACACATATATAATAATATTCATAAATTAGGCTAGTAATTAGAACGAATGAGAATATTAAATGTTATCTCTATAAAAGTACCTATTTGACACGGACGAAATCATATCTTGATGCGACCTTGTTACATTCTCAGGATCATCCAATAGATTGTATTCCCTATCATAAGATCCTAAATATACGATATAATGCTACATGAAAAAATCATATGATATTTAGTTAATGAACATATAATTAGAAAAGTGGAACATCTACTTGCAAATAGAAGTATGTAAAATAACATTGTGTTTATGCACGAAAAAAGCTTTCAACTATACATTTTATCATGGAATTAGTTAAGACTATAATATATATAAAAATATATGCATGGTTCAAATGATTGTCTAATATATATTGTATGTGTAGTCAAGAATAATTATTAAGAGTACACCTCCTCTTATTGATAGTTAGTGGTATAGTTAGTTTTGTCTCTAACTAGTTCTGTCAAGGGTTGTTAGAGTTAGTTATTTACTTCTTTGTATATAAGCCTAGGTCCCTTACTTTTTTTGTAATTTAAATTCATTACATTTTCAGTAATTCAAGATGTCTTTCCTTCTCTCTCTAGAACTTACCTAAATCAATACAATTCTTCTTCCTTAGTTTTTCCAATCTTCAAAGCTAGTTCACAAATTGTTTCATGGTAGTAAAGGTCAAGCAATTGATCCTGCATCAAGATTATTCTTCCGCAAAATTCATTCCATCTAATTCAATCGGTTTATCTCTGGATTTCGTGATTGAGATCGATTTCGATTCTCTTTTTCTACTGAATTTCTCATTGAAATTTGTCTATAAGTTTTCTGAATCATTTCAATCATTCATTGATTCATATCAGTTCACGAATTAGAGTGAATTTGTGCTTCAAATTGCAATTATTTTTGCTTCAATTTACTTCGATTTTAATTTCATTCTCTCTCCTGTCCAAATTGAATCTCAATCCACCTTATGTTGTTCAAGCAACATCTTGTTACTTATATTATGAATTTTAGCTCGAATCATTCATATTCTGGAGTTTCTTAGCTCCAATTCTTAATTCATCTGTAATTTGTCAAGATAGAATCACTCCTATACAAATTATCATTTTATGAGTTTAAAAATCTGTTGTTTCCTGATTGATTGTTATTTGTTGAAAGGAATACCACTTAATTCCTTCTTCTTCAAGATTCTTTGATTGAATTCTTTCATGATTTCATTCCTAAAATTCTCTACACAAAAAAACTCTTCAAAATGCCTGAAATTATAAATGATGACAACAATGTGACTAGAAATAACATTGATCCAGCACAAGATCCTTCATTACCATATTATATTCATCCTAGTGATTCTCAATACAAAATATTACTTAATCAGTTCAATGGAAGTGGCTACAATGATTGGAAATATTTGTTATCATAAGCTTGTCTGCTAAGAATAAGTTAGGGTTCATAGATGGAATCATAACTAAACCTAGAAATTATCCGCCATTGTTTAAGGTCTGGAGTAGATGTAATAGTACCTTGATAGCCTGGTTTATACAAGTGCTTGATGTAAATATAGCCAAAAGCATTTTATATTCGATTCTACATAAAAGATTTGGCAAATTTTGGAGGAGAGATTTGGTTAAACCTCAGGCACACAAATCTACAGCATTCAACAACAGATTGTTGATCTTGAACAAGGCATAGATAGCTTATCCAACTTTTATACTCAGCTCAAAATATTATGGGATGAGCTTGATGCTCATAACCCTTGCCAATATGTACATGTAATAATTGTACATGTAATGTGACAAGGAAGCTTCTCAAGAAGCAAGAAGATCAGAGGTTGACACTATTCCTAATGAAACTTATAGAAGACTTCAGACAAGTTAAAGGTATTATCCTCATGCAACAACCACTTCCTATGCTCTCTCATGCTTACAAACTATTAATGTAAGAAGAACGCCATAAAAAGGTATGTGTTGTTGTCCATAATCATGATGAGCTCATGACATTTGCTACTAATAACAATAGTAATAAGGGAGTCTGTAAACAACCTAGTGATCCTCATATAAACTACTCAAGTTTCAATTGAACAAGTTCTAGTTCTAGATATCATAGTGGTTCTCGTGGATACAATGGTGGTTCTAGTGATAGATACAATTAGTCCAGAAACTTCTATCAAGGCAAGATGCCTCACTATACTCACTAACAGAGCAGGTCACACAATAGACAAGTGTTATAAACTTCATGGATTTCCACCAAAGGATGGTTGGAAAAACAAGAAAGTAGCAGCAGTTGTGCATATTGATGAAGAAGCTCCAGTCAATGACTCTCATGATCTCAATTCACCATCACAATTGCTCAATACAATGAGATAATGGCACTCATTGGGAGACAAAAATTTGATGAGCAAGTTGCTTAAACAACCATACTGCTCTTTTAGCAAGTACATTTTGCTTCCTATCTCAATAATACATGACAACTTGGATCATTGACAGTGGTGCCACAGACCACATATGTTGTGATCTAAACTTGTTTGCTGATGTTGTTAACATTACATCTCAACATAGCACCATTACCATACGTGATGGTAATGGTTTACAAGTTCAACATAAAGGCACAGTTCACTTTGGGTCACACATAAAACTTAACAATGTGCTTCATGTTGCACACTTTAAATTTAATCTAATATCAGTTCGAATGCTTTGCAAGGACAAGAATTGTTCCATTTCTTTCACTAATTATGCCTGCCATCTTTCAGGTCCCTTCACTGAACCCCTGCTTCTAGGTAATTTCAAGAATGGATTATATTGCTTGGATGGATCACACTTGCTTACTTCTGTCAGCAATGTTTTATATATCATAGCAACCTTTCTGTTAGTCCTTCATCATCCATTTTCACTTGTTTTTCTGCAATTGAACAAGCCAAGTTGTGGCACTTAAGACTAGGGCTTCTTCCATTTGTACATATCAATAAAGTTTTTCCTTCTGTGACTTTGCATGATTACCTCAATGAATGTACTTGTCCGGTTTATCACTATGCTAGACAAACAAGACTACCCTTCCCTCATAGCTTTATGAAAACCTCTAAAGATTTTTAGCTTATTCACTCAGACATATGGGGTCCTTATAAGATTTCCACATATAATTAATGATTGTAATATTTTCCTCAATATAGTAGATGATTTCACTAGACTTACTTGGGTTTTTCTTATGAAACATAAGTCTGATATTGTGCAAGTCTTATCTGATTTCTTTGCTTATATTAATGCATATTTTCATACTCTATCATGAATGTGAGCTCTGATAATGCAAAGGAAATCTGTGAGGGACCATGAAGAAATTTCTAGCAGAACATGGTGTGTTACATTAGGCAAGATGTGCTGAAACTCCACAACAGAATGGAGTAGTTGAGATGAAGCATCGCCATTTACTTGAGACTGCTAGAGCTCTTTTTCTTCAGTCTTGAATCCCTACAAGATATTGGGGTGAATGCATCCTATGTGCAGCATATCTAATCAACAAAATGCCTCTCTAAAGTCTACATTTCTTGAGTCCATTTGAGAAGCTTTTTGGCTTCAAACCTAATGTATCTCATCTAAAGGTGTTTGGTTGTCTTTGCTTCACATCTACACTCAAGCAAGGCAGATCTAACTTTGATCCCAGGTCTGATCCATGTGTTTTCGTCGGGTACTCAATTACTCAAAAAGGTTAGAAAGTCTGTAAATTTGAAAACTAATAAGATTACAGTTTCTAGAGATGTAATCTTTTATGAGAAACATCTTCCATTTCACTCTTCATCTTCTACTTCCACTTTACATACCAATCCTATATTTCTTCCTCTCTCTACACCTACAACTTATTTCTATGATGTTGAAGCTCCTAACATTTTTCATACTACAACCAACCGTACACAACCACATCATTCATCTTCTATTTCTACTCCACCTTCTAATAACACCACTTCATCATAAGATTTAATTTATTCACCTCCTTCTCATCATAGTCGTACGATACATGATCTTATATCTCATCCTAGCTCAACTTTACATGATATTTCTTCAACTGTTCTTGCACCACCTGTTCTCAAAAGGTCTAGTAGGCCTAGTATTCCAACAAACAGTTTCAAGACTTTGTTTGCGCAGCTGTAACAGTTCTGCATCCTAATATCATTGGTGTAATATGGTACAATATGCTTCTCTTTCATCTTCTCATCAGGCTTTTTGTCTCACATATCTCAATATGTTGAACCTAATTCTTATACTCAAGCTGCACAAGATCCTAACTGGATTATTGCAATGAACAAAGAGCTCCAACCTTTAGAAGCAAACAAAATCTGGGAACTTGTTCCTCTTCCCCAAGGTAAAAAGCACATTGATTGTAAATGGTTTTACAAGGTCAAGCTCAAGTTAGATGGTACTTTGGAAAGGTTTAAGGTCAGATTAGTAGCCAAATGTTACAACCAAAAAGGGGGATCGACTACCAAGAAACTTTTTCCCCAGTCATTAAAATGGCTACTGTGAGGTGTATTCTCACCTTGGCAGCATCTAAGGGTTGGGAAATCTTCCAATTGGATGTCAACAACGCTTTCCTGCTTGGGGATTTAATAGAAGAATGTACATGAAATTTCCTGAAGGGTTCCTAATCCAAATCAACAAGTTTGCTTATTGAAGAAATCTCTTGAGGGGCTTAAACAAACCTCTAAGCAATGGTTTGCCAAGCTTGTTCAAGAGCTTTTGTTACAATGATTTGTACAATCCAAGAATAATTATAGGCTATTCATTAAACAACAACCTCATCACATCACACTTGCAGCTGTTTATGTTGATGACATTATATAGAAAGGCAATGATATCTCAAGCATCAACAATCTCAAACTTCATCTTCATCAAACTTTCAGCATCAAGGATTTAGGAAAAATGCACTATTTCCTAGGTATTGAGATTGCTTATCTGCCATCTGGGATTTGTATGACACAGAATAAGTTAATTTCTGAACTTTTGGCTTGCTCTAAGCTTAGTGACATAAGAGCATCAATGACTCCTTTGCCTCTCAACCTCAAGCTATAAGCCAATGAAGGAGTTACATATAGTGATCCTAAGTATTATAGAAAATTAGTGGGGAAGTTATTTTTTTTAACTCACACTAGACCTGATCTAGCTTTTACTGTGCAACATTTAAGTCAAATTCTTCACTCACCAAGGGAACAACATGTGCAAGCTTTACACCACACACTCAGATATGTCCGAGGAACAGCAAGACAAGGCATACTCTTAAATGGGTCTCCTGAGCCAGTCTTACAAGCTTATTCTGACTTAGACTAGGGTGCATGTCTAGATAGCAGGAAGTCCATCACATGTACAGTCTTCCTAATAAAGCTGGAAAATTCACCTATAAGTTGGAAGTCAAAGAAGCAAGGGACAATGTCTAAATCTTCTAGTGAAGCTGAGTATAGGGCTATGGCCTTAGCAGCAAGTGAGGTCACTTGGATTGTGCGTTTACTTCAAGAATTAAAAGTGTATAACATCACTCCAGTGACCTTGCATTGTGACAATCAGAGTGCGTGCCATATACATAGGCAAAAACCTAGTCTTCCATGAACGTACCAAACACATTGAACTTAACGACCACTTTACTCAAGACAAGATACTAGAAGGCTTGATTCAACTTATCTATTTGCCTACAACTAGCAGATGTCCTCTTAATAGTTAGTGGTATAGTTAGTTTTCTGTCTAACTAATTCTGTTAAGGGTTGTTAGAGTTAGTATTTATTTCTTTGTATATAAGCTTGGCCCCTTACTTCTTCTGTAATTTCAATTCATTGTATTTTCAGTAATTCAAGATGTATCTCTTTATTTCTCTAGAACTCGCCTAAATTAATACAATTCTTCTTCCTTAGTTTTTCCAATCTTCAAAGCTAGTTCACAAATTGTTTCAATAACTCACACATGTTTTGTTTGATAAGTTGATAACATTACATACGTTTTTAGATTCAAATATTATTAGCTGCAAAGTTTTCAAAATATTTTTTTATATTAAAATGGGGACAATCAAATTATTTCAAAACGAAACAAGAAAAAAAAAAGAAGAGCGACGACATGGTGGGTTGAAACTTGCCTTACGAATAGCAACCACAGGTTCTTGCAGTAGCCAGAGAAGAAGAATTGATAAGAGACCATGTATTAAAATGATCGATTTCCCCATTCCAGTTCAATCTCTTTATCTTTGAAGTTTTTTTTTTCTCTTAATGGTTTCTCCAAGATAATCAACTTAGAATTATACTAGCTCACTTCTCAGTTCTCACCTCATAAATAAGAGGAATATACATATATGGTTTTTGTTCCACTAAGCTAATTTTAGGTGTCTTCTCAAAAAGGAAAAAAATGAAGCTAATTTTAGGTGTGCAAATATTTGCAACCATACATGGCAATACCGTAGTTTAAAATATAGTCTTTTAAATCATCTCCAAGTTTCTTTTAAATCCTCTCCAAGTTTCTCTCCTTCCTCTAAAAATTCTACATAGACAATTTCTACTATTTTGTTGGATCTCTCTTTGAAGAAGCTTCATCACTCATAATTAATCTCTTGTTTTTTTTTTTTTTTTGAGAAAATAACAAATTTTTCCAAAAATGGATATCTTAATGACATCACTCAATATCATACTAACTAGTTTTTCAAACTCGTGCAATGTATCTTTTTTTTTTGTGTGTTTCATTTATATTCATAATCATGCGGTGTGATAATAAATAAGATTAAATATATATTTTTACTCTACTTTTTATATACTTATATACACCTTTCTTTTCTGACATGTTTGAGATGATTTTTGACATAAAATATTAATGATTGACATTGAAAATAACAAAATTATTCCAGCCACGATTATCAAATTTTTAGATAATGTAGTAAATCCGAACTTATTTCATCTAAACTATTATAAATATATTTATTTTATTTTTGAATTTTGTATTAACTTCAAAATTTATTTGAGGATCAAATATGTCACTCACATACTCTTTTAGATCTCCTCTTATAAGTTATATTGTGGTCCTACTATTGTTATAAGTTTTGTTATTGTTGGCTTTAATGGTATATAATGGATGTAATGCCCTTTTATTCATGCTATGGGTCATAAATTTTATAGTCCTACTCTTGTTGTAATTCATATTTCACATTTATAGATTGTATTAATATATTAACTATGAAACATCTAATAATTTGTATTATATTAGGTTGTACAGCTATATGAGAAAAATATATTATTTTAAACCATATTTCAAGGAATCTCCAGTAGTATGCTTGAAAAAAAATACTTCGACTGTCACAGATCAATCTAAACACTTAGATTATTAGGACACGTTGTTTGATGAATGATAAACCTCTTTTTGCTAGATGTTTGCAAACATCTAGCAGGGGTAAAACTGTTAATATCTAAATAAGAGAGAGAAGAGTAAAATAAAAATAAGATGAAATTATATCAAGATGGATGTCTATTTGTAGAGAATAAATATATATGAATATTGGTATATTTTTATTTTTATTTTTTATAATAAATTTTTTTGAGATATAACAGTTTAAAAACTGTAAAAAAGTAAATTGTTTTGGATAAACAATATTGTGACATGTGGGCCACTTATATGTTGCCACATAGATGCTAGATTTGCAAACATCTAGCAAAAAGAGGTTTATTATTCCTCCATGTTGTTTATGGTGATAAGTTGTGTGTTTATCACATGATATTTTGTCAAAATGTTGGTGTGATAGGATTGGTAGGTTATTTTATTTGATTGAAGAAGATAGAAAGTTGAATATTGATAAAGATTAAGTGTGGGCCAAAAGGATTTTAGAATATTAATATAATAATAGTGGATTCATGTCAAAAATGAAAGTGTTCAAACTAATTTGAGACAAACAAAAATTAAATTCTTCAAACTATTATGGATAGAGGGAGCAATATTTTATTTTTATTTTATTTTTTTGACAAAGGAAGAAACAAATCAAGAAGTAAATCATGAACAAGTTTGAGCACATCTCTTAGCCACATTATGTGCTTTTTGAACTTGTTAACAAGGAGCAATATTTTAGATTATTTAATAAGTTATACTCAACTGACACATATGATTCTAAGGTTGTTTATCTAAAATGTAATTTCATCGCTATAGAACTTTATTTTTAAGAACTATATAATATACTTATATGTAGTTAATATTATATGCAGGAATTCAATTAATCAGATTATAATTATGGTAATATAATCATATTCATAACAAATGATCATAATTTTAATGCAAATCTCAAGCTCTATTCGCTTATAACGAAATTGTATTTTTTTAGCTTGTAGCAAAATTATAATACTCAATTTTATTATTGATTTTTTAGATAATTTATTTCAAAATCAAACTTTATTTTCTCTTAATAATTCTAGAACTCCTAATCTTACAATAATTCATGATAATTCTAGAACTCCTAATCTTACGATAATTCATGCAGTACCACTTATTATATTAAATTGATAATCTTCTTATAACTTCTTTGTCATCATATAATCCAACACACGCATATAATAATAAAGGGAAATGTTTTAGTTTCTACTGGCAGTTTACCTTCCTTTGGTTGGGGGTTCAACCTAGTTGGTTCTTCTCCTTAGGGTTTGTTTCGGTTGTAAATTGAGGTTTAATTAATCAAGTTTCTTACTTAGCAAAAAAATAATAATAATAAAGGGAAATTCCCATTGATAGGATCTTACTCTTAAGAATTCTAAATGATAGATTCATTTTTTTTTTCTTATTGCTAGGCCTTAGTTATTGTTACATTGCTTAAATGTAATATTAGTGATAATTTTTTCATTAATAATTAGTGTTTGACATTAAAAAGACTTATAACTCCCTAAATATGGTTTACGTACTCCTCTTTATTCATCTCCTTTTTTAATCGTCATCTTCCACATTCAAACGCCCGTTCCTTCATCATTCAACTGATCATCGTACATTGAAGCTTTAAAAAACTGCCTTTTTCTCTCTCACCTTCAATTGAAACCCATAATTCTCCTCTCTTATTTTCACTCTGGTCTACAAAGCTTTTAAGCTATACTAACAGAGTAAGACCAATGAGTACGAAATTTGATGCCTCTTAACAAATCTTGCCACAATGAAAGTCAATGAAGTATAGTACATTTGTTTTTTTTTTTTTTTGGTGAAATATGGATGCATTAATAAATTAAGCAGTATTGGCGCTAAGCCTTAGTACAAAATCATCCCAAATGTTTAGTATGTAACTAGGGGGAGTGGGTATCATCTTAGTTACATTTAATTCTCTAGAGTTCTTTCTCCCATCTTTTGCTAATTTATCCGCGGCTTGATTGAGCTTCCTTGGGCACAATTGGACCTTCATCCTTTGGAAAGCACGGCTTAGATCCCTGCACAACGCAACATTTTTTTCAATAAGTGGCTCAACTTGATCGGTTCTGTTGAGCAGATAGGCTGCTCTCGCGCAATCGGTGAAAATTTTTAAGTGGCCGACGTTGAATTCTTGAGCGATGACCAGACACCACTGAATACTTAATAACTCAGCTTGTAGTGAAGAGTTTGCAAATAGCAACCTCTGGAAACCAGTTACCCATTGGCCTGCACAATCAATTAAAACACCCGCAATGCAAGTATAGGAAGAGAGACTAATATAGGAGGCATCCACAAACAAATGTAACCAGGGGTGAGGGCTAAGTGAAACGACTTGTGGTATAATATGGTTGCTAGAGAGTATAGGATTAGGAAGGGAGGAGTGTATGTGTGTAGCCATCCTTTTGGCATTTTGCAGCGTGTTATTTGGAGTAGGGATGGGCGAAGCCTCAAAGATGAACTTGTTCCTTTGGGTCCACAACTCCCAACAAAGGGACGAGAAGAGTAAATTTTGCAGGACGTTGTGAACCAGGATTGAAGAACTTAGATGGTGTCTAAGCCACTCCTCACTAGTCATTAAAGGTGAAGTAGAAAGAGTTATCTTCGCAAGGGCCCAAACTTCACTGGCTACTCTACAGTCGCGCAGTGTGTGTATGGACGATTCTACGTGGAGGGAACACAGAGGGCAAAGGGGGAGGGGATTATGTTTCTACATTGAAGGAGTTGATTTGTTGGTAGGCGGTTCCACCATGCCAACCAAAGAAAGAATTTTATTTTTGGAGTACAAGTTCCCTTCCATAACCAGTCGAGGCTTTGTTGAGGTTTTCGCTTGGATGTGAGGGCAGAATATGCGAAGACAAGAGAGAACTTGTTATTGGCTTCGAAAGAGGAGATTGGATAGTCAGGGTCAGTGGCGGTTGCATTTGGAATTTTGACTTCCAAGATTCGAAAGTGAATGAAGTCGGGCAATAGGAGAGAGATTTTTTCGAGAGTCCATTCATTATTTACCCACAGGTCACAAAGTTTCTGCTCAAATTATCTGTCCAATAGCGGCCCATAAACAAAGTTTCGAATTGCACCAATACCCAGCAAATTGTGTTGCAAAGGCTAATAAGTCTAAGCTGCTTAACTGACGAAGGGTTCTCCACTTTCGGAATGAGACAAATAAGGGCATTACAAAGATCATTCGGAATTTCAGCGGAGGTGAACCAGTTTTGGATATTTTGGTAAAGATCAACATGGGTGAAATTCCATGTATTTTGGAAGAAGAGAGGGTGGAACCCATCCGGGCCCGGTGCTTTAAGGGGCTGCATGGAAAAAAGTGCATCCTTGACCTCTTCCATAGACGGGGGGTGGCAGCAAGAGAATCTTTGGTGGAGATGGGCCAACGAGTTGATGTTGTTAGTACACACGATAGACTCGGAAGTAAACAGGTTACAAAAAAAAGTCCCGAATGTGTTCTCTAACGAGTTTTGGGTCCGTGATAGTCTCTCCCACATTATTATCTAGAGCGAGGATTCTACTTTTCTGTCTTTTGATTTGCACACTCTTATGGAAGAAAGAAGTGTTCCGCTCACCTTTAGTGACCCACTCCATTCTACTCTTGGTGAGCCATAGCACCTCCTCTTGGTCAAGGATAAACACTAATTCACTTTGAATTTCTTCTTGAAGTTTTAAGTGAAGGAGCGAGTCCGGATGATCTTGCAAGAATTTTTCAATACCCCTAAGTCTATTGAGTGCTCTTTTTTTGTGGTGGTAAACATTACCAAATTTTTCTTTGTTCCACACAGACAGGTCATTCCTAGTTTGGTCCAACTTCTCATCTAGAAGGAAGCGCGAAAACCATGCTTGATACACTACTTCTGTAAATGAACTTTCAAGGACCCACATTGGCTCGAATCGGAAAGGCTTAATGCCATGGAAGGTATTAGGGTGGTCAAGATTTAGAAGGAGGGGACAATGGTCGGAAGTGATTTTTGGGAGATGATGAATGGCAGTGTTGGGGAATTTATTAAACCACAAGTCGTTTGCGCAACCTCTATCTAGTCTCTCATGAATAGGAGCATGCTTGCGATTATTTGACCAAGTAAACTTAGGGCCATGGAAACCGAGGTCGATCAAATTGCAGTCACTCAATGTTTTGTTAAAAAGGTCCGTTCTAGTTTTAGAAATTGGTCTTCCCTCCCATTTTTCAGTTTGGCTTGTCATCTCATTGAAATCCCCTAAGGCAACCCACGGAAAATCCATACAAGCAGCAATATCCAACAAGTTATCCCATAAAAGTTTTCTTTTACTAAACTTTGGACTAGCATACACAGCAGATAAAATAAAAGAGGGAAAGAGCTTACCTCCACCAATGCCAATATGCTTTGAGAGTTCTCACTGATGATTGTGAGTTTGACTCTGGAGGAGTCCCATAGCATTAGGATCCTTCCCGCGAAGCCAAATAGATCGACTAAATACCAGCTATCAAAAGGAAGAGTTTGGGCTATGCGCGCGGTTGTGCGACGAGTAGAATGGGTTTCCGCAAGCACCACAATATCAGGGTGGTGTTCTTGAACAATATGGAGCAGATTTGGTTTAAACGAGGTTCGTGCGATACCCCGGGCATTCCAGAATATAACAGACATGTTATACGGTAGGCTTGGTTTCTCCATCAAAGCCTGAACTTTTTGGGATTTTTTCTTTGCCCACGGATCGACCTGTTCTTTTGACTCCGGGTCTATCCACAGTTTTCGTTGAGGTGCTTCCCTCAAGTGTGTCTTGTTTGGGTTTTTTGGTCCTCTTCCCTCTTCCCAGGAGGTCTGGAGTGTCAGTTGTTGGAGCATCGGCATGATTCGCATTTCTACCATAGCATTCGAGTGACTCAGAAATGTCCACTCCATCGACATGGTTTTCAACCGGTAGATCTCCCTTATAAATGGAAGTACTATGGAGGGTCTATCCACGGGCCTAGCCGATAGAGGAGAACCCTTTCTTCGTCCTCGTTACCCACTGGCTTCTTGAGTAACCACATTATGAAAGCTTGGAGGGGGGCTGGAAGGTGAAGCATGTCTTTGGCTTGAGGAAGGTGCGCCGGCACTATGGCTCCTTCGTCGTTGTACATTAGAAGATTGAGCATGTAATGTTGCACAAACATTGGGTTCAGAGTTAAGTTCTTGGTTTCCTGGAGAGAGATTTCGATGAGGTTTTCCCCCGAAGGCCATAGATAAAAGGCATGGGCTTGGTTGACCTCGGGTTTTGTAGGGAGGGGTGGTTTGTTGAAGACACATGGGTACCTCCACTCCTTCAGAATGAGGGGTGGAGGGGTTGGGGATGGTGGTGTTTTCGGGGATGAGGGGGTTGGAGGTGATGTGGAGCGAGGAGGGGAGGGGATGTCCAATTTTTTTTTTAGAGAGATCTTGGGCGGGAATATTTTGGTTAGATTTTTGTAATTGTGCCTGGGATGTATTTGAAGAGGATCCTTGACATGAAAGGCCACGTTTCGCATTCTTGTTGGTTACATTGGTGGGTTGAGCTTCAGCCATGTCCGTTGTCAGGTCTTGTAGCAGGAGGAAGGAGTTTTTGAGAGGAGTAGATTCAACTAGGATTTGACTTGGATTGTTTGTTACAAGGTTCTGGGCGCTGGAAATAGGGGCTTTTTTTAAGGGGGATGTGACAGGTTGGGAATGGGGGGCATGGCTGTCTTTTGTGCAGGAGGGATTTTTGGACTTTACCGGGGTCCACCGCTGACTTTGGGAAGGCTGAATTTCCAGATCTTTGGCGGCGGCCCTATTTCTTCCCAGTCCTTGGAGACGCGTGTGCTCAGCGTTTAGATCCATCTGTTTGGTTCCACAATTTCTACTTCCATGGCCGAATTTATTGCAGGTGGACAGTACCATGATCCTTCCAAGTATTCAATGTCCTGGAGAACATTACCTAACCATATTCCAGTCAGAGGTTGACTTTCAGCATCAATTAATACGCATAAGTTGGCATACCTTTTGCCCTCCCCTTTTAAGGTGTTGTTGTCGATTTTTACCAGTTTTCCCAATATTCTCCCAACCTGTAGTAGAATGTTACGATCAAAAAGCTCCACCGGGAGTTCCGGGAGCTTTACCCACACAGCTCCCATGTTACACTTAGCTTTTGATGGTTTGAAACCCGGTTCCCACGCTTGAACCCATACATGGTGATTTGGATGCACCAAGGTCCATTTGCTAGAATGGAAGCCATCTCATCAATGGAGCTGCATTTTATGGAGTAAAAGCCCTTACCCAGGGCGATGAGGTTGGCCTGATGCTTCCAACCCCAGATTTTTGCAAGTTCTTTGTCTAGAAATTCCCTCGCAAAAGATTTGCCAATTACCTTGATGATAATACACAGTTTCCAAGGGCCACATACTGCATCATATTCTTCTTTCGAAATAGGGATGAAAGGGGTGGAGGGAGATGGATTTTGGGGTGGTTCAGAGGCGAAGGGGGTTGTTAATGGTGGGAGGACGGCTGTGGAGATTTGTGAGGGTTCAGAGGAAAGCTTCACTATTTTTGCAAAAGATGAAGGAGAAGGGTGAGGTGGTTAATGGGAGGTCGCTGGTATAGAGATTAATCCATTGGCTTGCACAAAGCCAGCAGGTGGAGGAGTTTCCCCCTCCCTTTCTCGCTCTTTCTCTCTCTTCCATTTTTATGGTATATTACATTTGTTACTCAGCTCCTATTCATCAACCTCGCATATGAATTGCATTCCAATTTCCACATAATGGTTATGTTTTAAATAGCTTATACGTGATTATTTAAGGGGACTAATGGTAATTCTAATAGGTAAAGTATTCATGGTCTCATCAACGATAAAGAGACCAATGAAAAGTAACACATCTTAGAATTTCTATATGGACAGTTTTGGTTATATAATAGCCAGTTCTTGATAATTTGTGAACTTCAGATCACATTTGATTGAAATATAGAGAGAGAAAGAGAGAAAGAACTCATGGAATTTCAGTTTATTATTTCAGTAGAATCAATTAATTTACATGGTTGAGGGAAGAGAAGTATATATACAGTGTGTTGTAAGCGAGGGTTACTCAAAACTATCTGTATAAACAAACTAACAGAATTGTTATTTAGATGTTGAGTGATAGCTGATGCTGGGAAGAGTGTATACTCCAATACCCCCCCCTCCTCAAGTTGGGAGGAGGTGGAAGAAGAATGATCAACCAAACCCAACTTGGACAGTAACAACCTGAATTGTGGAGAAGAAAGGGACTTGGTGAAAACATCTGTCAGTTGAGAAGAGTAGTGGGCAAGTAGGAGAGAGTTGAAGGAGACCTTCTAGGACCTTGTCACGTGTGAAATGACAGTCTATGTCAATGTGTTTGGTGCATTCATGGAAAACAGGATTGTGTGCAATGTGAAGAGCACTTTGGTTGTCACAGTCAAGGAGAGAGGAAAGCTTTGAAACGGCCCAATTCTTCCAAAGAGTCTAACCACCCAAGTACTTCAGCAGCAGCTGAAGCCATGACTCGATATTCAGCCTCAGAAGATGATTTACTAATGGTACTTTGCTTCTTATACTTCCATGAAATAGGAGATTTACCAAACAAGATATCCAGTGATGGACTTTCTTGAATCAAGGCAGGCTGCCCAATCAGAGTCTGAGAAGGCTTGAATAGTTAATGTGTCACTGCCAGCCAGAAGGATACCTTTCCCTTGTGTACAATTAACATATCTCAATGTGTGGAGCAAAGCAGCCATGTGAGAAGATCTAGGAGCTTGCATATATTAGCTTAATGTTTGAACAGTAAAAGCTAAATCAGGTCGAGTGTTGGTGAGAAAGTTCAGCTTGCCAACAAGGGACCTATAATGCTCAGGATTATAGAGGAGAGTGCCATCAGTGGCTTGAAGTTTCTGAGTAGTAAGCAGGGGAGTAAGAGCCTTCTTGGCCAAATCGAGGTCACATGAAGCTAAGAGTTCCCTAGTGAACTTCTTTTGGCTTAGAATGATACCTTCAGGAACATAGCCCACCTTAATACCTATAAAATAATGTAGGATCCCTAGATCTTTGATGCTGAAGGTAGTATGAAGTTGATGTTTCAAGGCTGTGATAGAAGCAGAATCAGTCCCAGTGAGCAAGATGTCATCTACATAAATAGTTGTTATGGCTATAAGATGATCTTGCTTCTTGATGAAAAGGTTGTAGTCATTCTTGGATTGGACAAATCCTTGAGCAGTTAATTCTTCCACAAGCTTTGCAAACCATTGCCTGTAAGCTTGCTTAATTCTCTAAAGAGACTTGTTAAGTTTGCAAACATGATTTAGAGCATTAGGGAAACCATCTGGCACTCTCATGTACACCTCCTCATGTAAATCTCCATGGAGAAATGCATTGTTAACATCAAGTTGGTAGATGTGCCAATGTTTATGAGCAGCTAAAGCAAGAAGACATCTAATGGTAGCCATTTTAACCACAGGAGAGAAAGTCTCTCATAGTCAACATCATATCTTTGGTTGTAACCTTTAGCTACTAGTAGCTTTGCATCTCTCAAGACTACCATCTGCATTGAGCTTAACCTTATAAACCTACTTGTTGCCAATGGGTTTCTTGCCAACAGGAAGAGGAGACTAAATCCCATGTGTGATTGTCAGTAAAAGCCTTTATTCCCTTGTCCATTGTGCAGAGACCCACTCAGGTTTAAGAAGAGGCTTCTTTGTAGCAAAGCGGTTCTTTAATGTCAAAGGAAGGAATTGAAAGAAAGGCTTTGTGGTGAGAGGATATGAGGATAATCAACCAAGTTACACTAATGTGGAGATAGGGAAGTAGAATATGTGGTCATTTGACAGTGATAATCATATAAATAAGAAGGGGGGTTTATGAGGCCTGCTAGAAGATCTAGGGGGAGCAGGTGCAGGTAAGATAACACCGAGATCAATGAGAGGAGAAGGGTCAGAAACAAAAGATAGAGAAGGGCTAGAAGTGGGGAAGCAGAGGACACAGGAGAGGTGGAGAAAGAGTAGGAGAGGTAGGTATAGAAGTATTAGTGGTAGGATAATCATCATCAAAGAAATCATAAGTAGAATGAGGGACAAGATAGGATCGGATGAGGGTGTGTGAGGGGGAAGACAAATGAAAGGGAAAATGTCTTTCATAGAAAGTGACATCCTTGGAAACAACCACTGTATTGCTTGTCAAATCTGGACCTTCTACCCTTTTGAGTGCTGGCCCAAAACACACCAGAATGTGCCTGGGTTGGAGTTTGGATCTCTTGACTTTAGTGGTGAAAGGTTGCAGAGACAACCAAACGCCTTGAGATGGCTGAATGGAGGAGTTTTTCTGAAACATTTTAGCATAAGGAGTGACATTTTGAAGGCTTTGAAGAGGCATCTTGTTGATCAAGTAGGCTGCACAAAGCACACTATCTCCCCAGAACTTATCAGGCACTTTGGAATGGAAGAAAAGAGCTCGAGCAGTCTCTAAAAGGTGCATGTGCTTTCGTTCTACAATACCATTTTGCTGAGGAGTGTTTGAATAGCTTGTTTGGTGAACAATACCTCTGTGTTCATATAATTGTTTCATGTCTCCCTCTCCCAATTCTTTAGCGTTGTCGGATATTACACAAACATCTTTGCTATTAAATTGAGTTGGAACATAAGTAAAGAATGTATCCAGAACATACACACAATCAGATTTGTATTTGACAAAATGAACCCAAGTAAAACGAGTAAAATCATCAACTATAGTAAAAAACTGATTACTGCCTGAATAAGTTTTTGTTTTGTAAGGACCCTAAACATCAATATGGATCATTTCAAAGGGTTTAGTAGTTTTGATACTACTGAGAGGAAAGGGTTTCTTAGTATGTTTAGTAGCAGGACAGACTTGACAGACTACATCATGGAGACGTTCTTGGACATTATAATTAGGTAGTATATGTTTTATTTGAGAAAACGGAAAATGTCCTAGTCGTAGATGCCACAATTTAGCAGTATCTACAACAAAATAACAAGAAGAAGTAACAGGAGACTGTACTGAAGGAGCTTCAACATTGTAAAGACCAGCTGTCAATTTACCAAGAAGCATTGAGTGACCTATCTGAGAGTTGTGGTCCTGAAGAAAACACTGATCATGAGTGAAAATGATTGTATAATGTAAATCTTTGCATAGCTTATGAATAGAAATCAGGTTAAAATGAAAATCTGGAATGTTGAAGGACATTATGTAAGATAATGTCCTTATTGAGATATACAGAACCAATGTTCTTGATCAAGGATGGTTATGGTGTGATGAAGGTTTATAAAGGGTGATATGTGTGAAAAAGATTCAAATTAGAACAAATATGATCTGTGGCGCCACTATCTAGCAACCATTCAGTATTAAAGGTTGTAAAGAGACAATGAGTACCTGATAGTAAAGCATGATTTAGTGTCTCAGAGTTCTCCTTGGAAGTAGAAAATGATGAAGGTTGTTGCTGGAGTAAGGAAATAAGTTGATTGAACTGGTCCACTAAAATGAGTGTGGTGTGATGGAATCAAAAGAAGTGAGGCCATCTGATAAAGGAGCTAGAGCAACAACTCTTTTATCCCCGAATCCTTTGAATCCTGGGGGAAAACCATTCACCTTGAAGCATCTTTCCATCACTAGTAGAATAAATGCTACTTGCTGTGGTCAAAAAGTGCCCTATTGCTGCGGTTTGGGGCGCGCAGCAATTAAGGGCGCAACAATAGGTATTAATTATATTGCTGCGGTTTTAAACCGCAGCAATATATGTCAGATATTGCTGCGGTTTTTAGGCCAAACCGCAGCAATATAATTATGTGTTATCAGTTTATAAGAGAATATTGCTGCGATTTTGGCCTAGAAACCGCAGCAATATTCCTTTTTTTAGTATTTACTTAAGTATATTGCTGCGGTTTTGGCCTAAAAACTGCAGCAATATGTCAGGGTATTGGTAAAAAAAAAAAAAAATTTTTATATTAAATTTGAAAAATTAGAACCAAGAAAATAACACATGTACAATCCACCAATTCACATAACAAATGAGCATCAGATCTTTAAAAGAAAGATAACACCACATTCATCACAAAAATGAAAATCAATAAATCAAAAAAATCGAAACTCCTAACATTAAATTATAACAGTAAGATGATGAACATTATAACAGTATCTAAATGGAAGAACTAAATCTAAAAAAATTATAACAATACAAGAAGAAAATCCGAAAATCAAATCTAAAAAAAAAACTAAAATCGAAAAATAAAATTTAAGAAAAAAAAAAGAACTAGCGCCCAGATCTGCTTCCCCTGTCGCCAGTTTCGACATCGATCAGGCTTGTTTGGCTTCGCCTGTCGCCAGTTGCGTGTGTGTTTGGTGGGCTTCGTGTGTCGGCAGTTGCGGTTTACTGGTGGAGCGACGGTCGAGATTTGTAGACCACGAGCGACGACCTGGATAGTTGGTGACGCAATCCTTCCAAAAATGGAAAGATTCGTTCGATTGACAGTGTCGTCGCCAGTGGTTGCTCGTCGGAGTGAGAGTTGCAAGTGGATTCCCCGGTGGAGGATGACAGAGGAAGAGGAGAGTGAGAGTCGTCAGTGGATGATGAGAGAGGAAGAGGAGAGTGAGAGATAGGAGCAAGAGAGGAAGTGCAGAGTGAGAGGTAGGAAATGTCGTGTGAGAGGTTAGGAGGAGAGAGAGGAAGTAGACGACTGAGACTTGAGAGATGTAAAGAACCCTAATGGGGGGCGTGTCATCCTTTTATATAATTAAAAGAGGCTATTGATGCGGTTTTTTAAGGAACCGCAGCAATAGGTTTAAATATGATTAAAAAATATTTTTTTAATATATTGCTGCGATCCTACGTGGAAATCGCAGCAATATTTGCTGTTCAGGGTCCCACATTATTTTTAAAAATGTCAGTTAGACAATATTGCTGCGGTTTTGGGCGGGAACCGCAGCAATGTTGTCAATTTCTAGTTTTTCTTTTCTTCTGTGTGTTATATTGCTGCGTATAGGTTAAAACGCGAGCAATATCACCGCAGCAAACAACATTTATTCTACTAGTGCATGTAGTGCCCTGCGCTTTACAGTGTGTACAACAGTAGTAGGAACCTGTCCTTTTTTGACCACTAATATTCTGATTCTTTGTTGTATCCAACATAACTGCTACGAGTGCTATTGAATCTTGAAGGAGGATTACTATAGGGTTTGTATCTGTGGTTTCCATCAGCAACAAAAGCAAGGGATTCAGTGTTTGTAGATAATTATCTATGTCAAATTACATGTACATTTATGACAGGTACAGTAAGGCAATGGATTAGCATCGTGCATTTCATCCCAAATAGTCTTGAGTTGAGTGTAAAACTCAGCTATACTAGAGGTTCCTTGAGTTGTCTCAGCTAGTTTCTGTTCTAGAGAATAAAGTTGAGCCATAGAAGAGAAACCATATCTTTCTTCTAGATCTTGGCATATTTCTCTAGCTATTTCAAGAAATAAGACACTCTTCTTTACAGTATTAGCTAGATTAGCTAATAACCAAGAAATGACCAGGTTATTACAATGTTCCCAAGCAGAATATTCAACTGTACCAATTTCAAGAATCTCTAAACTTCCATCAACAAATTTTAGCTTATTTTTGGCAGATAATGTAACTATCATAGAACGTTTTCAATCACTATGAGGACTGTCTATCACAAAACAAAGGAATAGCTTTTGGGATGATGAACTCCCAAGCTCAAGAGTAAGGCCTTCAACCACTTCAACTCACAAGTGATAGAAGTCATATAGCGATATTCTGCCTCGGCAGACGAACGAGATACAGTGTGTTGTTTCTTGGTCTTCCAAGAGATGGGAGAATGACCCAATAAAACAATCCAACCAGATAACGAACGCCGAGTGATAGGATAAGCAGCCCACTCTGAATCACACCAACCTTCCAAAGAGAGATCACTGTCCGCCCGTAATAAAATACCTTGGCCAGGAGTGCCCTTCAAATATCGAACCACGCGCAAAGCAGCATCCCAGTGCTCAACGTGAGGCTACTGCATAAACTGAGATAAAACATGCACTGAATAAGCCAAGTAGGGGCAAGTGACAACCAAATAAATAAGAAGGCCAACAAGACGACGGTAGGCAGCAGCATCAGACAATAAGGAACCAGAAGCATGGGCAAGACGATGATTCTGTTCAATAGGAAAACCACAAGGTTTAGCACCCAACAAGCCTACCTCAGAAATCATATCAAGAGTATATTTCCTTTGACAAAGGAAAAGACTAGCAGAACTGCGGCAACTTCAATACCAAGAAAGTACTTGAGAGAACCCAAATCCTTCATCTTAAAGCGATCACTTAAATAAGCTTTGAAAGAGGAAAGAGCAGCGGAATCATTACCCGAAATAATAATATCGTCAACATACACCAAAACACTAACCTGAAGACTGCCATGAGTGAACGTGAAAAGAGAATAATCAGAGTAAGATTGAAGAAAACCATAATCTTTCAAAGCTGTAACGAGCTTGGCAAACAACATTGAGGAGCCTGTTTCAATCCATAAAGAGATTTTCGCAGGCGACAAACAAGATTAGGATTGGCACACTCGAACCCAGGAGGAAGCTTCATGTAAACTTCCTCGTCCAAATCACCAAGAAGAAAGGCATTATGGACATCCATCTGATGAACTTCTCAATTTTTGGAAGCAGCAATAGCAAGAAAGGCACGCACAATAGTCATCTTAGCAACAGGAGCAAATGTCTCCGTATAATCAATACCTGCCTCCTGATGATTGCCGAAAACCACCAATCGAGATTTGAATCATTCAACATCTCCATTGGACAAGAACTTGGTGTGATGCACCCATTGACTACCTAAATCACGTTTCCCCGAAGGCAATTCCTCCAAAGCCCATGTACCATTATCCTCCAAAGCCTGAATCTCAGCCTGCATAGACGTTTTCCAACCATCATATCGCATTGCCTCTTTGAAGGACTTTGGTTCAGTAGTAGAAACAACAGCTGCATGAAATTTCTGATAATGCGAAGAAAAAATTGTACAATTTATATAGTGAGATATAGGATAAGGAGTACTTAAGGAAGAAGATGGAGGAGAAGCGGAAGTAGATGTGACTTTCTGCAACAACGGTGTGAGTAATATAATCCTTCAACAACACTGAGGGAAGCTTGGCTCGCAAGCCCCGACCCATAACATCAGAAGAGGAAGTAGAGACCGAGTGAGGAGACGGTCGAGGCGGGCCCAATGAGGAGCCCAACAAACTGGGATCAGGTGAAGCGGCGCGTGGCATAGCAGTAGGAGAGGGAGATGGGCTAGCAAGTGGGGAACGGACATTTGGGCTAGGTGAGATGGACACGTGTGAAAGAGGATCAAGGAAAGGGGGCTGATGGGCCGGTTGTTGTGTGGACTGAGCAGGTACGGTGGGGGCACAATTATGGGCTCGGTATTTGTGGAGGCCGAATTTGGGAGAGGAAATGGCTCGGTATTGTGGAGGCCGAATTTGGGAGAGGAGAGGGCTCGGTATTTGTGGGCTCCGTAGGTGTGGGCTCATTGTTTGTGGGCATAGAAGGCGTGGGTAATGGCTGAGGAAGGGCATCAAAATCATCCCTAAAGTCCTCACGGACTAAATCATCACAGAAGAGTTAAATTGTACAATGCAGTTTAAATCATGAGTCAGTTGAGTAACAGAAATCAAACTACAACTGAATCGAGGCACCAAGAGAACATCAGTGAGAGTAATATGAACAGATAAACGCACTGGCCCCTTTTGAGTTGCAACAACAGACTCCCCATTAGGAAGACTAACATGGCAAGGAGAAATAGAAATCAGATCAAATAGCCAAGAGACCTCACTAGTAACATGATTAGTGGCACCACTGTCAATAATCCAAGAAGTGGAATCAAACTTACCACTCAAACGATCCTCATAAATTTTGGTAGAACAAACAAGCCCGCAAGAGCCTTCCACTGATCGTGAGGAAATAAAGTAGAGGAGGCTGGAGAGGGAGACACTCCTGCAGCAGCCGTGGCATGAGCCTTAACACCACCACGACCCCGACCCGAAGTAGTAGTAGGAACCGGTGGCTGAGAGCCACGAACGGAGCCCTTCGGCTCCCACCCTTCCGGATAACCGACTAACTCATAACAATTGGCAACCTCATGCTCATGCTTCTTGTAATGAGAGCAAGTCAACAAAGAATAACATCGAGATACATCATGGCCAACCTTGTGACAGTGAGTACAAGTTGGACGCTCTGATGTACCACAGCCACAGCCACAGCCAGTAGCTGTACATACCGCGAACCTAGGAACCTCAGCCGGTTTATCATCCACGACAGATTTAGAGGACCGAACATGTTCCTCCTGAATAACAAAGTGATACGCGCGGTCTAAAGACGACAACAGATCAGTAGAGAGAATCTGAGAGCGCAACCGACCATAGTAATCGGTATAAAGTCCCATAAGAAAATCATGCAGACATTGAGTTTCATTACGTGCATCATGTAAATCACCAGCCACACATTTAAAACAACACGAACAAGAAAAAATAGGTTCATGCCTTTTCAATTCCTCCCATAGAACATTTAGTTTACCATAATAGCTAGAAACACTCATCGTCTTCGTCTGTTCACATTTATAAATGGTAGATTTTAACTGATGAATTCGCGGGCCATTAACGGTTGCAAACTATGTTTTAAGGTGATCCCAAATTTGTGGCTCCGGAATTTAGTAAGCGTACCCTTAACATCAGGGACGATGGTGTTCATGATCCACGAGACGAGCATTGCATTCACAGTCAACCAATCCGCGGCAGTGTAGGGAGGTTGTGGAGAGTGATCGTCCCATCTAAGAAACCGAACTTGCGGCGCGCATCAAGCGCGAGTTGAATATCTTCGGCCCAGTCATCGTAGTTGTTGGAATGGAGTCGCGTGGGAGTGATAAAATCTCGAGGTCTGTCGCCAGTACCAAGAAAGAAAGGGTGCGTGATATTGGTTTTTGTAAAAGGAGGCTGCGGCGGCGGTTCGTCGCCGGCCTTGGTGATAAAAGATGGTGAGAAGAAAATTTCAAAAGTTTGGCTCCAATACCATGACAAGACTAGAACTAAGGTAAATCTTGTGTGTTGTATTTCATTGAGATTGCACAAATATATATATAAGTGTTGTAACTCTAAATCAATCGTGTGGTTGAGATTCATTCTCATTTCTCATGTAAGGAGCATTCTCATGTGATCTTGCCTCTATATATAATATATTAATATACATATAATATATTATATATATATATATATATATATATATATAATGTGCATAAGGAACTATATATACAAAGGACTCTAATGAGAATAAACTTTCCCTTTAACATAATATTGCCTAACAGATATAATATATCAGTATATCATGTGCACTAGCTAGACATGTGATGAAAGCAACATGACCAACTTCTTTACATTCACCCACGATATTTACAAAATATTTGGGTTCTACTCTACAATTTAAGTGGAAATTTTTAATCTAAAGTCTTTTGGCATATTAGTTTAGCTCTTCTTTAACTTCCAAAATGTAGGCATCCTTCTTCAAGACCTATGCCGTCTTTGAGATCACATTGGTAAATCTGCACAACGTCAATTTTAATTTCGTAACATAGCCAAAAGACTCGGGGAGTCGGGGTCGTTTTGAAGATTTTGAGGCTCTGGTTCTAACAAAAAATTAGGCCCCAAGTTTATGAGATATATAAATGGAAGGTTGGGCATAAAAGATCGAAAGATGAAAATTTAAAGATTGATCATTGAGAAATTTATTATGGGTGGAAAACAAGAGTGATTTCCTCCATTATGAAGTAAAAATTAAAACTAATATGTTTTTTGGGCCCTTAAATTTTGGGCTCCTGTGCGGTTGACTCCCTTACACAACCTCATCTACCCCTTGGCCAAACGTGTATGGATACTGCATAGACGACGCAAACCAGAGTATCATATTTAGGTATTAGATTCAACATTATAACCTCCTTTATCATAGTGAGGAGGACAACAATTATCTCTAATCTACCTATATTCGTACAATTGGCTCTTCTTTACTTCGGTGTAATGTTCACAAGGTTGATAGAGCTTATGTTCAGTATCCCATGTTATTCTCGCCACCACATGTCGAGTAGCGTTAATCTATTTACTACTCACGTCTGAATTTTAAACTGTAGCCAATGTCAAAAAGCTCATTTTTTTATACACATAAAATTATATTAATCCTGCCTATATATGTTCTTCTCATAGTACTTAAGAATTCCATATAACTAGCTTCAGAGAGATATATTCAAATTTTCCCCTTGTATCTCTATAAGAAAAAGGTAAAAGGAATTCCAAAATATGTTGTATTGTAGATCTTGAGTGATAACATTGGAGATATAAAGTTTTAGAAGACAAGAAGTTATATTTGAGGGTTTACATATATTTTTACACTAGTTTTATTCTGCCAGGAAAAAAGGGGAAGAAAATGTGGGAAAAGGTGGTGGATGTAAAGGAAGCCAAGGAGCAAATATTATTTTCAGTGCCAATGACAATTACCAACTTGTTCTATAATCTAATTCCATTGGTTTCGGTTATGTTTGCTGGTCATCTCGGTCCACTACAGCTAGCTGGCTCTACTCTTGCCAATTCTTGGGCTACCGTTACCGGTTTTTGTTTCATGGTCAGCTTTCTTCTTTTTTTTTATACTTTGGTTTCTCTGTTAAGAAACACATTAAATTTTGTTTCTTTCCTTCTTATTATTAGCACTTGTTTGATTGCATATAGGAATTAGTAATTTCTCGTAAAAGTTGTTTGATTGATCATGGGAAGTTCTACATATTTATGGGACTTATGTAGAAACTTCCTCCATCTTATAGGAGGCAGATTTTTTCAGAAAGTACAACGTACTTCTGAAATTTGTCAACCAAACAACTTCACCTTATCTTATTTCTTAGAGTCTTTCAAAAAAAAATATCTTAGTGCTTAGAAAATTCTATTTTTTCATAAATTTATATGTCAACCAAAACAATCCTTAACTTTTTTTGTTATGAGTTCTGACAAGTTAATGGAACAACCCTAATCAATTGTAACATATATACACCGAAAAGAGCTAGAAGTACAGGAAACTAATACCAGTATTATATTAACTGAAATGAACTGAGTGCAACAACAAATGATCTGAACACAATGAACCAAATGTTTTGGTAAAATTACTTCTGAATATTTTTAGTTTGACAAGTATTTCTTTCAAAGGTGTTTCATTTTAATTGGCTCAAAAATTATTTATTTATTTTTTCAATGACATGAATTTTTATATGAATCTCCCGATGTTTCTTTTTCTGTAATCATCTGATCCGTAAGAATCTTTTAGGGTGGACGTCCTCTTAGATAAAGCCCCTAATTTTCTTTCCTTTTAAAAAAAATGACATGACTTTTTATACAATTATTTAATCAGTGCTTACACACACATAATTCATCTCCTTACGTGTGCCAAAAGAGAGGAGTCTACTAAGAAAAATAAAGGAAGTATATTATTTGGTGTAGTGATAAAATTTGTATATCGGTTCAGATTGAATCATACAGAATTTTGGTCCACTAGGCCTCCTCGGTTACCACACACCAACAATAAAAATAGAAAATTAATTTTGAAATTTGAGTCAAAATAAAAATTTAATCTTTTAATAGTCCAATCTTTTACAATTACTTTGGAGTTTAGACTGTTAGAATACAAGGTGACACTCAAGAAAGGGCGGGTTGAATTGAAGGACAAAATCTAATCGATTTTCGCAAAAACACTCTTATGGCACAGTGCCTTACACTGTGTTATTCACTCGTAAACTCTCCGATAGATGTTTTTGCTCGAACTAAATTGTATCAAAATATAAATAATAAAAACAAATAATAAAACTTGGGAATTTAACGTGGTTTAATCTCACTTCTGAGATCTGCGTCCACACAAACTACACTTTTATTGTTTGAATCTTAAAATACCAAACTCTTGATACAATATGATTCCCGCACTACTAATTCTAGTAGTGCTCCCCAACACTTAACGCTAAGTGTTGCTACTCTTTATAATGATGGAAATTACAGAAAGAATAATTCCTCAAAAGTGTGCTTCTTATTCAAACAAATAGAGGATCGTTACAATTGTTGCTTAGAAACCTTAACTTACTAGAAGCCTGTGACGTACACTGTGCTATGGGATCCCGTTTTCAGCTCTCAAAATTTTCTGAAACTAAATCCGAAAACATGAGTTGTTCTTTTGATTTCTTTCCTTTATATAACTTATCAATTGAATAAAATTATTCTCCAAGATATGATTATTCTTTTGAGTAATTTTTATTTCTTAAATTAACGGATAAAATCTTTTCCTTTCCAAAATCAAATTTTATCTTTGATAAAAACTGATTATTTTTCTTTCCTTATAAGATTCCTCCATATCTTATGCCATTATTAATCAGATCTTAAATCAATTTTATCGAAAAATCTTTATCAAAATCTTTATCTTTAAAAATCAGTTTTTCTTAAAACTCTTCTTTTTCTTTTTTCTAAAATCTTCATCAAAGTATTTTTTTTCTCTTAAAAATCAGATTTTTTTAAAACTCTTTTTTCCGAAAATTTTTTTTAAGAAATATTTTCTTTAAAATCAGTTTTTACAAAACTCTTTATCCGAAAAGCTTTATAAAAATATTTTCCTTCTAAAACTAATTTTCGAAATTAGAAACTCCCTTTGTATATAGAAACATGAAATTAATATAATTACCTGTTTTCTTAACTCAAGAAAATAGTTAATCATCCTAATTTCATATTTCTAGTTTAGAACAAAATTCTAATAAGTTAATTACATCACGTAATCTAAGAATATAACTAGACCCAGGTTTTCATATCTTCGAGTTCTTGAACTTTCATGAACATCCAATCTTGATAGCTTTCTTAGATCATTGTGACACACATACATGTTATAGCACAAAGTGTTTATCATCATTAAAATAACATTGACTTAGAGTCACAACATAGACCTATTTTAGTCTTTATTTGAACTACAAACTTCCAACAATCTCTATTACATAAGGGAAGGGGGGAGCAACGGTGTCCTCTTTTGAAATGCCTATTTTGCCCCCTTCCCTTTCTACATTACAAAAGGAGAGTCAAAATCAAAATCGGCACTCAAAAATACAACCGAAAATTAATTTACAACACTCACTCACAAATCACTTAAAAGATTAAGCTTTACAGATCACTCGTACAATTGAGAAAATTACGTTACAAATCACTCAAATAATCGGGAAAATGTATTAAAACTTAAAATTAACAAACAAACTAAAACATATAGCCTAGAACGTCAATACATACAAAAAAATTTACAAAAATTTACTTACAAATCACTGTTCTCAAGAACCATTCATAATTAATGGTCGGTCATGATAAAAATAGAGGTGTATTTGTAGTGAAATCAGAATTTAGAAGTTAGACGAGGCAAAAAATTATTTACTTTTTTATAGTGTTTAAAATTTAGAAGTTAGTACTGTACTTAATTCAAAAATCAACTAAAAAAATATAATATTAGAAATCATAAATAAATTTAATAAATTTTATATTTTGTTCATAGAATTTAACTTTGAAAAGAAAAAAAAAAGACAAAAATAATGGTGAGAGAGTTAAGTGACAGAAACTAAACCAAACAATTTTTGCAACTAAAAACAATTATATTTCATGTCTAATGTTCAAATTTTGACTCTTATGTCGAAAAAAATCGAGTTTCTGTTTTGGAAAAAATTCAAGCACGCATAGCGTGCAAAAAATATTGTATAGAATTAGGAGGTTGACCTCTCGAGGGGTACACCTTAGTTATCAATTTGATCGAAGAAGAGAAGAGTGGCGGGCTATTAGTAGTATTGGTGTATATAGAAGAATTTGAAAATCCTCCTACAATACCTATCGAACCTACCTAATCTCTTGAAACTAGAGATGTTTAACTTTATTTTCAATGCTCAAAGTGTTGAAGAAGTAATTTGATATTGCTGATTGTGTACTTCTCTGATTTAAACTTTCCCTCTCATATGTCATTTTATGTGATTTTAGGTTGGCTTAAGTGGTGCACTTGAGACTTCTTGTGGGCAAGGATTTGGTGCAAGATTATACAAATTGCAAGGCGTTTATCTCCAAGCATCATGCATAGTCTCATTGGTTTTCTCCATGATTATATCTATAATATGGTGGTTTACAGAACATATTCTAAAATTGTTCCATCAAAATCCTGAAATTTCAAAAGAAGCAGCACTCTATATCAGATTTCTTATACCAGGAATTTTCGCCTATGGCATTTTACAAAACTTTTAAGGTTCCTCCAGACTCAATCTGTGGTTGTTCCCTTAGTTATATTCTCTCTCCTGCCGTTGCTCTTGCATTGTGGCCTTAACTATCTCTTGGTTCATTGCACCACCCTTGGTTATAAGGGCGCGGCATTATCTACCTCCTTGACATTTTGGTTATCGGTTATTATTCTAATTGTTTATGTGAGATTCGCTAAGAAATTTGAGCATACTTGGAGAGGATTATCAATGGAATCATTTTCTTATGTCTTCGCCAACTTAAAATTGTCATTACCTTCTGCTGCTATGGTTTGGTTAGTACGATTCTTCTCTTTCAATAACATATTGATAGCTATAAATTCTCAACAAAATGATCTTACATCAGTGGCGGCGTATCTAGAAATTTACTCAGGGAATACGTATATATAAGTAGTTAGAATCGTCAAAAAAAAAAAATTCAAAATAAAGCTTTATTTACATTTTTGTCTCCCTAAGTTTGAGTAAGAACTTAGATATAATTGCTAACGGTTTAGTTGTTCAATTTTTCAATTTAAATAACCATATTTTTAAAGATAAGTTGTTCAATTAACATCCTATTTTAAATCATACTCTTCTTATAACCGATTAATTGTTTCTTAAGTTAGGCTATTCTTTTTTCTAGATGTTAATTATATGTAATAAAAAAATTCAAAATAACATCAAGTGATGAATTTTTATACTTCCTTTGTTTCTAATTAGATGTTACACTTTTGAAAATTTGGGTTCCCTAGGCAAAAATTGAAAGAGTGATTAGGAAAGAATAAGGGTAGGGGATTAAACGTGTGGGGACCATTGCACATGGGGTTTAAAGGAAGGGAGGAGAGAGAAAAGAGCGACCCCAACTTGGTTCCGCCACCATCACCCTAGTAGCCCAGTCTCCTTCCCCACCCCCGCCCATGTGAACTCCCACCACCACCCCACCAGCCACCCGAAATCCCCACCCACCCGAAAACCCCACCCCACCCGCCGAAATTCCCACACACCCACCCGAAAACCCCAACCATGCGCTGAAAACCCCACCCCACCCTCGCAAAACCCCACCTCTACCGCCAAAAACTCCACCCCAGCCTCGAAAATCCCACCTCTACCGTCGAAAATGGAGGACTTGTGGTTTTGCGCGAAGAAGATGGTGTGGTTTTCGGTGGGTGGGGGTGGCGGGGGAGGTTTTGCATGGGTGGGGCTGCTGTGATGGTGGAGAAGGGGGCTGCGATGTGGGGGAAGGGATTGGGCAGCTGAGGTGGTGGGGGAGGGGTGGTGGAAGAGAGGGAGGAGGTTTAATTAATTTAGATTAGTATGTGAATAAGGTTAAATTAAGTTAGTTTAATTTTGGTTAATTGTTATAAGTAAGGGTAAGTAAGTAATTTTGCAGTATAAAACTTTCCAATTTAAGAAATAAAAAAAGTGTAACATCTATTTTGAAACATGCGATTTAAGGAATGTGTAACATCTAATAAAAAAACGGAGGAAGTATATATAATGATTGAATGCTACAAATTCAGAAAAATTAATAATTAATTTGAAGTTGAAAATTTATTTGAAAATAGTTATTTAAGTATGTAAATGAGAAAAAATTGAGGGATTAAAAGAGAGGCAAAAAAATCATTTTGGAGCTTTGATCTAAGTAAGCTTATGAATTTATAGTTGCGTTAAAGGGGAGTATTTAAAAGCAAAACATAAGTGCGTTGGGTTCCGAATACAAGACCTTTCCATGGATTCATTGATCTTTCTTTTCGCTTCCCCTACCAGCAAGACAAGCCTCATCAGATGTTCATTGCTCACATATATATTCTTTGAATATCCTATTTATTTTGTTTTCATTATTTTCCAGAAATAATGGGGGCACAGTTGTACCCGTTGTACACTTGTACGCCCTCTAGATCCACCAATGTCCTACATATCATAAGACCGTCTCACTATTTATATTAAAAAATTACTTTTTGTTTATGCTACTTTATAAGTGATCCCTTTATTTCAAATAATAAGGAAGGCGTTTTTTTTTATAGGCCAACTTATCTATAGCAATGATGGTTAATAGGGTTTTTTTTCATTGATCTTTTTTAACATTGTTTGTCTCAGTTTAGAATCTTGGGCGTTTGAAATACTGGTGTTTTTGGCTGGAATCATGCCGAATGCTGAAGCAACTACTCCTCTCACTGCACTCTGGTAAGAACGTATCTTTTCTTTGTTTTTTAATTCTACTTAATTCCTCCATTTGTTTTATACGTTACATTAAACTTTCACTTTCCATGTATGTCAATGTAAAATTTTGAGGTTATAAATCTTCTATTTTCTTGAATTAGTAGAAGCAAAAGAAAGAAAAAAAGATGAAGAATAAGAAAATAAAGTTGAGTATCATATATTATATGTAGAAAGCTAATTTATTTTTTAAAATTATAAAAAGTACATATTAAAAAAAAATATTAAGACAAATCTAACAAGATCCTACATAACTATATTTTTACTCACGTATAATCACAGACGGCCAAAGTGAAATTTGTGAATAGTATAAAATGTTATAGTGTAACATGTAAAAAAAACCTTGTCGTTTGGTAGTTGGTCATAAATGGTGGTAATGGTAATGAATTTGTGTGTAAATTTGAGAAAAATATCATTGTCCATTCCCATGGTAATGCTAACTTATCATATAGTGTCCACTTTCCTTCTTGAATTTTCATTCCCATCCAATACACCTTGTAGGGTGGTAATGAGTGGTAATGAAAATGTGTTTCCCTTTGGAGACAAAACACAAGTTTAGGGGTGAGATTGCTTGCCCATTGAGAAAAAATGCCTCCCCATGGAGATTTTAAGGGTGCTTCCCTAATAAAATTACACTTAAAATTCATTTCCATAACCGCAATTTATTAACGACTACCAAACGGGCCATGAAAGTATGTGAAAGGATGCAAATTCTTGCATAAGATGGTTAGCCTATTAGCCTGCTGTTACTACAACAAAATCATAAAAGTTGTGAAATACAAAGGAAACTTGATTTACAAGAATCTTTACTAAAAATTGAAGAAGTTATACAAAAGGTATTTGAAAGTTAAAACATTAGAAATCTCGTGGTCTACATGTGTCAAACAATTTCATAGGAGACCAGTTCATGAAATAAATGTCTTCGTTAAAATTGATTCATTTATTAATTTTGAAATATCTTCTTCGTAGCGTTATTACAGAAACAATGGCTTTTGTGGTTCACAAATTATTATAATAGACGGTCTAATTTTAATATAAAATTAGACAATGCAAACCTACGTTCTCTTAAGAAGCCCATTCAATTTCTCTCTAACCTAACACTATTTTTAGGTATCTTGCACCATCCTAGTCGTCCATTCTCTTCTCCTCTTTTATTTCCCTTTGAATTTCGAATTAGAACAAACATTTTTCAAAAATAGTTCGTCAGTCTTACAAAATGGATTAAGCTAGTCACTAAATGGATTAAATCAGTCACTAAATGATTAAAGAATGTTATTAATGAATAGATTAAACTGATCACTAAATAGATTAAAATGGTCACTAAATAGATTAAAGTAGTCACTATATTAAGAAATATGATCTATTCTCTTCTTAATATTGGGCTTGGGCCGCGCCTACTTTTAAATTAAAAGTAGACGGTCTCTTACAAGACCAACTGTTTATGGTTACTTACGGCTTGAGTGCTGCAGCAAGGTAATAATTAATGTTAGACTACATCTTCTTAAATTATGAAGTACTTATTTTCTTCGTTGAAATTCAATCTAATTTGATTAAACCTTTGTATGAAAGCACGAGAGTTTCAAATGAGCTTGGAGCTGGGAAAGTGATTGAAGCAAAGCATGCAATGGGCGTAACATAAAAGTTGTCAATTGCCTTTATTGCTCCTGTTTTGTTTTCATAGGCTTCGGACATAACATTTGGGCAGGCTTTTTTAGTGGCGATTCCACTGTAAATAAAGCATATGCTTCCATGACTCCTCTCCTTTGCATATCAATATTCTTGGACTTCATTCAAGGCATATTATCAGGTCCAATATCAACATAATCTGTGCATATCTCAATTTATATGTTACTCAGCAGACTTTTTTTTTACCTCAAGAATTTGTATCGCATCCTCGACTTTCCAATATGAGTATGGACATTCCAACACTTCGCTTTGGGGAAAAAACATGAAACTTGTTCATAAAATAGCCTAGTTGGATACATAAATATGTATGCTTATATGACACAAGTACCAGATCAATTTACATAAAATAACTCTCGATTGCACATAGTCTTTTATTTAACCATGGTTAATGATCTATTATGTTGTATTTGGGCATAAAAAGGGGTATGCAGGGGATGTGGTTGGCAGCACTTGGTCGTGTTCATAAACTTAGGAACATTCTACCTCATTGGTATGCCTATTGCATGCTTACTTGCCTTCAAGGCTCATTGGCTTGTCAAGGTAATTTTATCATGTTTACACTATTTTTTTGCAATTTGGGCTTTCTCTCGTTTGACCAAATATATTTTCAATCTCAAAATGATATTTTAGCAAAAACATTTTTCAAGAAAAATAAAATAATAGATTAGTTTTCATTATTTAGTTTTTTATAAGTTAAAATGAAAGAAAGTCTAAAATAGAGGGAAAAGAGCATATGGAGAAGGGAAAGAGGGAGATAAAGAATATAATGAAATTGTTTTCCATTTGAAAAACTAACTTCCACCTTTTACAAATCAAACTAGTTATTAGGGCCGTGTCGCGTGATGTCCCGGGTGATTAACATTTTCATGTTAAAAAAGTGGCATTTAATGTCCTATAGTTTATTGGTTAGAACTTTACTATATTAACTTGAGGTCATGTGTTCAAATCTGCTGAAGTGTGATATGGAATGAAACAACTAAAAGGATAGTGTCACATGACGACTAACGTGTAGACTTGCTTAAGAACAGTTTTTAATATATTTGTATAGATGAACTCAATACTGTCTTTTCATTTGCGTATGTTTAAGTTACACATTTTTAGTCGGTTTTGTACGCACAATTCCTCTTTGCTTTAACTTTTGCCACAAATTTGTGATTTAGGGTCTTTGGATGGGTTTAATATGTGGCCTCTTCGCTCAATCTTGTTCGCTTATTCTGATTACTCAAATCAAGAAATGGAAAACATTTGAGCTCTCTCATGGTGACATTGAAGATTTAACTCCCATCTAATCATTTTTAGCTAATTAAGAATGTTATGTATTTTTTCTCATCTTTTCCTTCACTGTTCCTTTGCACAATCTATATGGGACTGGTGGTGTAAATTATGGGATCTCTCTTAGGTCTGACCCTCTTCTCTTGAACCAACTCTTATTCAATGGAATTTCCCTTGAAAAAATAAATTTTTCAAAAGAGTCTGGATTGCAGCATTTCAAGTGATTATGTGGTCCTAATGGAAAGAGCGAAATGCAAGAACTTTCAACAATTTGAGTAGCTCGATTCAAGAAGTTCAGAACATGGTGTTGCTCCGACTCTGTTGGTGGGTCAAAAGCTGGAAGGAGCCCTTTCTATACTCCCCCAATGAGGTATTGCGCAACCCAACATGTCTCTTTTGGCGCCCATCTCTGAATTCCATCTCAAGTAAGGGTCTGCAAACTAACTCTTTGAAGCATAACAACCTAAAATGGGTTGTGGATGTGCCAAAAAGTTCAGCTCAAAGCACTTTGGTGATTGGGGGTCCCCTCCATGATAAAAATGAGGTAACTCTCTGTGCCTTCTCGTGTCCAATTTTCTCTCATGGATGATACTTCAGCAGAGATATTAGCGTTGCACAGATCTATCAAGATCTCCCTCAACAACAATCAATTCAAAAAATATCACATTGAAATTGAATCAAAGTCTCAAGAGGCAGTAAAATGGTGCGCCAACCTATCGATCGGATGATCCTTGGAACTTGCAATTCATTCTCAACTTCATAACAGATGTGGCCAGAAGAGGACTTAAATGCTCAATAAAATTCAAGAATCAAACATCTTACTCTGCCACTGAGACCATAGCAAAGTTGGGTCTCTTTAGAAACTCGGAGTATGGATTAATTAGCTTTGTATGTCATTGAGAAGAAGGCATGTACTAGCGGTATTGACTTATGTAAGTGGTTTCACTCACTTTGAGTAATATGAAATTAAATAAAACTATCAAAAAATAGAAAAATAATAAGTCTACCCACCGGGTAATATACCCACCACTAATAGAGAGTAATGATAAGTGATGATAGTGGAGTCCAATTCACATGATTAATAATATTTTAATGCTTCTATTTTTATTTTTTTTGGAAATTCAAAATTATTATTGATGACCAGAAAAAAGATTACAATATCAAAGCATCAAGCAATAGGAAAATAAGCATCAGTATTTATTTTAACCCACCTTCTAGGAAGGGTTGAAAAAATAGACTCTTCATGTGCTTTCCTAAAGCAACACCAAAACCACCAAGAACAAAGCCACTAACATTTGTGCTAAACAACAAGTTAGCCATAGATTATGCTATCTATACAAAAGATTTCTTTGATTCTCAGCTAATATACAAAAGATTTCTTTGATTCTCAGCTAATATACAAGCTACATTAAAAATGATATTATCAACTACTTGATCTGTACTAAGCAGCTTGTTCTCAAAGACAATCTGATTTCTTTGAATCCACAGTTGATAAATAGCTTCAGTAAAGACCATGCTATAGACTTTGCTTGCCTTGTGTCTTCTTCTACATTGCTCAGCAGCAATGTTAACTTCATCCATAAAGGAAGCAATAGGCCGAGGAGTTTTAAGAATCTGAAGACACTTATGCCAGATTATTGCAGAATAATTACACTTGCTTGAAGAAGACATCTTCATCCTCTGTTGGCAAATAGGGTAATTAGAGTCATTGAGTAATTGCGAGGAGACTAATCTGACCTTAGTAGCCAGCCTGTTGAGAATAGCAAGCCATGTGATAAATATGCCCTTGGGTGAAGCTTTGTTGTTACAAACAAGCCTTTTCCAGCTAACTGAATTTATATCACCATTCAGATGAATATAACACCGCATGATAGAGAATTTTTCACCCACAACAAACTCTTGCAGTCTATTTTCCTTCTCAAAGATATCTCTGGTGCTCAGTATCTTCTTCAATGCCCATGCCATGTTCTGTGGTATAGGCATTGTCCAAATGTTGGCCTGCTTGATATAATATGAATGCACCCATTTTATCCAAAGCTTGTCCTGTTTCATTGCAATGGCACATAAATGCTTGGAAATAGCAGCTTTATTCCAATATTCCAGGTTAATAAAATTCAGGCCTCCTCCAGTTTTGGGTAAGCAAAGTTGTTCCCAAGAAACTAGAGCTTTTCTAGAGGGTAAATCCTTACCAGTCCAGAGATAAACCCTGCAAAGACTTTGAATCTCCTTAACAATCTTTTTGGATAGAGTGAATATCTGACACCAAAAGACTTGCATACTAAGGAGAACAGTTTTAACCAATTGGGCTCTACCTGCATATGAAAGCAATTTTGCACTCTAATTCTTGGTTCTAGCCATGATCTTTTCAATCAGAGGTTTACAGGTATTATAGGAGATTTTTTTTGGTGGAAAGAGGGACACCTAGGTATCTGAATGGAAATTCACCAAAACGAATCTAAGTAGCCAAATGAATGTCATGACTAATATGAGAAGTAACCCCTCCCAGATCTGAAGATTAGCTTCCAAACCAGAAGCTTTAGACAATGAATGAAAAGCATCAACTAGTAACTGAATAGAAGCAACATCAGCTCTATAGAACATTAGAAGATCATCTGCAAGCATCACGTGAGTGAGTTGAAATTTAGCACACCTAGGATGATATTTGAATCTAGGGTTCAAATGAAGATTACCAAGGCATCTGGAGAGATACTCCATCCCAATTGCAAATAAGAAAGGAGAAATAGGATCTCCTTGCCTAAGACCTTTCTTAGCAAAGAATGGATTACAAGCTAGGTTTCCCATTAATCAACAATGAATAAGACACTGTAGTCACACAAGCCATAATCCATGTTATAAAGATATCAGGAAACCCTAGCTCAAATAGAACAGTCTGTAGAAAAGGCCACTCAATTGAATCATAGGCTTTTTTGAGATCTATTCTAATAGTGCATCTAGGAAAAATGTTTTTCCTGGTGTACCCCTTAATAAGATTAGTGGCTAACAATATATTGTCAGTTATATGTCTTTTAGGAATAAAACCAGCTTGAGATGTATTAACAACTTCCCCAATTACATCTTGCATTCTATGAGTAAGAATTTTAGCTATGATTTTATACACTATAGTGCAACAAGCTATAGGTCTAAAATCACTAGCATAAGTTGGATTAGGAATTTTGGGAATCAAAGTGATAGAAGCTATATTAACTTGAGATCTGAGGTTACCAGTTTGGAAGAAGTCCTAGATAGCAACATATATATCTGATTTGATGACAGGCCACATGTTTTGAAGAACACAGCATTGAAGCCATCTAAACCAGGAGCTTTGTCTCCATCAATGCTTGACATGGCATAATCAATCTCACTTAGAGTGATGGGAGTGATAAGAGACCTTCTAGCATGTGTACTCAGTGTAGGCCCCCTTCTGATAACTGATAGTTCAACCCCAAGAGGTTGATCAACACAACTCCCCATTAATTTACTATAGAAAAGCTTGAATTCCTCTTGGATGTCATCAGGATTTGTGAGCTTCCTACCATCAGCACTATATAAAACATCAATGGAATTTCTGACTTGTCTCTCCTTCATAGCTGCATAGAAAACCTTAGTATTTGAATCTCCAAGCTTTAGCCATTGGATTCTAGATTTATGTCTCATGACATTCTCTTCAATTAGTAGTGGGTAGATTACCCACCGGGTAAGATGTAGCAATGTCCTTAGTTAGATGACGTTCCATATTGACCTTAACAAGTACCCCTCCTTTTCATATTACTTGTCGGGAATAAAAATGAATGAGGCAACGTTATATATTTTATAATATTATACTTATCTTCTCCTTCCTAATATTTCACATTTGTAGCTAGGATTTTGATTTCTGCAAAAGTTATTTTGGTTAATCTATTTTGTTAACAATCACAATATTTTCAAAACAACAAATATTTTAAATCACCAAAAGTTTTACAAAAGTTTTAGAGTAAATTTTATTTTCATGACCAACGATCTTTGTATAAGGATTAATCGAGATTTTGACATATTGTTTGGTTTTTCGTACAATATGTAATATTATTTTGAGATTTTTGTTTTTTCCAAATTAGAAATGGAAAACCCATCAAATCGGGAATACTTCATGTCATATCTAATCAATTCAAATCAAATTATTAGAAGTAAGGTGTCCTCCTTCTGTTTTTTTTTAATTGTTCTCACTTAGAATCTTGGCACTATTTAATTAGAGAGAATCTTCTCAATCTTTTTCAATTTATAAGAAAAAATATAGTGATGTGGGGTCTTGTTTGATTCGTCTCAATTAGTACGTTATTAATATTCAATCGTTATGATTTTTACTATTATATAATAAAAGATATTTAAGTTCAAAGATGTGCACTAGGAGATGTGGACAGGAAAGTGAGAAAGATAAAAAAAAAAAAAAACAGAGGGAGTACTATCTTTTTAATAATCTATACTTCCAGCACCCAATTAACAACGCAGATAAGATGATCAGGGTAATTTTTTATATCTCGACAAATAGCAAACTCGTTTTTGAGTCCGAATGATGCCTAATTTTATTTTGTAACTGTGTTAGCATAAAAAGAACAAATCGTTATACAATACTCCATCCGTCCCATAATATAGTGCTTTTTTTTTTTTACACGGCTCGAAGATGTACCTTTTACCTTTAATATTTTCAATTCTATATTAAGAAAAAATATAAAAGTTGAAATTATGAAACTACATATTAAGACGAATCTAACAAGATCCCACATGAATATGATTTTTTATATATACAAATGAAAATATTCGGTCAAAGATTTTAAAGTTTGACACACCAAAAATGAAATAGGCAATATATTATGAAACAGGGGGAGTATTTGATAATAGAAAACAATGCGAGGTAGCAAATTAATAGATACATCTCTATCTTCAATACTTGAATAATAGGGTCGAAGCTTTATATTGAATGTCAAAAGTCAAAAGTCTCTACCTTAATTTCAAAGTCTGGGTATATAGTGAGAACTGAGAACAAGACTCACAATTACTTTTTTGCCCTTATCTAGTTGTACAAGTGTGGACAATAATTGTGTTAACCTGAGTAGGTTAACCTTGACATTCATTATATATCGCGTTTACAATACAGACTTATGACTAGTAAAAGACCATTCTACCCTTTACATATAATGTTACTCTAATACAACCCCTCAATCTTTACGGGGTGAAACAACGAATAGATTGGTATGATGTTTAGTAAACAAGTCAGTACATAGGCCCTTAGTAAAAATGTCAGCAACCTGAGACTGAGTAGGAACATGTCGAACGATAAGACCTCCCTTGGCAACCATTTCGCGAACAAAATGATAATCGACGTCAATATGTTTGCTACGATCATGATGGACTGTATTAGCAGTTAGATAAGTTATAGAGACATTGTCACAATAGACAACACAGGACAACGAAGAAAATAGCCAATGCCAGCAAGAAGTTGTTTTGGCCAAATAGTTTCTGCAGCTGTGTAGGCAACGACTCTGTATTCAGCTTCAGTGGATCGAGGACTTAGAGACAGTAGGTTGCTTTTTCGAACACTAGGAAATGAGATTCTTACCAAGAAAAATAGCATAGCCAGTAGTAGAACGTCTCGTGTCAGGGCATCCGGCCCAATCTGCATCAGAGTAAGCAATAACAATAGTAGGAGAACTGCTGCTATATAAGAAGAGACCGACAGTAGGAAAAACAAGACCACAAGTTATTATTCCGCATAGCCACAAGTTATATGTAAAGGAAGAGCATAATAGTAGGAAAAAGGAAGAGCATAGCCACCACTGAATATTTTTCCACTCACGACGCACGAAGATAAAAACATACCAAAAGAACCGGCCATTGGCAAGAATAACAAGAATTTTCGTAAAATTGGAAGATTCACGCACCTTTGCAATTGTTATGATATTGATTGAAGCTTGAAAAGAAACCATGAATCTATCAACTCACGAAAATAACAAGAATAAGCCAAAAAAAAACTCATTTACTAAATCACGCCCTAGAATTTCCCGGTAACCCCCTGTATTTATATAAAATACTGTATTTTTCATTTTTTTTCATTTTCTCCTATTTCCTCACTTCCCCTTCTTCTTCCACACCACCATCACCTTCACGCCCCCTCCACCACCACCACCACCACCACCACCACCACCACCTCCCATAATGTTTTTTTTTTTTTGAAAAAAGGGGAAAATATATATACTTCTATAGACATAAATACACTTCTCTCAATTCTCAAACTCCCATAATGTTGACGGAGAGTCGGAGACATTGGAGATAAACACTTGCAACGTGGACTGAGATGGTAAAGAAAGAGAGAAGCAATTATCGCGGCCTCATTTCATCATCTGTGCACCAAACTTTTTGTATAAAGCATCAAGAATGACATCCTCAATAATAGATAATCTTCTTTCCCGCAAACAATGACAGTTAGTTGTGAAAAGAAACCGGCGACCGTATCTCCTCTGTTTTTTTTTCTTTTACAGTGAAATTTTTTTAAAAAAAATGGGTAGGCGTCCACCATGGACGCCTCACCACCTAGTGAGGCGCCTGCCATGGACGCCTCCACCGGTGGTGGGGCGTCCATGGTGGACGCCTACCCATTTTTTTTAAAAAAATTTCAGAAAAAAGGGCGCCCACCAAGGACGCCCCACCACCGGTGGAGGCGTCCTTGGCAGGCGCTCCACCACATGGTGAGGCGCCTGCCAAGGACGCCTCCACCGGTGGTGGGGCGTCCTTGGTGGGCGCCCCTTATTTTTGAAATTTTTTTTAAAAAATAAGAAGAGGAGGCGTCCTTGGCAGGCGCCTCACCATGTGGTGGAGCGCCTGCCATGGGCGCCTCCACCGGTGGTGGGGCGTCCATGGTGGACGCCCCCTTAATTTTTTTTTTTAAAAATTTCACTGTAAATTGAAAAAAAAAAAAACAAAGGGGTGATGGTGGGGGTATGCGGTGGTGGTATGTCGGGGTAGGTGTTCCGGCGGTGGTGGTATGTCGGGGTAGGTGTTCCGGCGGTGGTGGTATGTCGGGGTAGGTGTTCTGGCGGTGGTGGTGCAGTGGTGTTCCCGCGGTGGTTGTGTGGTGGCACCAATGTCTAATGGTGAGTGGAAGAAGATGGGAGAGAAAGTGGAGGAAGAAGGGTAAAAAATCTGAAAAAATTAGAAAGTCAGTCAAGGGGAGGAGAGAGAAAAAATACAAGTATATAAATACGGTATAAAAATACCGTATTTAGGGCGTTACTAGGAAATTCTAGGGCGGTGTATAGCAAAGCCCAAAAAAATCTAGCAAAACAGCAAAAAGAAAAACGAAATTAAACTATATATTAAAAAATTACTAACCCTTGTGACTGAAATTTCCCAGAAATTCCCTGTCAAATTGGAAAATCTCTTAGCTTTAAGCATATTAAAAAATATTGAATTTGGTGCCTCTGTTAAATGTAATTTCCACAAGTAATACAACGATTACTCATAGAAAGCATCATGCGAACTTTGCTGATTTTTGGGATTCTTTCGCCTGGGTATTTTGGTCGGATCAAAATCTGGAGGATAATATTTGTTCAATACTTTCCTTCTCCCATCTTATGTTGAAACGAAGAGCCTATTCTCTTCGGTATAAAATAGCTAAACTGAACTTAATTGAACTGAACTGAACTGAACTGAACTGAACTGAACTGAACTGAACTGAACTGAACTGAATTGAATTGAATTGAATTGAATTGAACTGAACTGAACTAAAATGAAATGAATAGTGATATGTGAGAGTAAAAGCATTGTCAAGAGTTGAAATGAACTGAACTGTTCTGAACTGAACTGAAAATAAGCTGGGGAGAACAGGCCCGAACAGTACACCAGTACAAATTCGATTAGTACTAAAGAAGAGTTAAAATTATCCCGCAATGAGTAAAACGAAGAAAAAATCCCCAAATCAGAAGAACCCTAATTTTTTGAGGGAAAGAAAATTGATCAAAATTAGTATCAAATATTGGGAACAACGAGTAGAGTATTAATCTGATGTTTTTATCGCAAAATAAGCAATAGAATTCAAGGGATATGAAGTACATCCCACCCTCCTCTTTAGTAAGGGTTGATCCATGAGCGCACACTTTGATCAGTCCATGTTTGTAGTTTGGTTAATTTTTGTATTAGTCATATGATTTTAGATAAATTATATGAATTCAAGGTTTGGTTTAATTTTCGAATTACATTGAATTTTAATTTACTATCGTATTTTAAGCATGATTTGCTATCTTTTTGTGTTTCGGTTTACGATTGATGCTAAGTGTGTAATTTGGCCTAGTTTAATTAAATTATATATTAATATCAGTAGTACTAATCTTAATTTATTACTGTGAATGGTATGAATTAAGGTTAGAGTATGATTCAATTATATTCATGTTAAACTTCTATGGGATTAATGTGACTATGATTAATGAAGTCCTACTCCAAATGCTTCTTGCCATTGTAGGTTGTGATCATACTTACGATGTAGAGTCTAGGTTAGAGTTAGTATCCGCCTAGTTCAATACTGATTATTAATATGAAGGATAGGGAGATTTTGCTATCTTAATCTCTACGATCAATCGATCACACCAATTTTGAGTTTATTAGTTATATAGGGAATCAGGGCTAGTTGTGTAATTTTATTGCGGTGGTTATTTTCGGACTTGCTTGTCATCACTTGTAGATTATAGATTAGTTTTTATTTTACTTAGTTATATTAGCTATTGCAATCTTAATCCCCCAATCTATTTAAATAGGTAACAGTTGTGTAATCTCGCTTATTTGTTTGAATAGTGTTTTTCTTAGTTAAACTTTGAATTAAGGAATTTAATAGTCTCTCTGTGGGATTGACCCTTTCTACCCTTTCTACTTGTTTATATTTTTTGAGGTCTAAGAATAGCTTTTTAATTTTATACGGTAAGTGACACATATCAATAAACGTGATCACAAGTTAAGGTGCATGGTTATTTCAATCCTTGATTAATCACTTATTAAGGCTATTAACTCAAACTTTTTATTTAATCACTAATTAGGGTGATTATCTCCAATCATTGGTTAATCGCTAATTAGGGTGATTAGCTCAAACACTTCATTTAATCACTAATTAGGGTATTTTATCTTAAATTTTAGTTAATTACTAATTAGAGTGATTACTTTAATCTTTCCTATTTAACAACTAATTAGGATAGTTATCTTAAAACCATTTTTTAATCACTAATGAAGGTGATCATCTTTCCTCTTAAGTTTAATCACTAATTGAGGTGATTATCTTAACCTTCATTTTTAATCACTAATCAAGGTGAGAAGAGCAATGCCACGTGGCATAAGCAAGCATTAGGTTGAAAAGTTGAGAGTGAAGGAGAACAGAGGAAGGTTGAGGTCTTGCCACGTTGGATGATTTTTTCTTGCTTTAATATTATATATGATTGAAGAGCGTAATTGATATGATATGAATATGACGATACCAAGCAAAAGATGATTATTTAGAAGAAAAAAATTTATTAGTAGCTAGGAAGTGAGATAATATATTGATGATTGTATTATATTTGTTAATATTGCATTATTTTTTTTGCGACTTGGCTCGACATAATTGTTGACAATAATGTGATTGGGCACCTCAAGTTTCATTCTATTGCCCAAGTTAATATTTAACCCTCTAATTTGAGGGAGAGTATAATATAGTATGTCATAGTAGGAGTCTAGTATTAAGCTAAGGTTAATATGATATATATTATCCGGAGATATAACCAAACATAGGAGTCTAAGATTAGGAAAATCTTTAGAGAACAACATTGTGAAATCGTATAAATATGTTTTGCATTGATAAGAGAATGAGTAGCCACAAATTCAGTGACCAAAATTTAGACATGGTATTGGTTTCCAAAGAGAAATATATGTCACCTTGTAAAACAATATTCTGTACTAAAAAAAAATGATGTCGTATCACCAAACTAATGCTTAAGAAGAGTCGTTCTCTCTTTGGCCTTGATCACAATAGGGCTTCTTACAACATGCTTACCATCTGACCACACCAAACTTCCGAATTGGTAATCAATAGGAAGATGATTGACATCTCCAGAAAACACAAGTTTGAAATTTATCTCTTGATCCTTTTTAGAGAATACCAACGTCTTAGGCTCCACTACAATTGAAATCCCAGGTGGTGCTTCTATGCGCGCCGTATAAGTGGCCGGTTGTGCAACATTTTTCAACTTTCGAGTAACACTTGCGGTACCTGAGAACTTAGGAATAGCAATAGAAGGATAGTTGAAGTCCAAGAGATTATAGGACTCTGGACACTTGTAAGCGTGTTGTTTGGTGAATTTTTATCATGGTACTATTAATATGGTGTGCACACAGGAAGTCAATGTAATCATTTAGGGTCAGGTCATAAACAAGCCCAGGGTCCATTGCTCGGTTTGGTTGTACCAGGCCTGCGCCGAAACCAAATGGTGTAGCCTCGTGCACCATATCATCTTCAAGCATTGTCATCTCACTGTTGTCCAGTGGGTTTGCTACAAAGATGAAAGATAATTACAAAAAAATTAGGACAAATTCACAAGAGGGGGTCAACTATTACCCATTTTATTTTATAGGTCTCAACTATGGATTATTCCCTGCAGGTCTCAAGTTTACCGTCTTGTGATTTTTATAAGTCCTGAATTACTTATAAACGGTTTAAAAAGTAAGATTTTTTAATGTTGGCCTCACTTTATAGGTCTTTGTCACTTATTGAAAGTGTTCGAAGATGGTAAACATTTAAAAATCTTACCTTTTAAATTGGTTATAAGTAACTCAAAACCTATGAAAATCACAACATATTAAACTTGAGACATGTAGGGAATAATGAATAGCCGGGGCTTATAAAAGAAAATGGGTAATAGTTGAGCTATCTCTTGTGAACTTTTCCAAAAAATTATTCTAAGAAAAGAACGGATCGATTAGGTTGAACTGGATCATATCAAATTTAAAACTTTAAGACAAACCCTAGAGAGAAAATTTTAATTTAGTACATGCACAATCAAGTATTATTACCCCATACAAAACATACATGAATACCTGTAGTCATGAGAGCCGATTTGATGGCGCTTGTGGTCCATTGAGGATATAGTTTTCTAAGAAGTGCAGCAATACCGGCAACATGAGGAGCTGACATTGATGTTCCGCTAAATGGAAGATAAGTGTCGGCCATAACAACATGTGGATCTTGTGAATAAGCAGCGATAATACTTACCCCAGGAGCTATTACGTCAGGCTGTTGTAGATTGTTATATGAATATTATCATTAGAAATAATACATGTAAATGGATTTTGATAAATACTTGCAACCTTAAATATTGAAATTCAGGATCTTGTATCATTATTTTTTAAATAATAGTTGCAACACTCTAGTTTTCACGCTTGCAAACATATAGTTTTGACAACTAATTAATATTTTGGATTATACAACATTAGTGAATACCCTAAGTTTTTTTTATATCTTGTTTACTTAGAATCTTGACATTATTACTTTTCTTTACAACATTAGTGAATACCCTAAATTATAAAGATTGATAATGTGCTCACTCAGACGAAAAACGTAAGACTCCACATGATTACTTTTCTTTTCAACAAATTTAGAAGATTATATTAGCTTTTGAATAATGCCAAATTCCAAAAAAAGAAGAGCAAAAAGAAATCGAGAGGAAACTTGGGCTAGAGATTAGTGAATACTTTATGTCCAATGCTAGTATATAAATAGTGCAAAAATCAGTACATTCAGCCAATAAAAATTGGATGTTGTATAGTTTTTTCCTAAATTTTGTTTCTTTATAAAAGGTACACATACGTTTTTTAAGAGCTTTTTTCACCACTAATAACTCTTATAATGTGAGGAAAAAAAATTAGTCCCTCCGTCCCCCAACACTTTGACTTTTAAACAATTCACATAAGTAATATATAAAATTGCATGTCAATATATAATGTGTTATCAGTTTTATATCAATGTACATTTTGATTAATATTTTTTAGGATTGAACAAATGAAAATTCAGTTTAGTTTATTTATGATCAGAAAAAGTTTAGTTAAGCTCAATTTAGTTCAGTCTAGTTCAGTTTAGTTATGACAAGTTCAGTTCAGCATAACTTACTTAAATTGTAATTATTATTATTAATAATAATTAAAAAATAAAAAATAAAAGTAGTAGTAGTGGTAGAAATTTGTTTAGAAATAGAATATTAAATTTGTTTGCCCAAAATTAAATAAAGTAGAAATGGCAAGATTTTTATGGCGCGCCCTTGAATAAGAAGTGGATATAACTTTATGGAACATAGGGAGCATAGGAGAAGAATCAAAAGGATCAATGTGCATATTTTTTGAACTATATACGCATATTACTGTTTTCTAATTACAAATACTTGTTCTTCAATGATAAGATGCACATTTTGTTAGAAAAAAATGCACATCATAAAAAGTTGCACATGTAATACAATAATAGCATAAGTACAAAAGTTATCCTAAAAAATTATTTTTATTTGAAAAATCTTCTTATTTGATCCTAAATTAATTTATATATATTATTTTTATAAAAAGTAATTGTTGTTGTTGTTTTTCTGCTACTACTACTACTTCCTCCTTTGTTTTAGTTGTACCATATCAATTGTTTACACAATTCATATATTTTATTTTGACCTTTATCTATTATTTGTGTTTAAAGAACAATATAGACAAGTGATATATTACATTGTGAAGTGTGACTTGCGAAAGGAAGCAGAAGCACCGTTGCGAGTCGCGACGTGCTTCGCGAGTCGCGACCAGGAAGGTTTTGGAGCAGCGAGCAGCAGCAAGGCAGGAGCCTCGTCGCAAGTCGCGACGAGTATCGCGAGGGGGTCGCGAGTCGCGACGCTTGTCACGGGTCGCAATCTGGGCTCTGTTTCCGCGACGCGCGAGGGCGATTTCTTCACTCGGTTTATTTTACGACTTAGGGCTTGTATTCTTAGACTTTATATAAATATGTTTTGTCATATTTAGGGCTTTTAACCACAAAATACTAGAGAGAGATATTAGAGAAAGCACAATAGAGGAGATTAGAGAGAGTCTTTGAGATTCAATTCAATTGAATCTTGCCTATTGTATTTGTAATCGTCTCGTTCATAGTGAAACGATCTTTTTCCCTGCCTTGAGGACGTAGCTATCACATTGATAGTGAACCTCGTTAAATCTGTGTGTCATTTATTCGCTTTCTTGTTTTTCTTGTTAGTTTAATTAAACGCTTCCGCACAACAAGTGGTATCAGAGCTACAGGTTAACACGGGGGTTAATCGCTTTTGGGACATGGCAACAACAACCTTAAAGATCGACAAGTTTACGGGAAGGAATAGTTTTGGGCTATGGCAGATAAAGATGAGAGCTTTATTGAAACAACAAGGTATCTGGAAACCATTGATTAAGGGTTTCACAACGACATCAAAAGAGGGAAATCTGACTGGTCTAACTGAGGCTGAGTTGGAATCTATGGAGGAAAGAGCACACTCCACTATCTTGCTATGCTTGGCGGACGATGTCATCACAGAGGTTGCAGATGAAATCACGGCTGCAGGTTTGTGGTTGAAACTGGAGAGTTTGTACATGACAAAGTCGCTCACAAACAAATTGCTATTGAAGCAAAGGTTGTTTGGCCTACGCATGAGAGAAGGTATATATGTCCCTAAAAGATCATCTCGATTGTTTGAATTCTATTTTACTAGACTTGCGTAATTTAGATGTTAAGATTGAGGATGAGGATGTTGCGTTGATATTGTTGGTTTCATTGTCAAGTAGCTATATATGAACATTTTGTAGAGTCTTTTGTGGTTGGAAAAGACACTGTGTCCCTAGAGGAGGTAAAGTCGACACTTTACACTAGGGAATTGCGTCATAAAGCAACTGGTGATATGGTAGATGATCGTGATTATTTAGCAGGTTTGGTAGCAAATGAGAAAAATAAGGGAGATTCGAGTAGGGAAAAGAGAAAACCTAGGTCGAAGGGCCCTAAAAGTAGTGATCTTTGCCATTATTGTAAAGAACCAGGTCATTGGAAGAGTGAATGTCCTAAGAAGGATAGTTCGGCTTCTTTTGCAAAACAAAATAAGGTTGACTACGATTCTGAGGATGATTTAGCTCTAATTGTCCATGAGGAGAAACGCTTAGAATATAAGTGGATTATTGATAGTGGATGTTCTTCACATATGTGTTTTGACAAGGAGATGTTTTCGACCTATAGCTTATGCAGGAGTAGTGTTACTTTGGGTGACAATACGGTGTGTGAGGTGGTTGGAGTAGGCTCTGTGAGATTTAGAATGCATGATGGGAGAGTTAAGGATCTTAGAGGCGTGAGGCATGTTCCACAACTTAAGAGAAATCTTATATCTCTTGGGATGTTAGACCGTAAGGGTTTTCGATTCCAAGGAGGGGATGGAATTTTGCGTGTGGTGAAGGGTTCTTGTGAGTTACTTTGTGGCGTGAAGTCAGGTTGGGTAACTTGTATGATTTGCAGGGTACCGCACTGGCTAGAGATGATTCTAAGTTGAAGCTGCATTCTGAGTTTACAAGTGATGGTCTTGAGTGTGAGGTGGAGCTTATGGGGGCTTCTTCACAGGTTGAGAGGTTAGAGTCAACGGGAATGAGTTCAACAATCGGGTTTGAGAGTACTACTTGGGTTGAGGATGAAAGTGTCAACAATGAGGTAGAGTTTGTAGGAACGTCTACACAGCTGGTTGAAACTAAGGGGTCATCAAGAAGAACACCCAAGGGTCTCTCAATAGCAGATTGGTATGATAAGGTTCAGTTCTATCGATACTTGTGTGCCAGCTTATAGCTATGGGATCTCGAGCGACATGTCTTTGCCAGGGAGTGTTGGGTTGAGAGGTGATTCAGGGAGAAGTCACCAAGAGGTAGCTAGATTGGAACTCCAGGAAGAGTTGCCTGCGTTCCAGTGGGGAGTGCTCCGGCGCGAGCATAGAAGAACTTCGACGGAATTTCCCCTGCGCCAACGGTGATTTGTTTTGGGTACTTAGACGTAAGTGCAAATGGCTCTAGTTGGAGCAACTGGCAGGGTACTGGCTCGTCTTGATTAAGGTGGAGCTAGTGTGTTTGCGGTTCAGTGAAGGCGATTTGATTTCCGACGGGTAATAAATTGGGTTTCAGGTGAATGCGCAACATGGATCTCATAGGCTGTGAGACCGGGTCGTTCATGATGAGTGGTCAGTGATCTTGGTGAGATTGGGTGAGACTCATATGAGGGCAAGCCTGGCATCGGGTGAAAGATGCATGAGCAGGAGGGGAAAAGATATCTCGCGTACTGTTACAGAGGTACATGTTGTGTTGATGGTTTCGAGGTGGAGTCGTGTGGTAAATGCAAGTCAAGGTGGAGATTTGTGAAGTGTGACTTGCGAAAGGAAGCAGAAGCACCGTCGCGAGTCGCGACGTGCTTCGCGAGTCGCGACCAGGAAGGTATTGGAGCAGCGAGCAGCAGCAAGGCAGGAGCCTCGTCGCTAGTCGCGACGAGTATCGCGAGGCCGTCGAAAGGGGGTCGCGAGTCGCGACGCTTGTCGCTGGTCGCGATTTGGGCTCTGTTTCCGCGACGCGCGAGGGCGATTTCTTCACTCGGTTTATTTTACGACTTAGGGCTTGTATTCTTAGACTTCATATAAATATGTTTTGTCATATTTAGGGCTTTTAACCACAAAATACTAGAGAGAGATTAGAGAAAGCACAATAGAGGAGATTAGAGAGAGTCTTTGAGATTGAATTCAATTGAATCTTGCCTATTGTATTTGTAATCGTCTCGTTCATAGTGAAACGATCTTTTTCCCTGCCTTGAGGACGTAGCTATCACATTGATAGTGAACCTCGTTAAATCTGTGTGTCATTTATTCGCTTTCTTGTTTTTCTTGTGTATGTGCTTGGTTGTTGTGAATTCTTGTTAGTTTAATTAAACGCTTCCGCACATCATAAAAAGTTGCACATGTAATACAATAATAGCATAAGTACAAAAGTTATCCTAAAAAAAAATTTTTATTTGAAAAATCTTCTTATTTGATCCTAAATTAATTTTTATATATTATTTTTATAAAAAGTAATTGTTGTTGTTGTTTTTCTGCTACTACTATACTTCCTCCTTTGTTTTAGTTGTACCATATCAATTGTTTACACAATTCATATATTTTATTTTGACCTTTATCTATAATTTGTGTTTAAAGAATAATATAGACAAGTGATATATTACATGAAGATATAATAATGAAGACTGAAGATCTTAATTAATATTCCTCTAATATTGTGTGCATGATAACTTATGTGAAATTTCTAGATTGGTATTTATGCTATGACTATGACTATGAACTACTAGTTCAAAGAATTAGATTGTTAAATCTATTAACTTGACAGTTTTCAAGTTGATGTTTTAAATGATTTTTAGAAACAATACCGAAGATGCTTTCTTAGTGTACTATTGAATAAACATATATGCCAACTTCGAGCCTTCGAGGAATAGAATCATATTATTTAGGTGAGTGATTTCAGAAAATTAATCTAAAACATTATCAGGTGGTCGAATCTCTAACTCTAATCTTCATAAATAGTCGTTGAACATCTTTTAAGATGCACATAAAAAGTTGGCAGCTTTGATAAAGTACAGGCTAGCTATGAAGATCGGAGCTAGTGAAGACACCCTCGCCATATTGATATTACATGGAGAATACGGTAAATATATTTTTTTAGAAAAAAGAATAACCCTTTTTCTTATATATATATATATAGATAACAGTTTGTTGACATATTTTCGAAATTAAGGTCATGGAAGTCAATATATACAAAGTGAAGGTTCACCATCTAGAATGAAGAAATAAAATTTCCACCATCTAGAATATTATATTGAAAAATACAGGGTCACCATCTAGAATTTCCGTAGAAAAAATATCATAAAGAATCATTGTGGTTATGTTAACATGTGCAAAGGGGAACCATTGACATTAAAAAAGGACATAGGATTATTCAATGTATTATGCGGGAACACAAGGTTATTAATGATATTAAAATCATTCTATTATCGAATGATTTCACTCTCATATTTTTCTATTTTACTCTTAACACTGTAAATTATTATTAATTGAATAATACCAATTAAATGAAGGTAAACAAGCAAAACAAACCTTCAAAATCTCGGGAGTGATTGTGTTAGGACCTTTAGACGAGAAATCAGCAACAACAGGAGCTGGCATCATCTGCAGCTCAGTCCTTGCGTTGGAAAATAATGCTGTTGGAGTCCTGTGATTTTTTTAATAATGTACATTGTGATTTACAACTTAGAATTTTGATGAAAATTGTACCTTGAATAACGTTTTCTGAGGAAATATAAAAATTAAAAAACCAATAAATAAACTACCTAAAATGTCACTTACCAACTACTCAACTAGCATATTAGTAGCTTTCAAAAAACAATACTACCCACAGTAATAGATTGATTTGTCAATCATTGAAGGAATTTAGACTTGCCTTGTAGAGTTGATATAAGAAAAAAGAGTTTGAGCATCTTTATAAGTAATGTGCGCTGTGGGGAGCTGCTGCATAGTGTCAGGAAGCAATTTAGATTCAAGAACTTGGTTATTTGCTGCAATTATGCCGATGGCTCCAGTTTTTTCTGGCTCTATGCTCAAAATAGGAGTGGATAACTCCCCAGGTTCCACGAGACAAACTAAAATCTTCCCGTTTACCTTCACTGGATCAAGAGTTCCAGGCAAACAATATGATCTAAATAGTATATAAATACAAAAAAAAAAGTTAATTAATGTGATCCATCGTATAATTAATTAATATTAATCAACAATTTACAATAATTACAGATGAAGTACAATTAAGCTCCACAATATTAATTATTTTTCCAAATAAACCTATGTAAAGACGAATTAATTATTAATAAAGTGAATAATGTATGTAAAAATTTGTTATAATAATGTGAGTTTAATTTAATATGGAAAGTAGAAACCAGAAAGACACAATGAGATGACCTATGAGAATTTAATTTATTACTCACGCATTAGTCACATCAGCATGAATATTGCGAGCGTCAGCACCAGTAATTAAAGGATAAAATGTGTTGTTGCTTCCTGGATCCATATATCGAGCTGCCTGCATAAGTTAATTTCAAATAAATTTGTTTATCCTAAGCTAGTAGAGTAGTAGATACCTTAGTCGTTGATTGAGTTAACATACAAATAACATATCATCTCATGTACGTAAGAGAAGACCACATTATAACTTATGATATCTTTAACGACGCGTAATGATATTTAGGAATAAGTTATGCCATATTTTTATTAATAAATTAAGGGAGAAGAAGAATGCACTATTATATGTGACTATATACATAATACATTTCAAAAAAATGTTATGAAATAGTACATACCTTAATCTTTTGGTGGTTGCCTAAAAAGATATAGCATGTAAACTCTCTATCCATGGTACCGGCGGCAACAGTAAGCACCCAAGGATGTAGATTAGCGATAGTAGATGGCTTTGGTCCTTCATTTCCGGCGGAAGTAACAACAACGATTCCGTTGGCCATAGCGTGGAAGGTAGCAATTGAAGTAGCATCCTGGAAATAGTAATCCCCTGGTACCTTGAAGTCGTCGGAGTTGTATGCTGCTGATGCTGATAAATTAATAACGTCAACTCCGTCCGCTATTGCAGCTTCCATAGCTGCCAATGAATCCATGGAAGATCCATCTATGGCTAAACTAGAAATATTTCCAGAAATAATATGAGTTTTCATTTCTGGCCACATTGCTTTATAAGAAACCACCCGTGATCTTGGAGACCCGCCTCTTACAACTGCGTTGTTTATATCCAACATTTGAAAACACAATGCATCATTTCTTGACACAGGGACAATATTCCCACCTGCGGTCGATAATGTATGGGACCCATGCCCTGCCATGTCTCGAGGGCTTGGCTTCATGTCTGTGGTTACATTATTTGATGCAAGCATTTCCGCCAAACCTTTGAAAAAATATCTCGCTCCAATAAGCTTCCTAATATCCATTCACCACAACAACAAGATCGATGATAAAAAACCAACAACAACAACAACAACGACAACAACAACGACAACAACCACAACCACAACAACAACAACAACAATGCAAACACAACCACAAACACAACAATCACAACCACAAACAACCACAACAACAATGCTAATGTTACCAAGTACCAACTGACCTGTTGCATTTGAATGTTGGATCATTTTCATTGGCACATTGCCCTTTAAATTTTTTAGGAGTAGGACCAAAACTATCATCCGAAAAGCTCTTTGATTCAGGCCAAACACCTGTCACAATGCAAGTTCAGTAACTATACAAGTCCATGAGTACTTTAAACATGTGCACCACACTTCTATATATATACTTTGACATGACATATGAAGTAAATAAGTAGAATCAAATAATTAGTCTGTCTTCTTTTGATTGAATTGGCTAATGAAATACTACCATGTTGTACATATATAGAGCAACTCCGTCCTTGTAGTGAAAGAAAATTTTATCTGGTAAATTAAAACATCTTGTATGATTTACTTATGTCCTACTATTGTTTTTCATTTACTTACAGTTACATTACGATTGCAATTTCTATATATAATCACTCACTATAATGAAGGTACATAGTTTCTTTGTTTGTTTTATAAAGGATTGTAAAATGAATAATTAAATAATTGGAAGGTAGAAGTTTTAGGGCCTGTTCTCCCCAGCTTATTTTCAGTTCAGTTCAGCTCTCTTCAGTTCAGTTCAGTTCAACTCTCTTCAGTTCAGTTCAGTTCAGTTCAGCTCCAATCAGTTCAGTTCAGTTCAACTCTATTCTTTTATAACCATTTTGTTAAATATTATTATTATGTTAAATATATATCATTACTATTAAGTATTATTATTATTATTATTATTATTATTATTATTATTATTATGTTTTGTTGTTGTTTTGTGTTGTTGTTGTTGTTGTTGTTGTTGTTGTTGTTGTTGTTGTTGTTGTTGTTGTTGTTGTTGTTGTTGTTGTTGTTGTTGTTGTTGTTGTTGTTGTTGTTGTTGTTGTTGTTGTCGTTGTTGTTGTTGTTGTTGTTTCTATATATTATTTTGTTTATTATAGCTTTACTCATTATTATTACTATTATTATTAGGAGGAATATGGTTTAGGTCAAAGCACAAATAAACCCACTTTTTTTAGCCCATAAACCAATCAAATCGCGTCAAGACGGTTTATGATGTAATTTTTGCGGTCCAACCCAATCATTATTTTTATTACTAAATATTTTTATATTATTAAATCTAATTATTAAAATAGTAATATTAATTTACTTCTTATATATTATTGTTATTATATATCATCATCAAGTATTAATATATTAATACAAATAATATAAAATAATTATTATTAATTATCATTATTATCATTAATTATTATCATTATTAATTTATGATTATTAATATTATTTATTTATAACCATCATTTAAAATATCCAAAATACTATTATTATTACTTATCATTATAATTATAATTATTATTTAATATTCATATTATTATTGTTTAAAATATTATTAATATATTTATTACATTCAGTTTATTTCAATTTAATTTATTTTAATTCAATTCAATTCAGTTCAGTTAAGTTCAGCTCTGATAAGTTCAGCTCTTATAAGTTCAGTTCAGATTAGTTCAGCTCCAATAAGTTCAGTTCAGTTCAGTTCAGTTGTTTTATGCCGAAGAGAACATGCCCTTATACTACCTCCATTGATATATAGTTGTCACCTTATTTATTAAAGTTATAGTTTCATGTTTACAATAATAATATATATCAGACTAAAAGTTATAATTTTTAATTTATCGCGAGCATTGTTTTATGGGTAGAGAACACTTATCATAATCAAAGTAGAAAAATGAAAGAACAAAAAGAACACACAACACTTGCCAGTATCAATATTTGCTATGATTGTGTCTTCACCCGAGCTTGCTTTTTTCCAAATAGATTCACTAGAAGGGGCGAATTGTTGTTGATACGAGTCTAAGAAATCCCACGAACGAATTGTATGTTGTTTCACAAAGCGATTTTCAAAGATCGATATAACATTGGGATGCTCTTCCATGAAAATAAAAGGGTAAAGATTAATGAAAATTAAATTTTTAACCAATAAAGACCTAATATATACAAATAGAAGCTTGAACAAATCATCTCTTACTTGCGATCTCCATAGCATCCTTCTCATTAAGAGTCGCAGCAAAACCGTTAAATACTTTTGTGTAGGAGTAAATTAAGAATTTTGAAGAATCATGTTCATTGCCATTCCTACATACATACACACACATATATATATAATATTCATAAATTAGGCTAGTAATTAGAACGAATGAGAATATTAAATGTTATCTCTATAAAAGTACCTATTTGACACGGACGAAATCATATCTTGATGCGACCTTGTTACATTCTCAGGATCATCCAATAGATTGTATTCCCTATCATAAGATCCTAAATATACGATATAATGCTACATGAAAAAATCATATGATATTTAGTTAATGAACATATAATTAGAAAAGTGGAACATCTACTTGCAAATAGAAGTATGTAAAATAACATTGTGTTTATGCACGAAAAAAGCTTTCAACTATACATTTTATCATGGAATTAGTTAAGACTATAATATATATAAAATATATGCATGGTTCAAATGATTGTCTAATATATATTGTATGTGTAGTCAAGAATAATTATTAAGAGTACACCTCCTCTTATTGATAGTTAGTGGTATAGTTAGTTTTGTCTCTAACTAGTTCTGTCAAGGGTTGTTAGAGTTAGTTATTTACTTCTTTGTATATAAGCCTAGGTCCCTTACTTTTTTTGTAATTTAAATTCATTACATTTTCAGTAATTCAAGATGTCTTTCCTTCTCTCTTAGAACTTACCTAAATCAATACAATTCTTCTTCCTTAGTTTTTCCAATCTTCAAAGCTAGTTCACAAATTGTTTCATGGTAGTAAAGGTCAAGCAATTGATCCTGCATCAAGATTATTCTTCCGCAAAATTCATTCCATCTAATTCAATCGGTTTATCTCTGGATTTCGTGATTGAGATCGATTTCGATTCTCTTTTTCTACTGAAAAATTTTCTACTGAATTTCTCATTGAAATTTGTCTATAAGTTTTCTGAATCATTTCAATCATTCATTGATTCATATCAGTTCACGAATTAGAGTGAATTTGTGCTTCAAATTGCAATTATTTTTGCTTCAATTTACTTCGATTTTAATTTCATTCTCTCTCCTGTCCAAATTGAATCTCAATCCACCTTATGTTGTTCAAGCAACATCTTGTTACTTATATTATGAAGTTTTAGCTCGAATCATTCATATTCTGGAGTTTCTTAGCTCCAATTCTTAATTCATCTGTAATTTGTCAAGATAGAATCACTCCTATACAAATTATCATTTTATGAGTTTAAAAATCTGTTGTTTCCTGATTGATTGTTATTTGTTGAAAGGAATACCACTTAATTCCTTCTTCTTCAAGATTCTTTGATTGAATTCTTTCATGATTTCATTCCTAAAATTCTCTACACAAAAAAACTCTTCAAAATGCCTGAAATTATAAATGATGACAACAATGTGACTAGAAATAACATTGATCCAACACAAGATCCTTCATTACCATATTATATTCATCCTAGTGATTCTCAATACAAAATATTACTTAATCAGTTCAATGGAAGTGGCTACAATGATTGGAAATATTTTGTTATCATAAGCTTGTCTGCTAAGAATAAGTTAGGGTTCATAGATGGAATCATAACTAAACCTAGAAATTATCCGCCATTGTTTAAGGTCTGGAGTAGATGTAATAGTACCTTGATAGCCTGGTTTATACAAGTGCTTGATGTAAATATAGCCAAAAGCATTTTATATTCGATTCTACATAAAAGATTTGGCAAATTTTGGAGGAGAGATTTGGTTAAACCTCAGGCACACAAATCTACAGCATTCAACAACAGATTGTTGATCTTGAACAAGGCATAGATAGCTTGTCCAACTTTTATACTCAGCTCAAAATATTATGGGATGAGCTTGATGCTCATAATCCCTTGCCAATATGTACATGTAATAATTGTACATGTAATGTGACAAGGAAGCTTCTCAAGAAGCAAGAAGATCAGAGGTTGACACTATTCCTAATGAAACTTATAGAAGACTTCAGACAAGTTAAAGGTATTATCCTCATGCAACAACCACTTCCTATGCTCTCTCATGCTTACAAACTATTAATGTAAGAAGAACGCCATAAAAAGGTATGTGTTGTTGTCCATAATCATGATGAGCTCATGACATTTGCTACTAATAACAATAGTAATAAGGGAGTCTGTAAACAACCTAGTGATCCTCATATAAACTACTCAAGTTTCAATTGAACAAGTTCTAGTTCTGGATATCATAGTGGTTCTCGTGGATACAATGGTGGTTCTAGTGATAGATACAATTAGTCCAGAAACTTCTATCAAGGCAAGATGCCTCACTATACTCACTAACAGAGCAGGTCACACAATAGACAAGTGTTATAAACTTCATGGATTTCCACCAAAGGATGGTTGGAAAAACAAGAAAGTAGCAGCAGTTGTGCATATTGATGAAGAAGCTCCAGTCAATGACTCTCATGATCTCAATTCACCATCACAATTGCTCAATACAATGAGATAATGGCACTCATTGGGAGACAAAAATTTGATGAGCAAGTTGCTTCAAACAACCATACTGCTCTTTTAGCAAGTACATTTTGCTTCCTATCTCAATAATACATGACAACTTGGATCATTGACAGTGGTGCCACAGACCACATATGTTGTGATCTAAACTTGTTTGCTGATGTTGTTAACATTACATCTCAACATAGCACCATTACCATACGTGATGGTAATGGTTTACAAGTTCAACATAAAGGCACAGTTCACTTTGGGTCACACATAAAACTTAACAATGTGCTTCATGTTGCACACTTTAAATTTAATCTAATATCAGTTCGAATGCTTTGCAAGGACAAGAATTGTTCCATTTCTTTCACTAATTATGCCTGCCATCTTTCAGGTCCCTTCACTGAACCCCTGCTTCTAGGTAATTTCAAGAATGGATTATATTGCTTGGATGGATCACACTTGCTTACTTCTGTCAGCAATGTTTTTATATATCATAGCAACCTTTCTGTTAGTCCTTCATCATCCATTTTCACTTGTTTTTCTGCAATTGAACAAGCCAAGTTGTGGCACTTAAGACTAGGGCTTCTTCCATTTGTACATATCAATAAAGTTTTTCCTTCTGTGACTTTGCATGATTACCTCAATGAATGTACTTGTCCGGTTTATCACTATGCTAGACAAACAAGACTACCCTTCCCTCATAGCTTTATGAAAACCTCTAAAGATTTTTAGCTTATTCACTCAGACATATGGGGTCCTTATAAGATTTCCACATATAATTAATGATTGTAATATTTTCCTCAATATAGTAGATGATTTCACTAGACTTACTTGGGTTTTTCTTATGAAACATAAGTCTGATATTGTGCAAGTCTTATCTGATTTCTTTGCTTATATTAATGCATATTTTCATACTTCTATCATGAATGTGAGCTCTGATAATGCAAAGGAAATCTGTGAGGGACCATGAAGAAATTTCTAGCAGAACATGGTGTGTTACATTAGGCAAGATGTGCTGAAACTCCACAACAGAATGGAGTAGTTGAGATGAAGCATCGCCATTTACTTGAGACTGCTAGAGCTCTTTTTCTTCAGTCTTGAATCCCTACAAGATATTGGGGTGAATGCATCCTATGTGCAGCATATCTAATCAACAAAATGCCTCTCTAAAGTCTACATTTCTTGAGTCCATTTGAGAAGCTTTTTGGCTTCAAACCTAATGTATCTCATCTAAAGGTGTTTGGTTGTCTTTGCTTCACATCTACACTCAAGCAAGGCAGATCTAACTTTGATCCCAGGTCTGATCCATGTGTTTTCGTCGGGTACTCAATTACTCAAAAAGGTTAGAAAGTCTGTAAATTTGAAAACTAATAAGATTACAGTTTCTAGAGATGTAATCTTTTATGAGAAACATCTTCCATTTCACTCTTCATCTTCTACTTCCACTTTACATACCAATCCTATATTTCTTCCTCTCTCTACACCTACAACTTATTTCTATGATGTTGAAGCTCCTAACATTTTTCATACTACAACCAACCGTACACAACCACATCATTCATCTTCTATTTCTACTCCACCTTCTAATAACACCACTTCATCATAAGATTTAATTTATTCACCTCCTTCTCATCATAGTCGTACGATACATGATCTTATATCTCATCCTAGCTCAACTTTACATGATATTTCTTCAACTGTTCTTGCACCACCTGTTCTCAAAAGGTCTAGTAGGCCTAGTATTCCTAACAAACAGTTTCAAGACTTTGTTTGCGCAGCTGTAACAGTTCTGCATCCTAATATCATTGGTGTAATATGGTACAATATGCTTCTCTTTCATCTTCTCATCAGGCGTTTTTGTCTCACATATCTCAATATGTTGAACCTAATTCTTATACTCAAGCTGCACAAGATCCTAACTGGATTATTGCAATGAACAAAGAGCTCCAACCTTTAGAAGCAAACAAAATCTGGGAACTTGTTCCTCTTCCCCAAGGTAAAAAGCACATTGATTGTAAATGGTTTTACAAGGTCAAGCTCAAGTTAGATGGTACTTTGGAAAGGTTTAAGGTCAGATTAGTAGCCAAATGTTACAACCAAAAAGGGGGGATCGACTACCAAGAAACTTTTTCCCCAGTCATTAAAATGGCTACTGTGAGGTGTATTCTCACCTTGGCAGCATCTAAGGGTTGGGAAATCTTCCAATTGGATGTCAACAACGCTTTCCTGCTTGGGGATTTAATAGAAGAAGTGTACATGAAATTTCCTGAAGGGGTTCCTAATCCAAATCAACAAGTTTGCTTATTGAAGAAATCTCTTGAGGGGCTTAAACAAACCTCTAAGCAATGGTTTGCCAAGCTTGTTCAAGAGCTTTTGTTACAATGATTTGTACAATCCAAGAATAATTATAGGCTATTCATTAAACAACAACCTCATCACATCACACTTGCAGCTGTTTATGTTGATGACATTATATAGAAAGGCAATGATATCTCAAGCATCAACAATCTCAAACTTCATCTTCATCAAACTTTCAGCATCAAGGATTTAGGAAAAATGCACTATTTCCTAGGTATTGAGATTGCTTATCTGCCATCTGGGATTTGTATGACACAGAATAAGTTAATTTCTGAACTTTTGGCTTGCTCTAAGCTTAGTGACATAAGAGCATCAATGACTCCTTTGCCTCTCAACCTCAAGCTATAAGCCAATGAAGGAGTTATCTATAGTGATCCTAAGTATTATAGAAAATTAGTGGGGAAGTTATTTTTTTTTAACTCACACTAGACCTGATCTAGCTTTTACTGTGCAACATTTAAGTCAAATTCTTCACTCACCAAGGGAACAACATGTGCAAGCTTTACACCACACACTCAGATATGTCCGAGGAACAGCAAGACAAGGCATACTCTTAAATGGGTCTCCTGAGCCAGTCTTACAAGCTTATTCTGACTCAGACTAGGGTGCATGTCTAGATAGCAGGAAGTCCATCACATGTACAGTCTTCCTAATAAAGCTGGAAAATTCACCTATAGGTTGGAAGTCAAAGAAGCAAGGGACAATGTCTAAATCTTCTAGTGAAGCTGAGTATAGGGCTATGGCCTTAGCAGCAAGTGAGGTCACTTGGATTGTGCGTTTACTTCAAGAATTAAAAGTGTATAACATCACTCCAGTGACCTTGCATTGTGACAATCAGAGTGCGTGCCATATACATAGGCAAAAACCTAGTCTTCCATGAACGTACCAAACACATTGAACTTAACGACCACTTTACTCAAGACAAGATACTAGAAGGCTTGATTCAACTTATCTATTTGCCTACAACTAGCGAACTAGCAGATGTCCTCTTAATAGTTAGTGGTATAGTTAGTTTTCTGTCTAACTAATTCTGTTAAGGGTTGTTAGAGTTAGTTATTTATTTCTTTGTATATAAGCTTGGCCCCTTACTTCTTCTGTAATTTCAATTCATTGTATTTTCAGTAATTCAAGATGTATCTCTTTATTTCTCTAGAACTCGCCTAAATTAATACAATTCTTCTTCCTTAGTTTTTCCAATCTTCAAAGCTAGTTCACAAATTGTTTCAATAACTCACACATGTTTTGTTTGATAAGTTGATAACATTACATACGTTTTTAGATTCAAATATTATTAGCTGCAAAGTTTTCAAAATATTTTTTTATATTAAAATGGGGACAATCAAATTATTTCAAAACGAAACAAGAAAAAAAAAAAGAGCGACGACATGGTGGGTTGAAACTTGCCTTACGAATAGCAACCACAGGTTCTTGCAGTAGCCAGAGAAGAAGAATTGATAAGAGACCATGTATTAAAATGATCGATTTCCCCATTCCAGTTCAATCTCTTTATCTTTGAAGTTTTTTTTTCTCTTAATGGTTTCTCCAAGATAATCAACTTAGAATTATACTAGCTCACTTCTCAGTTCTCACCTCATAAATAAGAGGAATATACATATATGGTTTTTGTTCCACTAAGCTAATTTTAGGTGTCTTCTCAAAAAGGAAAAAAATGAAGCTAATTTTAGGTGTGCAAATATTTGCAACCATACATGGCAATACCGTAGTTTAAAATATAGTCTTTTAAATCATCTCCAAGTTTCTTTTAAATCCTCTCCAAGTTTCTCTCCTTCCTCTAAAAATTCTACATAGACAATTTCTACTATTTTGTTGGATCTCTCTTTGAAGAAGCTTCATCACTCATAATTAATCTCTTGTTTTTTTTTTTTTTTTGAGAAAATAACAAATTTTTCCAAAAATGGATATCTTAATGACATCACTCAATATCATACTAACTAGTTTTTCAAACTCGTGCAATGTATCTGTTTTTTTTTGTGTGTTTCATTTATATTCATAATCATGCGGTGTGATAATAAATAAGATTAAATATATATTTTTACTCTACTTTTTTATATACTTATATACACCTTTCTTTTCTGACATGTTTGAGATGATTTTTGACATAAAATATTAATGATTGACATTGAAAATAACAAAATTATTCCAGCCACGATTATCAAATTTTTAGATAATGTAGTAAATCCGAACTTATTTCATCTAAACTATTATAAATATATTTATTTTATTTTTGAATTTTGTATTAACTTCAAAATTTATTTGAGGATCAAATATGTCACTCACATACTCTTTTAGATCTCCTCTTATAAGTTATATTGTGGTCCTACTATTGTTATAATGTTTTGTTATTGTTGGCTTTAATGGTATAATGGATGTAATGCCCTTTTATTCATGCTATGGGTCATAAATTTTATAGTCCTACTCTTGTTGTAATTCATATTTCACATTTATAGATTGTATTAATATATTAACTATGAAACATCTAATAATTTGTATTATATTAGGTTGTACAGCTATATGAGAAAAATATATTATTTTAAACCATATTTCAAGGAATCTCCAGTAGTATGCTTGAAAAAAAATACTTCGACTGTCACAGATCAATCTAAACACTTAGATTATTAGGACACGTTGTTTGATGAATGATAAACCTCTTTTTGCTAGATGTTTGCAAACATCTAGCAGGGGTAAAACTGTTAATATCTAAATAAGAGAGAGAAGAGTAAAATAAAAATAAGATGAAATTATATCAAGATGGATGTCTATTTGTAGAGAATAAATATATATGAATATTGGTATATTTTTTATTTTTTTATAATAAATATTTTTTGAGATATAACAGTTTAAAAACTGTAAAAAAGTAAATTGTTTTGGATAAACAATATTGTGACATGTGGGCCACTTATATGTTGCCACATAGATGCTAGATGTTTGCAAACATCTAGCAAAAAGAGGTTTATTATTCCTCCATGTTGTTTATGGTGATAAGTTGTGTGTTTATCACATGATATTTTGTCAAAATGTTGGTGTGATAGGATTGGTAGGTTATTTTATTTGATTGAAGAAGATAGAAAGTTGAATATTGATAAAGATTAAGTGTGGGCCAAAAGGATTTTAGAATATTAATATAATAATAGTGGATTCATGTCAAAAATGAAAGTGTTCAAACTAATTTGAGACAAACAAAAATTAAATTCTTCAAACTATTATGGATAGAGGGAGCAATATTTTATTTTTATTTTATTTTTTTGACAAATAAAGGAAGAAACAAATCAAGAAGTAAATCATGAACAAGTTTGAGCACATCTCTTAGCCACATTATGTGCTTTTTGAACTTGTTAACAAGGAGAAATATTTTAGATTATTTAATAAGTTATACTCAACTGACACATATGATTCTAAGGTTGTTTATCTAAAATGTAATTTCATCGCTATAGAACTTTATTTTTAAGAACTATATAATATACTTATATGTAGTTAATATTATATGCAGGAATTCAATTAATCACGATTATATTATGGTAATATAATCATATTCATAACAAATGATCATAATTTTAATGCAAATCTCAAGCTCTATTCGCTTATAACGAAATTGTATTTTTTTAGCTTGTAGCAAAATTATAATACTCAATTTTATTATTGATTTTTTAGATAATTTATTTCAAAATCAAACTTTATTTTCTCTTAATAATTCTAGAACTCCTAATCTTACAATAATTCATGATAATTCTAGAACTCCTAATCTTACGATAATTCATGCAGTACCACTTATTATATTAAATTGATAATCTTCTTATAACTTCTTTGTCATCATATAATCCAACACACGCATATAATAATAAAGGGAAATGTTTTAGTTTCTACTGGCAGTTTACCTTCCTTTGGTTGGGGGTTCAACCTAGTTGGTTCTTCTCCTTAGGGTTTGTTTCGGTTGTAAATTGAGGTTTAATTAATCAAGTTTCTTACTTAGCAAAAAAATAATAATAATAAAGGGAAATTCCCATTGATAGGATCTTACTCTTAAGAATTCTAAATGATAGATTCATTTTTTTTTTCTTATTGCTAGGCCTTAGTTATTGTTACATTGCTTAAATGTAATATTAGTGATAATTTTTTCATTAATAATTAGTGTTTGACATTAAAAAGACTTATAACTCCCTAAATATGGTTTACGTACTCCTCTTTATTCATCTCCTTTTTTAATCGTCATCTTCCACATTCAAACGCCGGTTCCTTCATCATTCAACTGATCATCGTACATTGAAGCTTTAAAAAACTGCCTTTTTCTCTCTCACCTTCAATTGAAACCCATAATTCTCCTCTCTTATTTTCACTCTGGTCTACAAAGCTTTTAAGCTATACTAACAGAGTAAGACCAATGAGTACGAAATTTGATGCCTCTTAACAAATCTTGCCACAATGAAAGTCAATGAAGTATAGTACATTTGTTTTTTTTTTTTTTTGGTGAAATATGGATGCATTAATAAATTAAGCAGTATTGGCGCTAAGCCTTAGTACAAAATCATCCCAAATGTTTAGTATGTAACTAGGGGGAGTGGGTATCATCTTAGTTACATTTAATTCTCTAGAGTTCTTTCTCCCATCTTTTGCTAATTTATCCGCGGCTTGATTGAGCTTCCTTGGGCACAATTGGACCTTCATCCTTTGGAAAGCACGACTTAGATCCCTGCACAACGCAACATTTTTTTCAATAAGTGGCTCAACTTGATCGGTTCTGTTGAGCAGATAGGCTGCTCTCGCGCAATCGGTGAAAATTTTTAAGTGGCCGACGTTGAATTCTTGAGCGATGACCAGACACCACTGAATACTTAATAACTCAGCTTGTAGTGGTGAGTTTGCAAATAGCAACCTCTGGAAACCAGTTACCCATTGGCCTGCACAATCAATTAAAACACCCGCAATGCAAGTATAGGAAGAGAGACTAATATAGGAGGCATCCACAAACAAATGTAACCAGGGGTGAGGGCTAAGTGAAACGACTTGTGGTATAATATGGTTGCTAGAGAGTATAGGATTAGGAAGGGAGGAGTGTATGTGTGTAGCCATCCTTTTGGCATTTTGCAGCGTGTTATTTGGAGTAGGGATGGGCGAAGCCTCAAAGATGAACTTGTTCCTTTGGGTCCACAACTCCCAACAAAGGGACGAGAAGAGTAAATTTTGCAGGACGTTGTGAACCAGGATTGAAGAACTTAGATGGTGTCTAAGCCACTCCTCACTAGTCATTAAAGGTGAAGTAGAAAGAGTTATCTTCGCAAGGGCCCAAACTTCACTGGCTACTCTACAGTCGCGCAGTGTGTGTATGGACGATTCTACGTGGAGGGAACACAGAGGGCAAAGGGGGGAGGGGATTATGTTTCTACATTGAAGGAGTTGATTTGTTGGTAGGCGGTTCCACCATGCCAACCAAAGAAAGAATTTTATTTTTGGAGTACAAGTTCCCTTCCATAACCAGTCGAGGCTTTGTTGAGGTTTTCGCTTGGATGTGAGGGCAGAATATGCGAAGACAAGAGAGAACTTGTTATTGGCTTCGAAAGAGGAGATTGGATAGTCAGGGTCAGTGGCGGTTGCATTTGGAATTTTGACTTCCAAGATTCGAAAGTGAATGAAGTCGGGCAATAGGAGAGAGATTTTTTCGAGAGTCCATTCATTATTTACCCACAGGTCACAAAGTTTCTGCTCAAATTCTCTGTCCAATAGCGGCCCATAAACAAAGTTTCGAATTCACCAATACAGCAAATTGTGTTGCAAAGGCTAATAAGTCTAAGCTGCTTAACTGACGAAGGGTTCTCCACTTTCGGAATGAGACAAATAAGGGCATTACAAAGATCATTCGAATTTTCAGCGGAGGTGAACCAGTTTTTGGATATTTTGGTAAAGATCAACATGGGTGAAATTCCATGTATTTTGGAAGAAGAGAGGGTGGAACCCATCCGGGCCCGGTGCTTTAAGGGGCTGCATGGAAAAAAGTGCATCCTTGACCTCTTCCATAGACGGGGGGTGGCAGCAAGAGAATCTTTGGTGGAGATGGGCCAACGAGTTGATGTTGTTAGTACACACGATAGACTCGGAAGTAAACAGGTTACAAAAAAAAGTCCCGAATGTGTTCTCTAACGAGTTTTGGGTCCGTGATAGTCTCTCCCACATTATTATCTGAGCGAGGATTCTACTTTTCTGTCTTTTGATTTGCACACTCTTATGGAAGAAAGAAGTGTTCCGCTCACCTTTAGTGACCCACTCCATTCTACTCTTGGTGAGCCATAGCACCTCCTCTTGGTCAAGGATAACACTAATTCACTTTGAATTTCTTCTTGAAGTTTTAAGTGAAGGAGCGAGTCCGGATGATCTTGCAAGAATTTTTCAATACCCCTAAGTCTATTGAGTGCTCTTTTTTTGTGGTGGTAAACATTACCAAATTTTTCTTTGTTCCACACAGACAGGTCATTCCTAGTTTGGTCCAACTTCTCATCTAGAAGGAAGCGCGAAAACCATGCTTGATACACTACTTCTGTAAATGAACTTTCAAGGACCCACATTGGCTCGAATCGGAAAGGCTTAATGCCATGGAAGGTATTAGGGTGGTCAAGATTTAGAAGGAGGGGACAATGGTCGGAAGTGATTTTTGGGAGATGATGAATGGCAGTGTTGGGGAATTTATTAAACCACAAGTCGTTTGCGCAACCTCTATCTAGTCTCTCATGAATAGGAGCATGCTTGCGATTATTTGACCAAGTAAACTTAGGGCCATGGAAACCGAGGTCGATCAAATTGCAGTCACTCAATGTTTTGTTAAAAAGGTCCGTTCTAGTTTTAGAAATTGGTCTTCCCTCCCATTTTTCAGTTTGGCTTGTCATCTCATTGAAATCCCCTAAGGCAACCCACGGAAAATCCATACAAGCAGCAATATCCAACAAGTTATCCCATAAAAGTTTTCTTTTACTAAACTTTGGACTAGCATACACAGCAGATAAAATAAAAGAGGGAAAGAGCTTACCTCCACCAATGCCAATATGCTTTGAGAGTTCTCACTGATGATTGTGAGTTTGACTCTGGAGGAGTCCCATAGCATTAGGATCCTTCCCGCGAAGCCAAATGGATCGACTAAATACCAGCTATCAAAAGGAAGAGTTTGGGCTATGCGCGCGGTTGTGCGACGAGTAGAATGGGTTTCCGCAAGCACCACAATATCAGGGTGGTGTTCTTGAACAATATGGAGCAGATTTGGTTTAAACGAGGTTCGTGCGATACCCCGGGCATTCCAGAATATAACAGACATGTTATACGGTAGGCTTGGTTTCTCCATCAAAGCCTGAACTTTTTGGGATTTTTTCTTTGCCCACGGATCGACCTGTTCTTTTGACTCCGGGTCTATCCACAGTTTTCGTTGAGGTGCTTCCCTCAAGTGTGTCTTGTTTGGGTTTTTTGGTCCTCTTCCCTCTTCCCAGGAGGTCTGGAGTGTCAGTTGTTGGAGCATCGGCATGATTCGCATTTCTACCATAGCATTCGAGTGACTCAGAAATGTCCACTCCATCGACATGGTTTTCAACCGGTAGATCTCCCTTATAAATGGAAGTACTATGGCAGGGTCTATCCACGGGCCTAGCCGATAGAGGAGAACCCTTTCTTCGTCCTCGTTACCCACTGGCTTCTTGAGTAACCACATTATGAAAGCTTGGAGGGGGGCTGGAAGGTGAAGCATGTCTTTGGCTTGAGGAAGGTGCGCCGGCACTATGGCTCCTTCGTCGTTGTACATTAGAAGATTGAGCATGTAATGTTGCACAAACATTGGGTTCAGAGTTAAGTTCTTGGTTTCCTGGAGAGAGATTTCGATGAGGTTTTCCCCCGAAGGCCATAGATAAAAGGCATGGGCTTGGTTGACCTCGGGTTTTTAGGGAGGGGTGGTTTGTTGAAGACACATGGGTACCTCCACTCCTTCAGAATGAGGGGTGGAGGGGTTGGGGATGGTGGTGTTTCGGGGATGAGGGGGTTGATGGTGATGTGGAGCGAGGAGGGGAGGGGATGTCCAATTTTTTTTTTAGAGAGATCTTGGGCGGGAATATTTTGGTTAGATTTTTGTAATTGTGCCTGGGATGTATTTGAAGAGGATCCTTGACATGAAAGGCCACGTTTCGCATTCTTGTTGGTTACATTGGTGGGTTGAGCTTCAGCCATGTCCGTTGTCAGGTCTTGTAGCAGGAGGAAGGAGTTTTTGAGAGGAGTAGATTCAACTAGGATTTGACTTGGATTGTTTGTTACAAGGTTCTGGGCGCTGGAAATAGGGGCTTTTTTTAAGGGGGATGTGACAGGTTGGGAATGGGGGGCATGGCTGTCTTTTGTGCAGGAGGGATTTTTGGACTTTACCGGGGTCCACCGCTGACTTTGGGAAGGCTGAATTTCCAGATCTTTGGCGGCGGCCCTATTTCTTCCCAGTCCTTGGAGACGCGTGTGCTCAGCGTTTAGATCCATCTGTTTGGTTCCACAATTTCTACTTCCATGGCCGAATTTATTGCAGGTGGGACAGTACCATGATCCTTCCAAGTATTCAATGTCCTGGAGAACATTACCTAACCATATTCCAGTCAGAGGTTGACTTTCAGCATCAATTAATACGCATAAGTTGGCATACCTTTTGCCCTCCCCTTTTAAGGTGTTGTTGTCGATTTTTACCAGTTTTCCCAATATTCTCCCAACCTATAGTAGAATGTTACGATCAAAAAGCTCCACCGGGAGTTCCGGGAGCTTTACCCACACAGCTCCCATGTTACACTTAGCTTTTGATGGTTTGAAACCCGGTTCCCACGCTTGAACCCATACATGGTGATTTGGATGCACCAAGGTCCATTTGCTAGAATGGAAGCCTTCTCATCAATGGAGCTGCATTTTATGGAGTAAAAGCCCTTACCCAGGGCGATGAGGTTGGCTTGATGCTTCCAACCCCAGATTTTTGCAAGTTCTTTGTCTAGAAATTCCCTCGCAAAAGATTTGCCAATTACCTTGATGATAATACACAGTTTCCAAGGGCCACATACTGCATCATATTCTTCTTTCGAAATAGGGATGAAAGGGGTGGAGGGAGATGGATTTTGGGGTGGTTCAGAGGCGAAGGGGGTTGTTAATGGTGGGAGGACGGCTGTGGAGATTTGTGAGGGTTCAGAGGAAAGCTTCACTATTTTTGCAAAAGATGAAGGAGAAGGGTGAGGTGGTTAATGGGAGGTCGCTGGTATAGAGATTAATCCATTGGCTTGCACAAAGCCAGCAGGTGGAGGAGTTTCCCCCTCCCTTTCTCGCTCTTTCTCTCTCTTCCATTTTTATGGTATATTACATTTGTTACTCAGCTCCTATTCATCCAACCTCGCATATGAATTGCATTCCAATTTCCACATAATGGTTATGTTTTAAATAGCTTATACGTGATTATTTAAGGGGACTAATGGTAATTCTAATAGGTAAATGTATTCATGGTCTCATCAACGATAAAGAGACCAATGAAAAGTAACACATCTTAGAATTTCTATATGGACAGTTTTGGTTATATAATAGCCAGTTCTTGATAATTTGTGAACTTCAGATCACATTTGATTGAAATATAGAGAGAGAAAGAGAGAAAGAACTCATGGAATTTCAGTTTATTATTTCAGTAGAATCAATTAATTTACATGGTTGAGGGAAGAGAAGTATATATACAGTGTGTTGTAAGCGAGGGTTACTCAAAACTATCTGTATAACAAACTAACAGAATTAGTTATTTAGATGTTGAGCTGGATAGCTGAGCTGGAAGAGTGTATACTCCAATACCCCCTCCCCCTCAAGTTGGGAGGAGGTGGAGAAGAATGATCAACCAAACCCAACTTGGACAGTAACAACCTGAATTGTGGAGAAGAAAGGGACTTGGTGAAAACATCTGTCAGTTGAGAAGTAGTGGGCAAGTAGGAGAGTTGAAGGAGACCTTCTAGGACCTTGTCACGTGTGAAATGACAGTCTATGTCAATGTGTTTGGTGCATTCATGGAAAACAGGATTGTGTGCAATGTGAAGAGCACTTTGGTTGTCACAGTCAAGAGTGACAAGTTGAAGCTTAGAAACGCCCAATTCTTCCAAGAGTCTAACCACCCAAGTAACTTCAGCAGCAGCTGAAGCCATGACTCGATATTCAGCCTCAGAAGATGATTTACTAATGGTACTTTGCTTCTTATACTTCCATGAAATAGGAGATTTACCAAACAAGATATCCAGTGATGGACTTTCTTGAATCAAGGCAGGCTGCCCAATCAGAGTCTGAGAAGGCTTGAATAGTTAATGTGTCACTGCCAGCCAGAAGGATACCTTTCCCTTGTGTACAATTAACATATCTCAATGTGTGGAGCAAAGCAGCCATGTGAGAAGATCTAGGAGCTTGCATATATTAGCTTAATGTTTGAACAGTAAAAGCTAAATCAGGTCGAGTGTTGGTGAGAAAGTTCAGCTTGCCAACAAGGGACCTATAATGCTCAGGATTATAGAGGAGAGTGCCATCAGTGGCTTGAAGTTTCTGAGTAGTAAGCAGGGGAGTAAGAGCCTTCTTGGCCAAATCGAGGTCACATGAAGCTAAGAGTTCCCTAGTGAACTTCTTTTGGCTTAGAATGATACCTTCAGGAACATAGCCCACCTTAATACCTATAAAATAATGTAGGATCCCTAGATCTTTGATGCTGAAGGTAGTATGAAGTTGATGTTTCAAGGCTGTGATAGAAGCAGAATCAGTCCCAGTGAGCAAGATGTCATCTACATAAATAGTTGTTATGGCTATAAGATGATCTTGCTTCTTGATGAAAAGGTTGTAGTCATTCTTGGATTGGACAAATCCTTGAGCAGTTAATTCTTCCACAAGCTTTGCAAACCATTGCCTGTAAGCTTGCTTAATTCTCTAAAGAGACTTGTTAAGTTTGCAAACATGATTTAGAGCATTAGGGAAACCATCTGGCACTCTCATGTACACCTCCTCATGTAAATCTCCATGGAGAAATGCATTGTTAACATCAAGTTGGTAGATGTGCCAATGTTTATGAGCAGCTAAAGCAAGAAGACATCTAATGGTAGCCATTTTAACCACAGGAGAGAAAGTCTCCTCATAGTCAACATCATATCTTTGGTTGTAACCTTTAGCTACTAGCCTAGCTTTGCATCTCTCAAGACTACCATCTGCATTGAGCTTAACCTTATAAACCTACTTGTTGCCAATGGGTTTCTTGCCAACAGGAAGAGGGACTAAATCCCATGTGTGATTGTCAGTAAAAGCCTTTATTCCCTTGTCCATTGCAGAGACCCACTCAGGTTTAGAAGAGGCTTCTTTGTAGCAAAGCGGTTCTTTAATGTCAAAGGAAGGAATTGAAAGAAAGGCTTTGTGGTGAGAGGGATATGAGGAGTAATCAACCAAGTTACACTAATGTGGAGATAGGGAAGTAGAATATGTGGTCATTTGACAGTGATAATCATATAAATAAGAAGGGGGGTTTATGAGGCCTGCTAGAAGATCTGAGGGGAGCAGGTGCAGGTAAGATAACACCGAGATCAATGAGAGGAGAAGGGTCAGAAACAAAAGATAGAGAAGGGCTAGAAGGTGGGGAAGCAGAGGACACAGGAGAGGGTGGAGAAAGAGTAGGAGAGGTAGGTATAGAAGTATTAGTGGTAGGATAATCATCATCAAAGAAATCATAAGTAGAATGAGGGACAAAGATAGGATCGGGATGAGAGGTGTGTGAGGGGGAAGACAAATGAAAGGGAAAATGTCTTTTCATAGAAAGTGACATCCTTGGAAACAACCACTGTATTGCTTGTCAAATCTCGGACCTTCTACCCTTTTTGAGTGACTGGCCCAAAAACACACCAGAATGTGCCCTGGGTTGGAGTTTGGATCTCTTGACTTTAGTGGTGGAAAGGTAGCAGAGACAACCAAACGCCTTGAGATGGCTGAATGGAGGAGTTTTCTGAAACATTTTAGCATAAGGAGTGACATTTTGAAGGCTTTGAAGAGGCATCTTGTTGATCAAGTAGGCTGCACAAAGCACACTATCTCCCCAGAACTTATCAGGCACTTTGGAATGGAAGAAAAGAGCTCGAGCAGTCTCTAAAAGGTGCATGTGCTTTCGTTCTACAATACCATTTTGCTGAGGAGTGTTTGAATAGCTTGTTTGGTGAACAATACCTCTGTGTTCATATAATTGTTTCATGTCTCCCTCTCCCAATTCTTTAGCGTTGTCGGATATTACACAAACATCTTTGCTATTAAATTGAGTTGGACATAAGTAAGAATGTATCCAGAACATACACACAATCAGATTTGTATTGACAAAATGAACCCAAGTAAAACGAGTAAAATCATCAACTATAGTAAAAAACTGATTACTGCCTGAATAAGTTTTTGTTTTGTAAGGACCCTAAACATCAATATGGATCATTTCAAAGGGTTTAGTAGTTTTGATACTACTGAGAGGAAAGGGTTCTTAGTATGTTTATAGCAGGACAGACTTGACAGACTACATCATGGAGACGTTCTTGGACATTATAATTAGGTAGTATATGTTTTATTTGAGAAAACGGAAAATGTCCTAGTCGTAGATGCCACAATTTAGCAGTATCTACAACAAAATAACAAGAAGAAGTAACAGGAGACTGTACTGAAGGAGCTTCAACATTGTAAAGACCAGCTGTCAATTTACCAAGAAGCATTGAGTGACCTATCTGAGAGTTGTTATCCTGAAGAAAACACTGATCATGAGTGAAAATGATTGTATAATGTAAATCTTTGCATAGCTTATGAATAGAAATCAGGTTAAAATGAAAATCTGGAATGTTGAAGGACATTATGTAAGATAATGTCCTTATTGAGATATACAGAACCAATGTTCTTGATCAAGGATGGTTATGGTGTGATGAAGGTTTATAAAGGGTGATATGTGTGAAAAAGATTCAAATTAGAACAAATATGATCTGTGGCGCCACTATCTAGCAACCATTCAGTATTAAAGGTTGTAAAGAGACAATAGTACCTGATAGTAAAGCATGATTTAGTGTCTCAGAGTTCTCCTTGGAAGTAGAAAATGATGAAGGTTGTTGCTGGAGTAAGGAAATAAGTTGATTGAACTGGTCCACTAAAATGAGTGTGTGTGATGGAATCAAAAGAAGTGAGGCCATCTGATAAAGGAGCTAGAGCAACAACTCTTTTATCCCCGAATCCTTTGAATCCTGGGGGAAAACCATTCACCTTGAAGCATCTTTCCATCACTAGTAGAATAAATGCTACTTGCTGTGGTCAAAAAGTGCCCTATTGCTGCGGTTTGGGGCGCGCAGCAATTAAGGGCGCAACAATAGGTATTAATTATATTGCTGCGGTTTTAAACCGCAGCAATATATGTCAGATATTGCTGCGGTTTTTAGGCCAAACCGCAGCAATATAATTATGTGTTATCAGTTTATAAGAGAATATTGCTGCGATTTTGGCCTAGAAACCGCAGCAATATTCCTTTTTTTAGTATTTACTTAAGTATATTGCTGCGGTTTTGGCCTAAAAACTGCAGCAATATGTCAGGGTATTGGTAAAAAAAAAAAAATTTTTTATATTAAATTTGAAAAATTAGAACCAAGAAAATAACACATGTACAATCCACCAAATTCACATAACAAATGAGCATCAGATCTTTAAAAAGAAAGATAACACCACATTCATCACAACAAATGAAACTATCAATAAATCAAAAAAATCGAAACTCCTAACATTAAATTATAACAGTAAGATGATGAACATTATAACAGTATCTAAATGGAAGAACTAAATCTAAAAAAATTATAACAATACAAGAAGAAAATCCGAAAATCAAATCTAAAAAAAAAACTAAAATCGAAAAATAAAATTTAAGAAAAAAAAAAAGAACTAGCGCCCAGATCTGCTTCCCTGTCGCCAGTTTCGACATCGATCAGGCTTGTTGGGCTTCGCCTGTCGCCAGTTGCGTGTGTGTTTGGTGGGCTTCGTGTGTCGGCAGTTGCGGTTTACTGGTGGAGCGACGGTCGAGATTTGTAGACCACGAGCGACGACCTGGATAGTTGGTGACGCAATCCTTCCAAAAATGGAAAGATTCGTTCGATTACAGTGTCGTCGCCAGTGGTTGCTCGTCGGAGTGAGAGTTGCAAGTGGATTCCCCGTGGAGGATGACAGAGGAAGAGGAGAGTGAGAGTCGTCAGTGGATGATGAGAGAGAAGAGGAGAGTGAGAGATAGGAGCAAGAGAGGAAGTGCAGAGTGAGAGGTAGGAAATGTCGTGTGAGAGGTTAGGAGGAGAGAGAGGAAGTAGACGACTGAGACTTGAGAGATGTAAAGAACCCTAATGGGGGGCGTGTCATCCTTTTATATAATTAAAAGAGGCTATTGATGCGGTTTTTTAAGGAACCGCAGCAATAGGTTTAAATATGATTAAAAAATATTTTTTTAATATATTGCTGCGATCCTACGTGGAAATCGCAGCAATATTTGCTGTTCAGGGTCCCACATTATTTTTAAAAAGTGTCAGTTAGACAATATTGCTGCGGTTTTGGGCGGGAACCGCAGCAATGTTGTCAATTTCTAGTTTTTCTTTTCTTCTGTGTGTTATATTGCTGCGTATAGGTAAAACCGCAGCAATATCACCGCAGCAAACAACATTTATTCTACTAGTGCATGTAGTGCCCTGGCGCTTTACAGTGTGTACAACAGTAGTAGGAACCTGTCCTTTTTTGACCACTAATATTCTGATTCTTGTTGTATCCAACATAACTGCTACGAGTGCTATTGAATCTTGAAGGAGGATTACTATAGGGTTTGTATCTGTGGTTTCCATCAGCAACAAAAGCAAGGGATTCAGTGTTTGTAGATAATTATCTATGTCAAATTACATGTACATTTATGACAGGTACAGTAAGGCAATGGATTAGCATCGTGCATTTCATCCTAAATAGTCTTGAGTTGAGTGTAAAACTCAGCTATACTAGAGGTTCCTTGAGTTGTCTCAGCTAGTTTCTGTTCTAGAGAATAAAGTTGAGCCATAGAAGAGAAACCATATCTTTCTTCTAGATCTTGGCATATTTCTCTAGCTATTTCAAGAAATAAGACACTCTTCTTTACAGTATTAGCTAGATTAGCTAATAACCAAAAATGACCAGGTTATTACAATGTTCCCAAGCAGAATATTCAACTGTACCAATTTCAAGAATCTCTAAACTTCCATCAACAAATTTTAGCTTATTTTTGGCAGATAATGTAACTATCATAGAACGTTTTCAATCACTATGAGGACTGTCATTGAATTTGACAGAAACTATCTGAGTACAATTTGCATCAGAAGGATGTATATAATACATACTTGTAGGATCTTGATTCAGAGGCAAATTGTTAACATGATCATTAGATTCAGGCACAACTTCAGACGTTTTGAAAGAATGAGAAGTAGTTTTTATAGTCAAGCAAAATCAAAACGATTCCAGCAAGAAAATGTATCGAGGTTTAAGAAAGAAGAATTGAATAATCAAGAATTCAGTTTTATGCCAGTTCAAGAGTATAAATCAACAGAATATGACTTGAACCAAGCACTGATATTGAAGAAGATTTTCAGAATTGCAGAGATTAGCAATTGTAATCAAAGAAATTTCAGAATTTCAAAAATATGCAATTGTAATTAATCAAGATTTCGAAGAAGAAATGGAATAGAAGAATAGAAGTGTATACACCTGAATTTTTAGATTTCAGACTCCATGAAGAAGATGATGATTATTGCAGAAAGTATTTTTTCTGGAATTTCAGGGTGGCAGAAAAATGAGTTTTAGGATCGCAGATCATTTCTGCTCTGATACCATGATAATTTGTGAGCTTCATATCACATTTGATTGAAATATAGAGAGACAAAGAGAGAAAGAACTCAGGGAATTTCAGTTTATTATTTCAGTAGAATGAATTAATTTACATGGTTGAGGGAAGAGAGGTATATATACAGTGTGTTGTAAGAGAGGGTTACTCAAACCTGTTTGTATAACAAACTAACATAATTAGTTATTTAGATGCTGAGCTGGATAGCTGAGCTGGAGGAGTGTATACTCCAATAGTTGTCTCTATGAAATTTTAGATTTTACTGGTTATTTAAGCTCTTAATCGTTGTTTGGGTGGAGACTACTTAAGGCATACGCGCTATACTGTAGAAGCGTGAGTGTCAAGCTGCAACAAAAATGTAACCAAATCTTATATTACAAGCTTTTTATCTCTTTGTTCCCGATGCCCAAATAAATGGCTCTCGTAGTTCTTGCTCTTCTAATGTAACATACCTAAAACTGATAATAATTAAAAGATTACTTGATCAAAGAGAACTATGAAGGAACATGAGTGTTTGAATAGGGAAGATGAACAATTTAAAAAGGAGTATAATGGGCTGGCTAGCGCAATTTAGCAAATAATTCGGCAACAGTAAAAAAAACGGGGAGGAGAGTATTTGGGTAGTATAGCTAATGTAGGTTTAACCATAGTTAGTGAGTTAGCAGCTTTTTTAATGTCAAACACCAATTATTAATGAAAAAATCATCAATAATGCTACATTTAGCAACGTAATAATAACTAATTATAATATTTCATTGAAAATTCTCAAGAATAGGAGCTTACCAATGAGAATTTCCCAATAATAAAACATTAGTCACATGTTACCATTCATCTAGGTTATATGCACTATCCAATTGTGTAAAATTATAATTTTTTGAATTATGTAGCAAAATTTATACTTAATTTATATTTTATAATATTTTTAGGTTGTCTAGTCAAAATAAAGCTCTAATTTTCCCTTATCCAGATCTCGGTATATGTATTCGTAACTATTTAAATTCTATTTTTTTTTTATGAAAAATAAAAAAATGACATGACATGCTAAAATGACACTTTATATGCCTTCGAAATCTTGAAGAGCTATTTATATTCCCCATGGGAATAATTGCCAAATTTCGTATATATCATATTTTAAACAAATGACTTCCCTTTAGTTATTAGAAATCACTATTCACCTTCATTTTGTCCAAGGGATAAAATGGTGAAAGAATAATAATAAGAATATGAATAAGAATACGAATAAGAATATGAATAAGAATACGAATAAGAAAAAAGAATAAAGTGCATAAATCTAAAAAAGTATTAAAGAGGAGAAGGGAGGTGTTAGAGAGCATTAAGGAGAGGTATTATAATATCCGGCAAATTTAACTTGGATTAATTAAATAATAATCATAATTAATAGTGAAATTTTTTTCTTAAAATAATGTTTAGAGATCTTTTCGTCAAATTAACGAAAACTTGAATTCCAAGTTACAAGTTGGACTACAAAATTTCATGATTTCTCTAGGTTAGAAATATTTTCTGAATCTATATGCATGACTAAATTAATTTGTTGTAACAAACTAACTTAAACCTTTTTCACAAAATGTAAACTCATTTGGTATTATGAATTGTTTGAATAAATTAAGAAAGTCATGTACAAATAAACAAGTATAGACTAAACTATTAGAATAAATGAAAAGAATAGCATAGAAAGCATAAACTAATTATTTCTCTCCCTTTCTCCTCACATGTCCATGAGAATACTAAATTAGATTTTATCATTAATAATTCACAAATATCTCTCAAAACAAACAAAAGTTTTGATTTTGGATTATTTTAATCCTTTGTTCCTGAATTTTTTGTTACTAACAAGCATCTTGATATAACTTAAGAGATATTTCGAGTTCGAGCCTCACCGTATGCATAATCTCTTGTTGAGAGACTCGTCATCAAAGCTAGGTATACGACCCGGATTGAACTTGTATGTAATCGGAATAACGCTCTGATAAACCGAATGGGCAACAAAAAAATAGCAACTAAACTCTATAAATTTTACCCACATTGCATTATTTTCCTCTCACAAACTGAAGATTTTTATAGAAATAGGAAAGATAAGATGATTCTACTGTTATGAACACAACAGTGTTTAATATTTGGGTTTGAGGTTGGCAGCTCAATGACGGCTCAACCTGTGGTTTTGTATATATTTCTGTGTGTGTATTACAAAACCTTAGCAGCAATATATACTAGGTTACAATCCTTAGAATGATCCTAGTATTTGGTGCTAGGAAACAGACAACATACTATAACAAGCTACAGACAAAAAGCAATTAATGTGCTGCTGATACTCTAGTCATGTGCTCAGCACATGTTCATTACATTGCTAATATTATGTGCTCCTACACTCCCTCTCAAGATGTGAGTGTGAAGGGATGAGCACTCCCATCTTGCGTAAGAGCCTGTGGTATTGATGAGTAGGCAAAGCCTTGGTGAGAACATCAGCTAGTTGTTCTTTGGAGGGCACATAAGATGTCTGAATAGTGCCTTGCTTGATCTTCTCTCTTATGAAGTGACAATCCACTTCTATGTGTTTGGTTCTCTCATGATAGACTAGATTGGAAGCTATAGAGAGAGCAACTTGATTATCACATTTAAGTGCAGCAGTAGGAAGTTTCTTTAGACCAAGGTCCTTGAGTAGACTCATTAGCCAAGTAATTTCACATGTGGTAAGAGCCATAGCTATGTACTCAGCTTCAGCAGATGATCTAGCCACAACACCTTGCTTTTTACTCTTCCAAGAAATGGGAGAAGAGCCTAGGAGAATGCAGTAACCAGTGGTTGATCTCCTAGAAAAGGGGCATGATGCCCAATCAGAGTCACAGTATATTGTAAGCTTAGCTGAGCTATTGCTTGCTAGAAGAATGCCTTGTTCAGGTGCCTGTTTGATGTACCTAAGTAATCTTCTAGCAGCCTACATATGAGTTGATGTTGGTTGTTGCATGAACTGACTCAGAAGCTGCACTGAGAAGTTGATATCAGGTCTGGAAAGTGTCAAGTAGATCAGTTGACCTACTAACCTTCTGTAAGGTTCAGGGTTAGGTAGGAGTGTCCCTTTATCAGGTTCCAACTTCACATGAGTATCAAGGGGAAGCTTCAAGGACTTTTGCTTATCTACCCCATATTCTTTTAACAGATCAAGTGCATATTTTCTTTGAGAGATAAATATGCCTTGTGATGTTCTAGAGAATTCCAACCCCAGAAAGTAGTTAAGATCTCCCAAGTCCTTCATGTGGAATTGAGAGCTTAGAAGATCTTTAACTCTTGTGATCTGCTTGGCATTGTTGCCTGTGATGATTAAATCATCCACATAAATAAGGATGGCAGTGAAGGTAGCATCAGTGTCTTCAATAAACAAAGAATGATCTGCCTGAGATTGAATGAAACCAAATGAAATCAAAGCACTAGACAACTTTGCAAACCATTGTCTATGTGCTTGTTTGAGCCCATACAAGGCCTTGTTTGATTTGCAAAAACCAAGGTAGAGCCACACTCCCTCTGATTTAATGAATCTGTAAAACTGGAAAGAGTATAGCCTTGTGGTATATGCATGCAGATATCTTCTTTTTAAGTCACCATGGAGAAATGCATTTTGCACATCCAATTGGCATGTGTGCCAATCATTAATGGCAGCTACTGCCAATAGAGCCCGGATGGTGCTCATTTTTGCCACTGGAGCATAAGTGTGAGTGTATTCAATACCTTTTTCTGATTACACCCTTGAATGACCAGCCTTGCCTTCTTTCTTTCTACACTTCCATCTGCCTTATATTTAGTTTTATAAACCCACCTGCAGCCTATAGCTTTTCTGCCAGGTGGAAGGTAAGTGATCACCCATGTATCATTATCTTGAAGAGCTTGCAACTCATTGTTCATAGTTGTTACGCAACCAGGCTGAGTTGCAGCTTCATAGTAGGATCTTGGCTCCTCACTTTCTACAATGTGGGTGACCATGTTGGCAAAATGAGCATTAACACTTGTATTAACAACTAAAGTAGCAACTTCAACTTGATTAGTGTTAGTTTTAGAAGAAGTAACAAATTCATTAAGTCAAGTGGGAGGATTGGAAGTTCTACTGGATTTTCTGAGAGTTGGTTGAGGAGAAGGTGAAGTGTGATCAACAGGTTCAGCAATGACATGATCATAATCAGGGAGAGGGTTAAGCTCAGTGTTTGGTTCTGTGTTTGGTTTAAGATGAGAAAGGTCAAATGGAAGAGGATTCATAAATGAAGTAGATTGGGTTGACTGCATAGGAAATACATGCTCATAAAACTTGACATCTCTAGACACAAATTGTTGTTTGGTTAGCAAATTTTCAAGCTCGTAACCTTTTTGAGTAGCTGGATAGTCAAGAAAGATACAAGGAACAGCCTTGGTAGTAAACTTGTCCTTTTGTCTATCTCTATCTGAATTATAAGTCATAGCTAAACACCCAAAAGCCTTTAGGTGAGCATAATTAGGCTGATTAGTAAACATCAGTTCATATGGTGTCTTGTTTTTAACAACACTAGAGGGAAGTCTATTGATGATATATGCTGCAGTCATAACACAATCTCCTTAATAAGACAAGGGTAAGCCAGCTCCAAATCTCAGGGCCCTACTTATCTCAAGTAGGTGCCTATGTTTTCTTTCCACCGCACCATTTTGTTGTGGCCTGTCCATACAACGGGTTTGGTGAACAATACCTTTCTCAATGAAGAAAGCAATGCACTCTTTATCTTTGAATTCTAAGGCATTATCAGATCTGATTATCCTCACTTTTTTATCAAACTGAGTTTCAGCATAAGCACGGAAAGTTTTGAGTGTCATGAAAGAATCAGATTTATACTTCAACAAATACACCCATGTAGCCCTAGTGAAATCATCCACTAGAGTAAGGAAGAATCTGTACTTTCCTTTGTATGGGACCATATAAGGACCCCATATATCTATATGAATCAGATCAAATGGTCCTGCCACAGTGGTATTACTCAGAGGAAATGGTGTTTTTGTGAGCTTGACCATGGGACAAGAGAGACAAATGTCTTTTTCAGCATCTTTTAAACATCCTTGTAAACTTGGTATGTGTTTCATTTTATCTAGGGAGGTATGACCTAGCCTAACATGCCAAAGAGAATAATCTGACACTTTTGCATTCATAGAAGAAAATTCATTGCATAAATTTCCAAAGTTTAAACCATTGACATAAAAATCACAGGCATCATTATAGTTGTCAGCACTAGTAACAATATTTGATTCAAAAACATGGCTGCTATTTGCCTTGAGTTTAACAGGTTGTATTTGGAGCTTGTTTTCTGGTGTTGGGTTTGAGCAGAAGGACTCTCTTGTGTCTTGGTTGGTGAAGGGTTGGTTGTGAAGGTAGTAGAGACCACCTGTGGCAGTACCAGTGCCCTTAATGCTCTGTGTTGTGCAATCCTGCGTAACACAACAATTTTTATAAAACACCACACAACAGTTGTTTTGTTCATTCAGCTTTTGGACACACAAAAGATTTTGTTTAAACTCAGGAACATAGAGTACATCCTTGAGTAGGATTCCATTTCTCAACAATACATTACCAATGTGAGTGACATAGGCTATACCACCATTTGGAAGGTTTATTCTGTAATTTGTCAATACTGGCAATCATGTGATCTGATGCACCAGAATCAATAATCCAGATATCATCACCATGTTTCACATAGTGACAGGAAATAATACTTGCAAAGTGAGTGTCTAGTTCCTCATCTGTTTCATCTCCTCTTTTTACAGCAGAGTTACTTGAGCTCCCTCCTAGCTTCAGCATTTCTTGCTGTTGGTGAGCTATAGCAGTAGCAAGTTCAGTGTTACCCACACTCAGTTGAGCATTAGAGGCATTTTTCTTCATGAAGTTCTACCTCCAGCATTTCCTTGTTGTCTTCCTCCTCTGTAATTAACTGTTTTGCCTTCTTGATTGTTCTCAAAGTTTTTAAACCCTTGCTTTGCCTTGTTGTTGTTACCAGTTGGAAACCCAATTTTAAACCAACATTTTTCAGCAGCATGATTGGTTTTCTTGCACACTGTGCAGAAGTTCTTTGTTTCATTCCTTGTAAAGAAGGTTGTTCCCATTTTTTCTTCTTTTTCTTTTCCAAGACATCGTTCTGTGACGCTTCCTGTTGAACCATTGACACAACAGTGTCTACAGATGGTAAGGGACTCATTAGAAGGATGTCACTCCTCAAACTACCATATCCCAAGTCCAAACCATTCAAAAACTGGAACAATTTTTGTTCTTATTTTTGTTGATTAACAGGTTCAATGAAGGCTGTTATTTCAGCATTAACATTAGTTATAGCTGGATAGTCAGTCAAGGATTCAAGTTCTTCCCACAGAACTCTCAAATCAGTGTAGTACTCAGAAACTGGCCTTTCATTCATCTTAACTTCATAGGTTTCCTTGTTCAGTCTGTATTTTCTACTACCATTGCTCACTGTGAACTTGGTTTTCAGATTAAACCAGATTTCTCTAGCTGATTTTATGTACATGACAGACCTTCTCAGGGTCTCATTCATGTTGTTGAGAAGCCAAGCAGTTACCATGCTATTATAGGCTTCCCAAGCTTCCATCTTCACAGAATCTTCACTTGACTTAGTCAAGGCTCCAGTAACAAACCCAAGTTTTCTCTTTGTAGCCAGAGAAATCCCCAAAGACCTCTTCCAGGGTCTATAATCTGTGGTTCCAGTTAACTGAGGATCAACTTTCAAGGAGTTGGGTCCCTCAGATGGATGCATATACAAAGGACTATTAGGTTCAATGGTGGTTTTTGAGGTTGCATGCTCCTCTAGCCATTTTAAAGAAGATAAAAGATGGAAACTTTATCTCTTTTATGAGCTTTAAAGAATGAAACTTTATACAGTAGATTTCTACTTACCTTTCTCTAGCTCTGATACCATGAAGATTTTTATAGAAATAGGAAAGATAAGATGATTCTACTGTTATGAACACTGAGGTGTTTAATATTTGGGTTTGAGGTTGGCAGCTCAATGACGGCTCAACCTGAGATTTTGTAAATATTTCTGTGTGTGTATTACAAAACCTTAACAGCAATATATAATAGGTTACAATCCCTAGAATGATCCTAGTATGTGGTGCTAGGAAACAGACAACAGACTATAACAGGCTACACACAAAAAGCAATTAATGTGCTGCTGATACTCTATTCATGTGCTCAGCACATGTTCATTACATTGCTAATATTATGTGCTCTTACACAAACTCCCTCTTTTTCCTCCCTCTCCTTCCCGTCGTTTCCTCCCACCTTCCGGCCAGCAACCTCCGCCAGAATCCGGCCACCGCCTGTAGGCATCGTTGCCTCCCCCAGCACCACGTGCACCACCGCATCCCCTGCTTCGTTCCTTCTTCCCTCACTGCATTCTCTCTCTCCTCTCCTGCTCTCACTATCTCCCATCCTTTGATTTGCGTGCTTCCCCGTCCAATACGCACCAGCCGCAGCTCACGTCGTGCACCAACGTGACCACGCCCCCACCCCGCCACCTACCGCCCCGTGGCAGCCCATCCTTTTTCCTCTTACACCTCTTCTTCATTTCTTCCATATTGAAGCATTAAGGTATTGTAACCTTACCTTCTAGCTTTGAGTTGGTTATATCTTAATTATACAAGACGCTATCTAAATCAGTAAAACTAATTTTCAAAAAGAAAAATGAACAAAATGCTCTCTTGGAACTAAATGAAAGCTAAAACAATGTTGAAACTTAGAGCTTTTGTGAATTAAAAGGGAAAAAGAATGTAAATTTGTGTATAGAAAGCAAACCATTTGTCGAGATTTTCATATCAATTCAAAACCCAAAACAAAGGAAGGAAAGAGGAGACAAAAAATTTAATAAAAAGAAACAACTCTTTCGCAAGAGTCGAACCCGTGTATCACTGAACATTGTCTGAACAAGGGCTCAAGAATCGTGGCACAACTCACGACTGAGCCACCGTGGATCCGCCCATGCCATACCTAATCTAGACAACCTGGTTGTCACAAGTAATTGTAGAGAAAGTCTTAGTGTCTCATTTTTGAGAAACTATTGGCATCTCATCATAATATGCCAAACACAGGGATACAAAAGTAATTAAAAAAGTTGGAGGTACCAAAGTAAGTATAAGCTAGTACCAAAACTTATTAAAATTGACAATACCAAAGTAACTCTTACTTGGTATTAAAATGTAAGTAAATTTTCGTACCAACTTATACCAAGGTTCAATAAAAATTGGTATCAATACCAAAGTAACTCTTACTTGGTACAAAAGTATAAGTAGACTTTGGTATCAAATTTAATTGAGTTATTTTGGTATTGATACCAATTTTATTGAGTTGTATTACCAACTTATACTTACTTTGGTACCTCCAAACTTTGGTATAACAATGAGATGTTATTTTGGCATCACACGATAAGACGCCTATTGAAGCTCCTCATTGTTGGAGTACATTTTGAACATTACAAGAGTATTTTAGTAATATTCTTGGCTGAAGATGAAGTAATTTATAGGCTTGTACCAAAGCGCAATCAAATTAGTACAGTAATACTCTTTCGTACCAAGTATATGTCACTTTGTTATTGGTATCAAAGTGATTATTTTGGTACCAAAGCGCTGTCAAATTCGTACCAAGTATGTGTCACTTTAGTAATGCTATCAAAGTGACTATTTTGGTACCAACTTAACTGTGATTTGTTACTGACTTACATTGATTTTGGTGCCTTGTTGGAGTGCATTTTAGTACGGCAGACAACAGGTCGGAGATGGGGTGGGTGGACCTCAACTAGCCCTATCATCCGCGACCCAAATCTCCACCCACATCGAAAATTCCACCAATATCCGACCCACCCATCAACCACGGGTTGAGCGGATGACAAAATTGATGATACTAGAAAAAGCTTGCTATAGACTTAACAATTAAAAATAATTAATATTTAAAAATGTATTTATCGATCAACACTATAACGACTAAATATTAATTGTTAACTCATAATACATGCTGAATATTAATTATAATATATACTAGTATATTATATGCTTATATATTAGTATCAATAATCTATATGGTGTATAGATGGAGCGGGTGTTGGTGCAAAATCAGGTCGTTGACCTTGCAAATAAGTCAATGCACATCAAATAGTTTGATATTGAATGCCTTGGGAGGCTTAGTCTTTGGGGGGTTACCAGTTTAATTAGATAAAAACCTTGTTAACGTGTTTTGTTGCAATTTAATTATTGACTAAACTACAATGCCTATTAAATTCCGGCGGAATGCAATAAATGGAGCAAACAATAATTAATCTTTCAATTAATTAAAGCATAATATTTCTATACATACCACAAACTTTGAGAAAGATTTTACAACACATAAAAGGATATGTCAGGTTGGAAAACTAAAAGGGAGACATGAAAGTTGCTACCTCCATGGTTCCTTGCTTCAATCGGAGAATTACAGATCTTGTTGCCAGAACATGTTCTGCGTGTAAAGAACTAAACTATAACCCCTAAAGGGGGTTGGCTAGGCTAAGATCAGGCTACGCTAAGAAAAGAAGAAATGCAGTTTGATGTGTTATTCGTTGTCCTCTTCTTGATGATGGTTACTCTATTTCTAGGGAAGCGTAATATGTAACTTGCATACGTGCTAAGGAGGGAAAATGTTTGAATCATATTTGATTCAAATCTCTTTCTGGCTTTGAATTGCTGTCACCTTATTGTGCATGTTCCTCTTCATGTTGATCTGTTTCATGATTGTTCTCTAGTTTTTTATTCCTCTATTGACTTTGACTTATGTTGACTTCCCCTAATGGGCTTTGTGCTTTTGTTGAGCCCTTATATCAAAGCAAAATTAAATCTTTTGAGGTCCAATTCAATGTACCATAATACATGTTACTTGATATTTAAAAACGGTAGCAACAAATTGCCCGGTGATTTGTTCAGTGATGTAGTCAACACCAAAAAATTATGAGCAGAGAAGGAATTTTAATGGTTGTAGCCAATGTCATCCAATAGTATTCTGAATGTGACTTCTTCCATTGTTCTAAGGTGATCAATGAGCGCATGATTAAACTTAGTTGAGAAGAATAATCTTTCATATATTCTGTTGACCCTTGAGTTTTGAAGATGACCTAACCACAAAAGACATAGTATATTTTATTTATGTTGTTGCAAGGTAATTCATGCTTGAGCTAAGAGAATACTTGATTGAAGATTAAAGCGGAGAATTAATCAAGATCGAAGTAAAGATGTTCGAGAAACGAAGAATCAAGCATGGAATGAAGATTAGAATACATTAGGGTATTTATTAATCTTCTTGTTAAGTTGAGTAATAGCTTTATTAAGTTCGTGGTGAATTCTCAAAGAACTTGGTTCTGTTCCCATGAAAGGAACAGACCTGGCACTATAGGAACAAGGCTTAGGAACAAGACTTAATAATTAGGGAACAAGACTTAAAACTAATTTAGGAACTTCTAAGTGACTAATATTGTGCGCCTAAGATAATATTGCCCAATATAGTTGTTAGATTTTTAGGGATAATTTGACTAAGATCCATTTTTAGGAAGTTAGTTTAAGTTTGTTAGGAAAAGATTTTAAAAAGATTTTCTGATTTTAAAATAACTGATTTTCAAATAGTATCTTTTTAAAATATATATTTTATTTTTATATTTTATTTAAAAGATTTAGTTTTCGAAAATATATTATTTCCGGTTTTCAAAGTGTTTCGGGTTTTTTATTTATAAAAACTGTTTTCCGGTTTTATAAAAGATTTTGAAAAAGATATTTTTCCTAAAAACTAGCTAAAGTATTTTATTTATTTATTTCCTAAATTCTAGATTACACGCCTAAGGTTTACTGCTACATGTTTATGTAGTTAGTGGATTTAGTGGCTTAAGTTAATTATCCTTCAAGTATTTAATTAAATTAAATAAGATTAATTATTCTCCAAGTTTGCAAAACCACGTAATATGTTACCGCTTCTATGAAGTGAAGTAGTGGATTAGTGGATGCTTTACATGACATGGAATAATTAATTTAATTTAATTAATTAATTAAACATCATGGAGAACATGTGATAATGGTCTAAGTTAGTGGAAATCATGTCTTGTCTTAATGGTCTATAAATAGGCGCCTAATTCATTTGAGTAAAATTGTGTATGACTTAGTTAATTTGTCTTAAGTTATCTAAAGTGTCAGTGCCTTTCCTTAAGAGAACTCATACTTACATTAATCGAGTTTTTATTACTCTTGCATTGTTTTACAAAGTGTATTTTTAGAAAAAGGGTTTGAGTGAACTCTTGTAAGTGTGAGAAAAGCTTTGAGTGAAGCAAGAGAAAGAGAAAGAGAAAGAGAAAGAAACTTCTAGTGAAGTTTGAGAGAAAACGTCAGTTGTTGGAATTGTCGTTGGGAACTTGAGTTGAGTGACTTAAGTTGAGAATCGAGAGAAAAGTAATAGGTTGTAATCAGAGTTGTTTTGGCCTATTATAGTGGAAAGTTGTTTAAAATCCCTTGTGTCGAGTTGTTTCTTCCTACTAGGCCTAGGAAGTTTTTCTTCGTAAAATCTCTCGTGTTCCCATTATTTGTTCCCAAGTGTACTTTTAATTCCGCAAAAAGTAGTGCTTATTCTCTCACTATAATTCACCCCCCCTCTTATAGTGCTCATATTATACAACAATTGGTATCAGAGCGGGAACTCTAATATTCAGGAAATCCTGTTGAGTTCAAGATCTTGAAAAATATTAATACTAGAGAGAAACTGGAAGAAGGGTACTCTACGCAGAGGCCACCAATGTTCAATGGTAAGTTTTACACTTACTGGAAGAACATAATGGAGATCTTTATCAAAGCCGACAATTACCAGGTATGGAAGTTATAGAGGTAGGTGATTTTGAAGTCACTACCACTAATGACAAAAATGAGTAATTCCTAAATCTATATCTGATTTTGTAAAGCTGATTTCGAAAAGATGGAAATTAATGCTCTTGCTATAAAATTGCTTCATTGTGGTCTTGGTCCTCATGAACACAATCATGTCATGGGATGTAAAACCGCAAAACAAATTTGGGATCTTCTTGAAGTCACTCATGAAGGTACGAGTGAAGTTAAGAGATCAAAAATAGATCTTTTGATGAACCAATATGAACTTTTTCAAATGAAATCAAAAGAGTCTATCCAAGACATGTTTACACGCTTTACTAATATAATTAATGAGCTAACATCTCTTGGTAAAGTGATTACATCTGAGGAACAGGTACGAAAGGTCCTAAGGAGCCTTCCTAGGGATTGTTGGATGGCTAAGGTAACTGCCTTACAGGAAACTAAGGACTTTACTAAGTTCAATTTGGAACAACTTACTGGTTCCCTCATGAGTCATGAGTTGCAATTGGACAATGAGAATGGAGACATGTCCAAGCAAAAGTCGATTGCCTTAAAAGCTGATGAAAGTGAAGGCTCAGAAACAGATGAAGAAGAATCTGCTCTCATGGTCCGAAAATTCAAAAGAATGTTTAGGAACATGAAGAAAGGTGATTACAAAGGTAAGAATAAGAAATATTCTAACAAACTTGTTTGTCATAAGTGTGGTAGTTCTGAGCATTCATCAAGGATTGTCCCCAATGGGAACAAGAAAAAGGCAAAGGAAGGGAACAGAGCAGAGATAGGAACAAAGAATACAAAAACTCCTATACTCGATCTGACATGAAGAAAGCTATGGTTGCTGCATGGGGAGACTCTGACTCTGAGGAAGAAGATGATCCTCAACCAAATGAGGAGACTGCAAACTTCTGTCTTATGGCTCTTGACAATTCCGAATCTGATGTAGAGATTGAATCTCTTGAGGCAAGTCTAGACACCATTAAAACTCGTCTTAATTCTTTGAGTAAAGAAAAATTATTTGAGTTTATTGTTGACGCTGTAAATGATTGCAAAGATGAAACCATTAAACTAAAACAATGTCAACATGCTTTAAGTGTAGCAAAGGAACATACCTCTTGGCTTAAAAGTGTTCGTATTGATATTGAGAAAAGATTTTTCGAATTGTTTGACAAAAATCTTAAATTAAGAGAGGATTTCGAAAATCTTAAAAATGAGAACTACTTGTTAAGTCTTGAGCTATCACAACTAAAAGAGTTTGTTCCTGAAGTAAGTTCATTTGACATTAAGTCAATTCCCTTGCAAAGTTTCAAATCTGAAATAAACGAATTGAAAAATCATGTTTCATTTTTGGAAATTGAAAATAAGGAACTTGTAGGGGAACTGCACCAAATGAGAAATGAAAAGAAAATGCTACCTATTCCAAACTGGATCAAGAACCCTCTAACAAAACGAACTAAAGGTCTTGGTTTTAATCACAAAAAGAAATTTGAAAAACCTAAAAAGAGAGTTGATTTACCAAGTGATAAAGTTTGTATGTTTTGTGGAACACTGGTCATTTTAGGAACTCTTGTCCTAAAAGACTTGGTCGCATCAATGAGAACTTGGAAACAAGTAAAGTAATTTGAAAAAAGAAATCTATTGTTCCTGAAGGAAAGGAACCCAAGAAAGATTGGGTTCCTAACTCTAACAATTAGTTTTCTTGCAGGTTGGAGTGAGGGGAACAACACATGGTACCTAGACAGTGGTTGTTCTAAGAATATGACTGGAGATAAATCAAGATTTCTCTCACTCTCAGCCTACAATGGTGGAAGTGTGACTTTTGGTGACAACAAGAAAGGTAACATAGTTGCCATGGGCAAAGTTGGTAAGTCATCGTCACATTCCATAGAAAATGTGTTTCTAGTGGATGGATTAAAGCATAACTTGTTAAGTATTTCCCAATTCTGTGATAGAGGGAACTGTGTGAAGTTTAATAGTGAAAAATGTAGGTCATGCTAGCTTTTCCTTGCTTGACAAACTGCGTTTTAAAGAACTAGTTTTAGGTTTACCCTCTACTAAGTTTCATTTAGATCATGTGTGTGATGCATGCGCAAAAGGCAAGCATGTTAGGTCCTCTTTCAAGTCCAAGAATGTGGTAAGTACCACAAGACCTTTAGAGTTAATACATATGGATTTATGTGGACCTATGAGGATACAAAGTAGGAGTGGAAAGAAATATGTGTTAGTAATTGTAGATGACTTCTCTAGATTTACTTGGGTTATTTTTCTTTCTAGCAAGGACGAGACTTATGATGAGTTCCTTGTCTTTGCAAAGAAAGTACAAAATTTGAGTGGTCATAAGTTACTTCACCTTAGATCCGACCATGGTAAAGAGTTTGAAAATTTTAAGTTCGATGACTTTAGCGAGACAAGGATTAGATCACAATTTCTCAGCCCCTAGAACACCTCAACAAAATGGTGTGTTGAAAGGAAGAATAGAACACTAGAAGAGATGGCTAGGACTATGTTGATAGCTAGTGGTCTTCCTAAAAACTTTTGGGCAGAAGCTGTGAATACTGCTTGTCACATTATAAATCGAGCCATGGTAAGACCTTTATTAAATAAAACGCCCTATGAGCTGTATTTTGGTAAAAAGCCCAATATTACATATTTCAGAACATTTGGATGTAAATGTTTTGTTCATAATAATGGGAAACAAAATATTGGAAAATTTGATGCTAGAAGTGAAGAAGCTGTATTCTTAGGATATTCTTCTAGTAGCAAGGCTTATAGAGTGTATAATAAAAGGTCTATGTGTGTAGAAGAAAGTGTGCATGTTATTTTTGATGAAACAGATAAATTTGATGCAAGCACACAGGTTGAAGATGACTTCGAAATAGGATTGACAAAAGACCTAAGTCTTATTGATGAGACTTTGGAAGACGAAGTCATGGGAACAAAGCCAAGGGAACAACATCCTGTTCCTGTTCCCAATGAGGAAGAAGAGGAACTAAGTGATGATGCACTAGTGAATGAATCCACTATTGTTGAACCTGGTTCCCAAGTACAGGGAAATGAAGATGATCAAGGAAACCAAGTTTCCATCCAGGATTTCCAACCAAAGCCTTGGAAAACTCATCGTTCCCATCCTGTGGAACTAATAATCAGTGACATAAATAAGGGAACTCAAACGAGATCTCAATTGAAAAACTTTTGTGCTTTTCATGCTTTTCTTTCTATGTTGGAACCTAGGAATCATGAAGAAGCTCTCACTGATGCTGATTGGATCGTAGCAATGCAGGATGAACTTCATCAATTTGAAAGAAACAAAGTTTGGCACCTTGAACCTAAGCCTAAACATAACAAGGTTATTGGTTTAAAGTGGGTGTTTCGAAACAAATTAGATGAGTTCGGAACTATCATAAGAAACAAGGCCAGGTTAGTTGTGAAAGGATACAATCAACAGGAAGGCATTGATTATGAAGAAACTTTTGCTCCAGTTGCAAGACTGGAAGCAATTAGAATCTTCATAGCTTTTGCTGCCTTCATGGGTTTCAAATTGTATCAAATGGATGTAAAATGTGCTTTTCTAAATGGTTATCTTAATGAGGAGGTATTTGTAGAACAACCTCCAGGTTTTGAAAATAAAGAATTTCCTAATCATGTCTTTAAGCTTGACAAAGCTCTTTATGGGTTAAAGCAAGCTCCAAGAGCATGGTATGAAAGACTTTCTAAGTTCCTTCTTGAAAATGAGTTTAAAAGAGGAAAATTGGATCGAACCTTGTTTTTAAAATCAAAAGGAAAACATTTATTAGTTGTTCAAATATATGTTGATGATATTATATTTGGTGCCACTAATGAATCTTTGTGCAAGGACTTTGCTAATCTCATGAGTAAAGAATTTGAAATGAGTATGATGGGTGAGCTCAACTTCTTCTTGGGGTTGCAAATCAAGCAAACAGAAGAAGGAATCTACATCCATCAACAAAATACATAAAGGAACTATTGAAAAAGTATGGTTTGGAAGCATCCAAAGTAAATCATACACCTATGGGAATCTCAACCAGATTGGATGAAGATTCTATAGGAATAAGTGTGGATCAAACCAAGTATCGAGGTATGATTGGCTCATTACTATATCTAACTGCAAGTCGTCCTGATATTGCTTTCAGTGTAGGTTATGTGCAAGGTTTCAAGCCAATCCAAAGGAATCTCATCTCACAGCTGTGAAGAGAATCCTAAGATACCTCAAGGGAACAGATGATTTAAGCCTATTCTATTCGAGGAGTGATACCTTTGAATTGAAAGGATTTGCGGATGCTGACTATGCAGGAGATCTGGTCAATAGAAGAGTACATCAGGTATGGTTCAGTTCCTTAGTCATAGTTTAGTTTCTTGGAGCACCAAGAAGCAAAACACAGTTGCTTTATCTACAGAGAGGCTGAATATGTTGCAGCAGCAGCATGTTGTTCCCAAATGCTATGGATAAAACAACAACTACGTGACTATGGAATCTACTTTGAATGTGTTCCCATCTATTGTGATAATACTAGTGCTATTAGTATTTCTAAAGATCCCGTACATCATTCAAGAGTCAAACACATCCATATTAGGCATCACTTTCTAAAAGATAATGTTGAAAAGGGTCTTATTAAAATGGAATTCTGTGAGACTGAACGTCAAATTGCAGATATCTTGACAAAACCCTTAAATAGAGATAGGTTTGAGAAATTGAGACTTGAACTTGGCTTAATTAATTGAAATGATTGCTACATTATTCCCCTTTGTGTTAATTCTTTGGCATTATGTCTGGATGTGCATTTTTGATGTTTTTATTTGCTTAAATACATCACAATTCTTATATGATTATTTCATATGTATAAGTAAAAATGTCTGAAAACTGCTCACCAATGTCCAATAATATTCCCCTTATTGTTCATAGGACAATTCTATGCCTTAAGTGATGACAAAGGATTAAAAGAATTAATGGAGTTCCAAAGTAGCAAAATTTCATTGTTTCCATTCATGTTCCCAAACGCTGTTCCCAATTCCCAGCGTATTAGAGTTAGATTTTTTCTTTTCAAAATTCGAAAAACCAAAAAATATTCTGTTCAGATTTTATTTCCTAAAAATCTGATTTTTCCTTATATCTCTCAAGTTAGTTGAAGATATTTTTTTTAGAAGATTTTTTTAAAAACGTGTAAATACACGGTTTTATATTATTCTTTCCTTAAAACAAAACAAATTTTTTTTCTTCCTTCTCATAAAACCGAAAATTTCTCCACAAAACATGACTACCAAAAACACTTACTCTCTCTCCTCCCACAAAGCCGAAAAACCCTCTCCTTCATCCTCTAAAATTGAATCACCAACACCCATGGATATTTCTCCCAATTCTTCATCAAGAATTCTAAGGAAAAGGAAGAAACAAGAAGAATCGGTTGAAATGGAGGTTGAAGAAGCTCATGCAACTAGTGGGGGGGATCAGATGTTCCCGAGAGAGGAACAACTCGGTTGTTCGAAAAAATTCCACGGCAACTAGGTATGTGCATGGACTTTTTATTGATGTTTCTTGGTGCAAAAGAGTAAACTTTCGTCAATTGCTTAATATGATTAAGTTTCAAGGTTGGGAAAATCTTTTTGTGAAATGTTATGGAAATAGTTTGATTCCTAAATTGATGGACGAATTTTGTGAAAACTTTTCCATGGATGAAGAAGGAAATTGTTCCACCTTGGTGAAAGGAACTCAAATAGATTTTAATGCAAAATTTTGGGTAAACTGCTTGGTGTTCCCGTGAGAGGAACAGATGTTTATTTCAAGAAACAACGTGGTTCATATCCATTTTCGGACATTTCCTTTGATCAATTGATTGTTAAGTATGGTGGTCAAAAGGGAAAAACATTTCTTGCATAATCTTCTTTCCCCTTATCACAAAATTTTGTTTCACATCCTCAAGAAAGCTTTATTGCCTCGTCTTTCCAAACGTGCTCAAGTTAGCATGTTGGATTTAATTTACATTCATTGTTTAGCCTCTCACAAACACATAAACTTTCCCTCTTAATGATTCAACATTTGAGTCATTGCATTGAAAATGGATTTGTTGTTGGATATGGAGCTTAGTAACCGAAATTCTACTTAAGTTTAAAGTGAAAATTTCGGGAACTCAGTCCATTGGAGTATCACGGGAAATATGTTGAATGTGCGTGCCTTGAATAACTTAAATGTTTGTGTTGTGAATGGAGAAGTTATTAAGGGACGGCTAATCTTGATGATGATGAGGATGATGATGTGGATGATGAAGTGGAAGAAGAAGAAGAAGAAAAAGAAGTTGAAGAGAAGAAAAATGAAAAGGCAAAAAAGAAAAGGAAAAGAAAAAAATCAAAAAGAAAAGAAATTGAAAAAGAAAAGAAGAAACTAAGAAGAAAGGGAAGAAGGTGGTTGATGAGGTGGTGAAACCGGTTGTGAAAAGCACTAGAGCTAGTCAAAGGGTTCAAAATATGAAAGTGCTTAATTTTCCTTTACTTGATGCCGAAGAAAGTTGTAGGAAGATGAAGTAAAGGTGATTGATAGGGAAGATTATGAATCTAACCTACCTCCTTCTAGGGAACCGACTCCTGTTCCCATGGAAACCAATCCTCCTTTTCCTCCATCTCCACAAAAATCTGCCTCACCCTCTACCCTAGCACCACAAGATGATCCTATCCCTCCCTCTACCTCAAAACCCTCCTGTTCTGTTCCTAAAGCTAAGGAAACAGTGGTGTTCCCATTCTAGAGGAACAACCTGCTGTTCCCAAACCTAAGGAACAAACCGCAACCCCAAGCCTTCTCAAGCTCCCTCGTCTTCTCAAAATCCTACCATTGGTTCTACATATACTCTAGCTCATGCTAGAAGGTTGGATTCTTTGTTTTCCTTGGTTATGGGTCATTCGGAAGCAATGATGGAGTTTGCTACGGAAGCTAAGGATTTAAATGGGTTGGAAAAAGGGTTATGAGCAAAGTTGACAAAGCCTTGGATGGACAACAAGAATTATGGCTCGGCTTGGTGAACTTTCTTCCTCCATTCAAGCTATGAACTCAGATTGTTGAAGTTGGAAGACATTGTGCTCAAGGGAAATGATACATTGGCCGAAAATCATCAAGAAGTGATGGCAAAGCTTCATGATGTGGTGGAAGAAGTAGAACAACCTCCCTCTCCTAAATCATAAACTTTTCTCATTTAGCTTGTTTTATTTTGTGTGGGAACATGAACTTTGTTTAATATTTGTCTTTTCTATCCTTCTCCTTTAATCATGCTACAATGGAACTTATTGGTTTGCTTAATTCTAAGTTTGATCTTTTTGCATGTGTGCGTCTAAATGAATGGCTAATATTCTTGGATTGCGGTTTTTGAGAGTTGAATGCTTTATTTGCTTATACTAACCAACTTATTTCTTACAAGTTTGGTGGTGTGATGTGTTTAGTGAATAATATTCATCTTTTTGAAATCGTGGACTATGTTTTTGAAGATGCCAAAGGGGGAAAGATAAGGCAAATCAGAGTAAATTTTTTTTGTCATGAATTATGTTCTCATATTTCGACTTTACAAAATAAAATAACGAGTCTATAATACTTAATTTAACTTGGTTACATACTTTGTTAAAATTATTTTTATATGATTAATATTATTTATATACCTGCCATCTTCAAAAAGGGGGAAATTGTTGACCCTTGAGTTTTGAAGATGACCTAACCACAAAAAAAGATATATTTATTTAGTTGTTGCAAGGTAATTGATCGAGCTAAGAGAATACTTGATTGAAGATTAAAGCGGAGAATTAATCAAGATCGAAGTAAAGATGTTCGAGAAATGAAGAATCAAGCATGGAATGAAGATTAGAATACATTAGGGTATTTATTAATTCTTGTTAAGGTTGAGTAATAGCTTTATTAATTGGTGAATTCTCAAAGGAACTTGGTTCTGTTCCCATGAAAGGAACAGACCTGGCACTATAGGAACAAGGCTTAGGAACAAGACTTAATAATTAGGGAACAAGACTTAAAACTAATTTAGGAACTTCTAAGTGACTAATATTGTGCGCCTAAGATAATTTGTGCCCAATATAGTTGTTAGAGTTTTTAGGGATAATTTGACTAAGATCCATATTTTAGGAAGTTAGTTTAAGTTTGTTAGGAAAAGATTTTAAAAAGATTTTCTGATTTTAAAATAACTGATTTTCAAATATTATCTTTTTAAAATATATATTTATCTTTTATATTTTATTTAAAGATTTAGTTTTCGAAATATATTATTTCGGTTTTCAAATGTTTCGGATTTTTATTATAAAAATGTTTTCCGGTTTTATAAAAGATTTTGAAAAAGATATTTTTCCTAAAAACTAGCTAAAGTATTTTATTTATTTATTTCCTAAATTCTAGATTACACGCCTAAGTTTACTGCTACATGTTTATGTAGTTAGTGGATTTAGTGGCTTAAGTTAATTATCCTCCAAGTATTTAAATTAAATTAAATAAATAAATTAATTCTCCAAGTTTGCAAAACCACGTAATATGTTACTGCTTCTATGAAGTGAAGTAGTGGATTAGTGGATGCTTTACATGACATGGAATAATTAAGTTAATTTAATTAATTAATTAAACATCATGGAGAACATGTGATAATGGTCTAAGTTAGTGGAAATCATGTCTTGTCTTAATGGTCTATAAATAGGCGCCTAATTCATTTGAGTAAAATTGTGTATGACTTAGTTAATTTGTCTTAAGTTATCTAAAGTGTCAGTGCCTTTCCTTAAGAGAATTCATACTTACATTAATCGAGTTTTTATTACTCTTCCATTGTTTTACAAAGTGTATTTTTGAAAAAAAGGTTTGAGTGAACTCTTGTAAGTGTGAGAAAGCTTTGAGTGAAGCAAGAGAAAGAGAAAGAGAAAGAGAAAGGAACTTCTAGTGAAGTTTGAGAGAAAACGTCAGTTGTTGGGAACTGTCGTTGGGAAATTGAGTTGAGTGACTTAAGTTGAGAATCGAGAGAAAAGTAATAGGTTGTAATTAGAGTTCTTTTGGCCTATTATAGTGGAAAGTTGTTTAAAATCCCTTGTGGTCGAGGTTGTTTCTTCCTACTAGGCCTAGGAAGTTTTTCCTCGTAAAATCTCTCGTGTTCCCATTATTTGTTCCCAAGTGTACTTTTAATTCCGCAAAAAGTAGTGCTTATTCTCTCACTATAATTCACCCCCCTCTTATAGTGCTCATATTATACAACATATTCCTTCACCTTGCTTTCTAGTCATTGTGAAATCCATTAAGAAAGTTTCTTCAAGATGTGTACTTGCAAGATTATTTGGTGATAACCAACAAGGACTTACATCATAGGTCATGATATTGTACCAAATCTGACTTGCACATTTGTATTGTACCATAGCTCTTGATGCTAACCCATTCACCATTCTATAGACTTTTAATTTCTTCTTAGTTCCCTTGATGAAAAGATTTTTTAGGTTATCTCCAAGGCATGTTAGGTTTCCATACCTCTCCTGTGATGATTTTGCCCCGTGATTTGAAAACCAGAAGAAATTTAACCTGATCAATCCTTTCGAGTTTACGAAATATCAATTCTTTTATGACAGCTAATGGACCCTATTTGGAAGGCCTTAGATCCTCGTTTATTTTCCGGATCTTGTTGCTGACAGGATTATATCCAAAATATTTTTGAATAGAAGAAATGTACTTAGTGTGGATTTGTTCTTACTAAAGTCATCCTTATCTCTAGATATGACATTCAATGCCTTGTGATGATTTGGACATTTTGATGGATATGGCATGTTCTCTGGAGCAGATTGGTGAAACGTGGGAAGATATGTATAATCCATTTTTATTTTAGTTTATAATATTTTGTAGATCACACATATATAAAGGCTTAAATGCTTTAACCGCCCAATAATTATTATTTCCTAACCGCCTCATTTTATGGAAAACTAGAGACTATTTCTTAGGGAGTATAATTAGTAAATGGACACATGATTGTTTCAATTTTACGAAATAAAAACTTATGTTAAAGAAGTCGAATTATAATAAAACAAATATATTATTGGTAAGAATACCATTTAAGGTAACTTGATTACATTTGTCTTATGACTTATCTTTATGAAGATTGAGTCATTGATGACCTTTTAATTGAAAGGACTTGCATTTAGAGATAACATTTGGAAATGTTCCCTACACACTATCTCTACCATAGCCTTATATTCATTGGCTTCTAATTTGCGCCCTGCACTACTCCTAGTAACTCCGAAATTGTAACCATCCTCAGCGGAGTAGTTAAACCTTGCCTCGAAGATGTAATTGTTATCCCAAGCATATCTCTTGTCGATTAATGCAATGTACATCCTGGAAAGGAAATGTTCTTGGGACAATAGCTGCCACATTTCACACATGCACTTAAAGTGCACTTATCTCCCCCCTGATGCTCATCTTGACCTTCTTCCATCCTCACCACTTTGAGGGAGGACTGGGTACAAGCAAGAACTAGACTCTTGGTATATGTCCAGTTCATCCTCTTAGGTATGGGGAGGTTGAAGATAGTAGAGATCTCCTTGCCCCAACTTTTGCAAATTGTTAGTAGTTTATCTTGTGACTCATCTTACAATTTGGACCATATATGGGTGGACAAGAGGTCTATATCATAACCAATCTTAGTAGAGCTTGATCATACTAGCTCCAGATCTTTTGGCTCCACTAAGGGTTAATCGCCAAACACTCGTGCCATTTTCTCTACCCATCTGGCTCTCCCATTTGTGATGAAAGATCCCTTTTCTTCTTCTATGTTGTTGAGGACGAAACGATGATTAAAACAATCATCATGAAACTCAGCTGCTATGTTTGCATACGCTTCGTTATTCATTTGAGTTTTTCAAATGAAAATGTGATGCTAGTATGCTATGGCTAGGTCCCTTTAAATAACCATCCCATTTGTTCAACAGATATTTTCGTAATAACTTTTGGGATCAGTGAATAATTGAGTACTTTGATCCCTTGTTGGAGAAGTTTGTTGACTTTCCGCTAATTATCATTTATTTTAAAGTTATCAATTTGTTGATAAACTTATATACCGATTTCGAGGCATTTGTGCCACTAGGGAAAAAAGAAAGGCCTGCGCAGGAAGGGCAGTGCTTTTCCTAAAAGCGCAGCCCTACTAGTGAAGGGCTGCGCTTTTTTAAAAAGTGCAGCCCTACATAGCAGAAGGGCTGCGCTTTTGGAGAAAAGCGCAGCCCTTCTGTAGGTAAGAAGGGCTGCACTTTTCCTAAAAGTGCAGCCCTACTAAGTGAAGGGCAGCGCTTTTTAAAAAAGTGCAGCCCTTCTGTTATGTAGGGCTGCGCTTTTGAAGAAAAGCGCAACCCTTCTTAAAAAAATTTGAAAAGTTCATCTTCGCGGGCTTCAAATATTAAGCGGGATTCGTCAAATATATTATCCCTCATTCTCTCTCCTCTCTTACGTCCCTCATTATTCCTTTTTACGTCCCTCCTCCCTTTCCTCCTTCTCTCTCATCCTCTCTTCTCTCTCAAAAACTCCCATCAAAAACTCCCATAAACGTTTGCGACAAAAACCCTGAAATGATTTGCACTAAACATGCCGACGGAGTCCGATTGCCTATTGTGATACCTTTTCGGAAGCGGAACGAGCCAAATTTCTTAAGCCATCCGAGTTCGTTTAATGCTCGAAATAGGCATTTTAAGTATTTCCGATTTTTTTTTCCTTAATTATGTATTAGGGTTTTGTTTTATGTATTTAAACATTATTAGGTTAATGTTTGGAGGTAGTTCTTGTATTTTCAGATCTATAATGTTCTTGTATACTTCTCTTTGTTTTGATTAATGTTCTTGTATACTTCTCTTTGTTTTGATTAATTGTTCTTATATACTTCTCTTTGTTTTGATTAATGTTCTTGTATTTTCATCTTTGTTTTGATTAATGTTCTTGTATTTTCATATCTATAATTTCTTCTCTTCTGTATATAAGTTTTTGTTCCTTTTTTTCATTTTCGTTTCGTTCTTTTTTTTGTTTTGGGTTTACTATTTTCATTTTCGTTTCTCTTCTCTTCTGTTTAGTTTCAGAAAATGTGAGATTATGAGTAAACAAAATGTCAAAAAAATTTTTTTTTTTTTTTTTTTTTTGGTAGGAAGGGCTGCGCTTTTTAGGTAAAAGCGCAACCCTTCTATGCTAGAAGGGCTGCGCTTTTCTAGCGCAGCCCTACTTTAAAAAGTGAAGGGCTGCTACTGAAAGGGCTGCTGTCAAAAAGCGCAGTCCTAGAGGCCTTTTTCAGCGCAACCCTTCTTCATTTTTCCACTAGTGTGCCTAAAATTAATTCCTTGACTTTATTGCTCATTTTATGAACAATGATATTCAAGCTCACAATTTTTGTGTGATCTATAGATAAGGAGGAATGATAAAACAAAAATGTACTTCATTAGTGAAATAATATTGCTTAATCACGAAACATCTTTAAGAAGATATTTATTAAATAAATTTAAATAGTTACATAATTTCCCAGAAAGGATCCAAAATATGTACTATTACTAGAATTACTAAAACATTTTAAATATCGCTTGATCTATCAAGCGTGAAGATGGGTGAAACTGATGGTGATTTGTGGTTCTTCATCTTCATCAACATCAGGGTCATCATCATCCGGGTAATCTTCTGGGAGTATAAGGATGCCTCCTTCCCCTAAGCATTCTTGCCACAAAAGACAAGTGCATTTGTACTCTATGAGTTTTTTGAAACTCATATTTTCATTCACTTGGATCACCCTATATTTTATGTTGAATACACCTAAGCTACCTTCACAGATTATGGATATATGATATTTCAATGTGAGTTCAGGGGAAACTATTTCTTTAGAATGCATTCTCCTCATGCTTTGCAAACGCTTAATAGTTTTAATAACCCACTTTTGTCCATCTTTGGCCACAAGTTTAGCTATAGGAAATCTACATCACTTTCCATGATAGTATCATTGTGCCCTTGCTATTTTAAATCCCCATATTGGACCTTTGGATCTCTTCCAAAGAGCTTTATAATTTTGGATTGCCACTTTTCTCTCCTCTTCTTTGAATTCTTCCCAATCTTCTTGTGTGAGGTATCTATGAATCGGTGCCTTCAACATTCTCCGGGAAAGAGTAATGGAGCGATTTGTTGATTAGCCATACTCAAGAATTTTTTGGGTTTTGGATGGTAAAATAAAGTATTGGGAGTGGAAAACCTCAGAGTTTAAATAATGTATTATACGAGTTCAAATAATACATTTATAATACAATTATTATTACTAGCATCCTTATTTGTTAGGGATACATGAAGAGTTTGATGTTACCTTTTTAGATAACACATCACGTATTTTATAACCAACCTTAACTGCTTCAAGCTAGGGCCCTATTGGGTAAAATGGGTTTGCCCATCAACTCCTCAATGTGTCATTTAATTTCACTTATAGAGTTTGTCGTTAGTAGCGTGTCAAGTTGAAGGTAATTATTACTTTTGCAGTAACTTTTTCCATCTCATTGATATGTTTTAAGAGTTTTAGTCTCCCAAGTGACACTTCATCTCTCTTCATTTTAACTTTAGCCGCAGAGTTTGCATTATTTGATTTTTAGAGTTTATCTTGGGATAAAATGTTCATTTGCTCAATCACTATTACAGAATCATCAATTTGCGTCGCACCTGAGACCATGACATCGGTCTGACGTCACAGGTCTCGACACAAATCGGAAGACATAATCTGCGTCGAGTTAGGAAACGACGCAGATGCAGAGCTATTTGCATCGGACAAAACTCCTTGTTCGACGCACATGACGCCTCGCCAAGCTAGCATACTTCAGTCATCTAGTCATCTGCATTGACTCAGGATAGGATATGACGCAAATGAATGGATATGCGTCAGACTTCATCAACATATGACGCAAATTGTGCCACATTTAAAAGTCAAACTTTGCGTCGAGTTAGGAAACGACGCAGATGCAGAGCTATTTGCATCGGACAAAACTCCTTGTTCGACGCACATGACGCCTCGCCAAGCTAGCATACTTCAGTCATCCAGTCATCTGCATTGACTCAGGATAGGATATGACGCAAATGAATGGATACGCGTCAGACTTCATCAACATATGACGCAAATTGTGCCACATTTTAAAATCAAACTTTGCGTCGAGTTAGGAAACGACGCAGATGCAGAGCTATTTGCATCGGACAAAACTCCTTGTTCGACGCACATGACGCCTCGCCAAGCTAGCATACTCCAGTCATCCAGTCATCTGCATTGACTCAGGATAGGATATGACGCAAATGAATGGATATGCGTCAGACTTCATCAACATATGACGCAAATTGTGCCACATTTAAAAGTCAAACTTTGCGTCCCACCTTCACACCATCCGACGCATATGATACAAACTCTTATATAAAAAAATAAATAAATACAAAATTATTAGCAGTCATATATTCCAAGCATATAATGTATTAAAAACTACATTACGTGGACATTTATTATGTATTATAACAGTAATTTACGTTATCATTAATGTACAATGAGAGTGAAAAAAGAAAAACTTCCCCAAGTCCCTAAATCTGAAATTGAAACTGAAAATATATGAATACAAACTGAACTTACTTCGATGTTATTGAACAATTATGTAAAAAAAAATCCTACAGATGAATCTAGAACATTCGGGGAAAAGGACTACACGAAAAACTAAATGAACCATTGCTTCGAGAGGACTACAAGAAAAAAAAGGACTACAGATGATTCTGTCGATGTTTTCAGATGGCTTCGAGAGGAAGACTTCGAGAAGAACCATGGCTTCGAGATGAATCCCAGATCCAAGAATGAAAAAGTTTAAAGAAAAAGAAATCAGATCTTAAAAATGAAAACAAAAAAATCGAACATAGAAGAAGAGAGAAAGTAGAGATTTATCAACGTTCCGATACTGGATAACCTCGCCAATATATGACCGTCGACGAAAAAAACGAGATCCTATTATCCGCGTTCTTGCTTTTCTTTTTCTTAGGGACGCGTTCTTGCTTTTCTTCTTCTTTAACCAATTTAGATCTAAAAACTTCATTGATGACAAGAGATCTGGAAAATTCGTGGCTTCTCGATGCTTGTAGCACACAAAAGAACACAGGAGATTGAAAATATTAAGCAACAGATCTCTACAATAGCAATAAGTCTCTCGATGTAGGATTTGGGTTCAATTTCTTTTCGAATTTCTTTGCGAATCAGAAAAATAAGTTCAATTTTGAAAGAAAGAAAAAGAGAGAAGAGAGTGAAGATAGGAGAAACTTAGCTTGGAGCAGCGCGGGAGAGTGCATAGTGGGAAATTTAGGTTAGAGGAATGAAGTGGGGAATTTAGAGTTGGGCGCGATTAAGATATTGAGAAATGGGCCTATTATCTGCGTCGGATGGGCCCAGATGCTCCAACGCAGATTTCTTCATACTATGATTTGCGTCGCACAGAACAGAGGATTCGACGCAGATCGTTTTAGTTATTTGTGTCGCACCAAGCAAAGCATTCGATGCACATTATTCTCCAACCCATTTGCTTTAAATATTTGTGTCGAATGCACCACGAGCCTGATGCATGTGAATTATGATTTGCATCGCAATCAACACCCATCCGACACAAATGATACCTTTTGTGTCGGTCATTCAAGTGTACTACGCAATTTATGAGACACAAATTAACTTTTTTTTACTAGTGAATTTTGATTGAACAAATAATTCAGACATAGGATAAAATTTTATAGAAATTTGGACAGAATGTAGAAAACTAAATTTCACTAATTAAAAACCGAAATTTTACAACCTAGATTTGAAATTTTGTCTTAGAATAAAAATTTACAATTTTTGTTTAGAATTTTTGAATTCAAAACTTCTATGCCTAGATTTCTACGGTGCCCTTTATAGACCATGGCTTGTCGCCATTAGAATCTTCTTCCTCATCGTCTCCAAGAGCAGCATCGTTGGAGTCATCCCTAGGGGGAAGAGAAGCGTATGTTTCGCTGGAGGTTTCCTCAGGGGAACGCTCCTCTTCAAGCCTCCTCCTATGTTCCGCTGGAGGTTTCCTTAGGGAAACGATCCTCTTCAAGCGTCCTCCTTTTGGAGGTGCGTGGGCTCATCCTCATCATCAACATCAGACTTAGGGTCTGATGATGGAGGAGCATCCTCCTCCTCATCTTCTTCTTCTTCCTCCTCCCCATCTTCTGATTCTCTTTCCTCTAATATCTCTAGAGGAGGAAGGAAGGCCTAGTCAACCTCTTGTTGGTTGACCTCTTTGGGTCTCGGTGATATAGGACTCAGCGGAAGGTTGCGGGGCATCCATTTCTGGAGAAAAACGTTTTTGGAGAAGGTCTTCTGGGAGATGGAAGGTTTTGGGGGTATTGTTCAAGAGATAAGTAATGTGTCAAGATTATTACACTTACCCCCTTTTTATAAGGAGATTTTTTTTACTGTATCTTGAAAATTGAAAAGCTACGTACCCTTTGAAACGGGTTTCTAAGTAACACACCCCTTGGAATGGGCTTTTAAGCCATGGACCTTTTGGAAATGGGCTTTTTTAATATGAACTTAGGACCTTGCATTTTAATTTGTTGAAACTAGGCTTTAACATGAACCAATGGAACATGACTCAAAATGAAACATACCACGCAATCTGCACGCGTTTTCTTCTTTGATTGTTCCATTTTAGTTGTCTTCCCCATTGATACCTTTTTCAAGGATTTTAGGAAAATTCAAGATCTTTTACACCATTTAAATACATTTCTTTACAAATTGACAACCATCACCAAATTTTAATTCACTATGTCTAATGAAAGAATTCGCGAAGATGAAATTTGTGAAGCACTTGCTAAAAACGTAATGCCATGCAATCTTAACAAGCAGCTCGTCAATTGTGCAACGCGATTAGAGTGAACCTTGGCACTTATAAGTCTCAAGTGTTCTTGTATGTGAATAAAAGCACTGACTCTAATACTCCTTTAGAGGACAGAATTGCCACTATTGGTCCTTATTTTCCTTTCAGGATTCAAAAACCAAAGCGCCAAAATTGTCTTAGAGCAACAGTGTTATTTGTTCTTGGACCACAATATCTTAGAAGATAATAAACCCAGAACACTTCCATTTGCCCCCAAAAATCTCTCCACCATTTGCATTGGCCTTTAACCAGCAAACCTTTTAAAGGTTGGATTTTAGGAGTCAATGCGAGAGCATGGTTTTTGCTAATGAAACCTTTTCATGACAAATGGTCCAAGAATAAAATATTTCCCTTCTTGAGACTCACTTCTTATGAAACCATTCCCTTTGATGGGGCTATGTCCACTGCTTTGTTGGCCTGTTGGGATACTGCCATCAACTTCTTCTTGTTCCGGTGGGGACCAATGACTGTAACATTAACTGATATTGCCTTCATTACTAGGACTTCTCTAACAGGTAAATATGGAATTGAACTTCTTCCTATCTTTCACCATGTTAAAGAACATAATCAGCTATACAGCCAGTGTATATCAACCTTTCGCCAGATTGCTAGTCCTTCTGCTAGTGCTAGCAAATGTGGCTTTTAGAATTTTATTGATTTCTTCATTAATAAGGATACTAATGATGAAGTTACTTCTTAAGAGGAAGTACTTTTTCTAACTTTTGCATTTTCCAAATTACTGATGTCTAGAGCCGGAGGAGTAGTAACATTATGATTGTCCCTAACTGTTAACATCTCCTCTACTTCTGAGGAACTGGATTTGGCTCTTGTTCCATTGGCACAACTTTATATATGTCTTTTTAGGAGTAGAGAATCCTTCAAAGATTTTGGAATTCATACCTCCGAGTCCCCCGTATTCTCTACTGGCAAGGGATTTGGACCCTTATGGCTTATAACTTGCCAGGGCCATATGTATTTACCTTGTTTGATGGTTCTCAATCCCTATTCTGCTTTTAAAGCATCTAAGAGTTCAAAGGAGGAGGATCTTTCATTTAATCCCCTTTTATTCTTTTTTAGTCTTGATGATTGCAGCTATAACGGTGAGGTCAGCTTCAATCTTGTATCTCCAGATGAGGTTTGGCGTCCAAGCTTGGTTTTCTTGGACTTCTTGGTTTTTAAGTCCAATCCTAGTAGCTAGAAGATTTTCCCAGGTAAGATGATTGCATCTGTTGGAAATGAAACTTGGTGCCATCAAGCAGTGCCTGTTGGCTACAATCGCTTAACATTTACTCTAGTTCCTTAGGGACTAGGGAGTGAGAACTTTTGGAGTAGTGTTCTTAGGTCTAGGGATTTAATAACTGCTGAGTCTGAGTATTTTGGCTTTAAAGCCTATAATTCACAGCTGGTAGCTAGACATTTCGGATTCGTCCAAACACTAGGTATACCTTACTTCTTAAGTCACAATGATCCTTGGACTTCAAGGGGTCGTTTTGAAGAGGGTTGAGCCCTTTAGACCAAAACTCTCAGCTTACTTCCATGTCCATTTCTCCTTGAAAATGGATCACTAAAACTGTTCGAGGCTTCCAGTTGTGGTGGGATCATGTATTCCCAAACAACTCAACATGCTATGATGCTTTGGTGAACTTTGAGAATCAACTCTTCTTAGGTTGTAAGTAATTTCTATCCTCAATTGTTTTGTAACTTTCAGTAAAATGAAAATTACTAAATCTTCCTTATGCTTTTTTTTTACCTTTAGCAAAAGCTGGCAAGAAGAAGCTAAGAGTGTCAGATGGTATGACAACAGATTCTAGATATAACAAGTTTTATTGGGTTACCATAGTCAAAAGGGTTCAGGTCACTACTAGAAAAGGAGTGTTGTGAAGACGCTTTTTGGCCCAATTGGCGACGCTTAAAAGCGTCGCGAAATTTGCTCTCGACGCTGCCAAAAAGCGTCGAGCAGAATCAGTCGGCAATTCGCATCACCAAAAAGCGTCGCCATTGGCGATGCTGTACAACGTCTCCCTTATCCATATAGCTGTCGCCACATTGGTTAGTGGGAGTGCCCTCGATTAATTTGTAGACGCTTTAAAGTGTCTTAATTCAAGACGCTTTTTATCGATTACAATTAGTCACGACGCCTTTTAGTGTTGAGAGAAATTTGGGTGGAAAATTATTCTTATATTTGTCATAAGTTCTTGACAAGGAAAAGCGTCTAGATTTTATATGGACAGTGGACTAATTAATTAACAAATAATAATATATAATAATACAGTAATATAATATATAGTAATTTAGAATATATAAAGTCAACAATGAAACTTGAAGATTACATAAAAATACTTATAAGTACTTTGTATATATTATCATAAATCATAAATCATAAACGTAGTTCATACAATTAAAATCCCTACGTACACACGTTCATCAATAATACTTCATAACTAATATGTTTCTAAAAATACCACAAAATTAAAACACACTAAAAATGTAGTTGTAGCCTTACAAAGCTAACTAATACTAAGATCTAGCAAAACAATGATGGTAGCAAATTTGAAGCCTCAAGTAGTGTCCTCCTGTTCTTGATCTGTTAGACCTTTATTATTATTTTCGAGTACCTTCAAAAGATGAAAAATAAGACCAAAATTATAATTAGCACATGTAATATATCCCAAGAAATAGGTAACACGAGCAGAAAATAATTTAAACTAGAAAGGCGAACATTATAAGGTTCATAATTTACAGAAGGTTGTTCAAATTTTTCCTCCAATAAAAGATGAATACACCTTGCAGATGCCCCTCCTCTACATTTCTCTCCTTCCTATACAATATCTTAAGGGGATAAAGAAGGTTCTTGTGAGAACGCTCTGTAAAGTCCTCAAAGTCCTCCAATTTTCTAGAAGTAAGCTACTTCCTATACTACCCATCTTCTCTGTTTATAATAAGTTCCTGAAAATCTTATTGAACAGTCATTGGGTAAAGAAAAAGTAGTCATTACAACTTCCACAACAAAAGCAATCAAACTAAGGCACCGGGGAGTATTAGCAAAGAAAGGATCATTCTCTCTACAATAAAAAACACAACCAAATCTATTTTGCCAAAGATCAATCTAATCACTGAAACAAGTCAGCAATGTGTTAGTCACTAACATTACTGATAGCATTGGTCTGACACTCTGAACTCTGAAGTAAACACAAGAGAACTAGACAGAAAAGACTCTACATTGTCAAACAGTCTAAATTAGAGCAACAATAAGAGACAGCGATGTGCATTTGCACAAGACAGGCTAGTGATTGACCATGCTACAGTATCTCTCATTGCATTTTAAGCTGATAGTTTCTGCCAATATTATACCATAACACTGGCATTTTACAGATTAGAACATCAAATAGACTGCCATTATGAGAACTGGGGCAGGCAGGTTCCACCTTTGGCATGTATGTCAGCAATATAAGTTTCGTGGTTGATGTAGGATTAAATTTGGAAAGTAGATATATTTTGGCATGTATTATATTCTATCTAAGACTATTATTAGCTTGAGAAAAGTTGTATATTCCTTGAAGACATGGGTTATTCCTACTGACTATAAATATATGGTTCAAGTAACAAGACAAATAATGTAAAGTTCAGGTGAGAGAGTGCTCAAAGCAAGAGAGAAAATGTAAAAATTAGTGGGCTATACTACCTAAATATTAAAAATTACTCAGAGTAACTATTAAAACAGATTCAAGAAGGAAAAAGTACGAATGCTAATTGTACGGCTCAATAAGATCAGAGTGATCAAGTGGTTGTGGTGGCTTGGTGTGTGGACTGGAAAGCCGACTAGAGAGAAACTCACAGCTTGCAGAATGAACATTAATAGGAAGGTGCTATAAAGTACTCCGTGAGTGCTGAATTGGAGATTATGTTCAACCAGTATTCTGGACATTCTGCCCACATAAACTGAAACTACAGCCCCTCTACCACTTCTATACACATGAGGCTGGAACAGAACTAGCCTCCAATCAGAACAAAAGCAAGCCAGAGAAATAAATCGCCTCTATAACAAATTCTGCTCAAAATTTACATGTTACACAAGAAACTTGTCTGTTAAATGAGGATGTTACCTTTGTTAGTTTGATCAGACATTTGACAACAAGATCAGAGAACTTCTGATTTCTGACAGTAAAGGCTTCATTTGATGCTGGCGCTGGCCATCTTGAGTGGTCCAGTGGACGTAGTAGATTAATGAGCACAACAAATGAAGACGTTCGATCGGCATTATCCTGCATATAATGTCATTACTTCAGATAGAATACAACAATGGTGATAAAAAAACAAGTCTTGAACAAAACACTAAATTAGAAAATATCACACATAATTATGTCGATCCTACAAGTAAAACAATTGATGCGGATCAATAATCCTTCTTATGAATATCTTTACCATTTTATTAGGAACAGTGATGCGGATCAATAGTTTATATGATTATCTAAAATGTTTTATTTAGAAACTCTCTCGGCTTTACCTTACTCTTAGAGCAGGGAGTTTACAAGTGAGATTTTATCATTATTTTTATTTTTATTGGACTTATCTTGTATGTTTTGGATCTTTATATATATAGGGTGTTCTTGCATGAATACTTTAAAGATCTCTCCTTATAGTTTCATTTGGGTCTTTATAGATCCATATCAACAAATATAACAAAAGGCACTGACAGTTTCATAGAGAAGGATTAGATGATAGCAACTACCAGTTGATGAGACCCATATCAAAATAATTGAAATAAAACCTGAGTCTCATAAAGAGGGTTAAATTTTGCAGCTACCTGTTGACGAGCGGCAGCAAGTTTGAGTAGTTTGTCTGCCTCTGAAAAATTCATGAACCAATGGCCTAGGGGGTGATCTTTGGTGTTGCTTCTCCTATCATTGTTTTCTTCAACAGAAGCTGTAACACAAATAACTACAACTTATATAATTATATAAATGCACTAAATCTAAGAAAATGACTAAATTATTATTGTGATGTGCTAACAATGCTAATATAAGAACAGTGAGAACAAGATACAGTCAATACACCAAAAATAATTCCCAATTTTGAGGTATATCAAAATATTCGCACATGTTAATATTTTCTTTTATATGCCAAACATAAACAATCAAACAGAGAAAAAACATATGACAATTTCAGACTAGTTAAACGGATTCGGAAGGTACTTGCAAAATTCAAGATTCATCCTCAATGATTAATCTGACAATCAGTATCAGAATTATCTATTTCTAATTCTCTTTTATATATATTCTTGTTATTTGAGGTGTTACTCATTTTCTAAATCAAAGTATGCTTTCAGCCTGATGTAATTGCACCCGGGGTAAATATCATCGCTGCCATAAGTGAAGATAAGGCGAAATCAACCCAAGAAAACACTCCCTATGGTCTAGTAGATTACTTTGATCTGATTTGCAGATAGATTTATACCAACTAATGTGTAAGGCTACCAGGCTCGGATTAGACAATGAACAAAGCTTTTTTTTCCTAATCTATTTATTTAAGCCTTCAGAAGGTACAACCAATCATATCTGATATAAAATAGACCAATACAACACCTCTATTTAGGAATTGTGCGATGTTATTTATTTGTTCATCTTGCTTCATTGAATATTAAAAAGAATTTAACAATGTACTGATAATATCAAGTAATCTCTAGCGTACAGAATTCTGTGAGCGGACCAAGAAATGCATAGATTAGAACAAACAAAAACTAAAACCATAATCACCCTCCTTTTCCTCCTGTTAAGGTATTATTAACTTCTATTAATTTGTTTTTGTTCCAGTTCCTTATCACTTTATTCTATGCTTAGAAACTAAGCACAGAATGTCAACCCTCTAGATAGCATTAACCTCAAGCATAGAGCATAATCTAGACACTCTCTTAGACATTTATGAGAATGAAATGGCATATAGAGATCAACATTCAACAAACAGTAACTAGGAAAGAGATAGAAGATAAACAATAAGATAAAATACCAGAGAAGCATGAAGGCAAATTTACCTGGAAAACGCATAGCAAGATTACAAAAATATCAAACAAAAACTCATCTTTAACTAGACTCACAAAGAATAGCACAATTAGAAATTAAAACTAGAATTATGGAAGATAAAACCATAATAACTTGCCTGTTACAAACAAAATTTGAATTAGCAGTTGATTTGGTTCTCTTAGCGACCAAGCAGTTAAGAGCCGAAGATGATGAGAGGGAAAAAAGAATAATCCAAGAAAAATTGGAAGTTCAAAATCTGTGAGACTAAGAAAAAAAATCTTTAGAATTGATGAATTACAAAACCTAAGATTGATGGGAGACTAAAAACGAAAAAACCACCGTAATTCGAAAAATCAGAGATTGAAATTTTAGAAAATTCAATGCAATAAGGACGTAATTGACGACAAACCTGCGAATCAGAAGAATTCTAATGAAATTCCCCAATTTTCGATGTCAAATTGTCTAATCTCGCAGCTTCCGAATTGCGCTAACTGATGGAGGTTGAAGATGACCAGATCAAGGGGAATTCGAAAACACCCGACGTGCGAATTGCATATCAGAGAACTGATGAACTCAATTTAGGGTTTGAGGCATATTGGGGGGAGCAGTTGAGGTTTGAAGAAGTGGGAACTGGGAAGTCGAATTTTGCTAATTAAAGCATTGACAAAATTAAAGTATATGTCAGGTGCCTTGCACGAGTATTGTCGACGCCAAAAGGGGACTCGAAATTTCTGGACGCCTTTGAGCGTCGAGGAAATGCGGGACTATTTATTTTATCCCAACGCCTACAGCTAGGCGTCGACGTAAAAGCGTCCACAACACAAGGTTTTTGTAGTAGTGACCTCATAACTCTTTAGAGAATGGAGATGATGATGCTTATGATTAGGGAGCTTCCTATGGAGATGTCCAAACTGTGGAGGACATGATCTGATTCATAGGGCCAATGGAGTAGATTGATCCTTTCAAGAGAGCTGCAAGGAAGAGGGATTACAATTGTCTCTCTACTTCCAAGGACATGCAGACCATGGGATTGTGGATCAAACTAACCCTCTCAAGAAAGCTGCCAAGGATATACTTCCAGGGCAGCTACCCAGAGTTAAATTCAAAGGGTGCTTCTACTGATGAATTTGTCATCAATCATCCCATTTTTCCTTCAAGTGATGCTGCCCCCCAGTTGGAGAATGTGGTTACTTCCCCTTTGGACGGAAGTACTGCTCTCCAGTTGGAAGAAGTTGATCAGCTCCATGTGGAATCTCCTAATGAAGACTTATTTCATCAGTTTTATGAAGATCCCTTGCAGTCAAGTCCTTTAGATGTTGAAGTTCCAGGCTCAAATGTTGATTCAAACAAATGTTGAAGCAACATCTCCTATTACAGGGAGTGGAGTTCCTGAAAGTGTTATTCCTTTAGAGGTTACATCTTTACGGAGCAATACTGAGTTTATGATTACCTCCGTATGTAAAGGTTCTTCATCAACTTCAATATCTACTTTTGGGACTGGTCTGCCTTTCTTTCCTCGTGAAATTCATTTTAGACTTTCTCTATATAAGCCCATGTCCTCATGATACCAGACTTCACTCTCTTGCTAACCTGCCTTCTCTTCTTTACGATGAAGATGGAAGCACTCAAAAAGCAAGCGTGATGAAAGAGTGATGGATGGAAGAGGTTATTGTGCAAACAACCATCATTTGTGAGGAATCAACTTGCCTCTGTTAGTAGTGATCACTCTTACACTGATGAGTATCTTGAGAACATAAAAGAAGACAAAATCGGGAATCTCTACTTGACCTTAACAGACGACCCATAGGATCAGGCTTCTGCACAGACACTTAAGCAGACCTTGAGATCCTTGATTTCTCAAGGTTTGAGTATTGGATACCTTGCCATGATTATGTCAAATAGACTCTTCTTCTTCAACAATGTGATACTGAATCAAGAGTTCAATCTCCAAATTTCTTAGCTCAAAAACTTCAGGAAGAGGAAACTTCTTTGGAAGCTCAAGAAAAATCGTTCAAAAACTTTAGTAAGCGGAAAACCCAAGATTATGTGAGTTCTTTTGATTAGAAGCTTAAGCTTCTTTATGAGGAAAGGAAATCTTCACTGAATCGCCTGGCTGAGATAAATAAAGAGGAGATCAGCATCATCAATGAAAATTCTTCACTCCAAAACTCCGTTGATATTGAAGAGAAGAAGCTACATCAAAGGTGAACCAAGCTTGCCCATTTGAGGTAAGAGATGTTCAAAGATATGGCTATACAGCAAAGCTTGATTCTTCAGGAGGAAAAGCTTTGTAATGCTTGGTCAGCCATTAAAAATCTTAGTTTAGTTGTTAGACACTGTTGGAATGTCTAAGATGTAACATTATTATTAATGATGTGATTTTAATGATCCCTTGTTGTTTCAGACAATTCTGCATGTTTTTGTTGAAACACATGATCATGTTGTTCCCATATAGATGGATTATATTTCTTTAGAAATTTGCCATTCAAGGCTCTATCTCTTATATTACCATCTATATCCTTTAATACGTATGCATTTCCAAACATTTTCTTATGAATGAAAAAGGGACCTTGCCACTTAGGTGACCATTTTCCTAATTGTGGATCTTTGTAAGCTGCTTCTGGCAGAAACATTTTTTTAAACCTGATCATTCTCCTGGAATTCTTTAGGCACTACCTTTTTGTTATAGGCCCTAGCAACTTTTTCCTTTTGGATTCTCATTTTGGCTAGAGCTTCTTCCTTAGTCTCTAGAGCATCCATAATTTCAATGTTCATTGCTTGTAATTACATCTGTTGGGCTAGCCTTGATGATATTCCATTCACTTCAGCTGGGAACATCACGAGAGTGTGTCCATAAACTAAGATAAAAGGAGTAACTCATGTTGCTTCCCTTTTAAAGGTCATGTAGACACATAGGGCGTGTAATAACAACTCGTTCCATTTTCTTGGGTTATTATCCATGAGTTTTGAGATCCCTTTTACTATGATCTTATTGGCAGCTTCAACTTTACCATTTGTTTGAGCATAGTAAGGTGTTGAATGCAACTTAACAATCCCAAACTGATTAAGATAATCCAGTAAGTCAGGATTTCTAAAGATTGTGGCTTGATCAACGGTGATAGTTTCTGGAATTCTAAATCTTGTAAAGATTTTTTCTTCCAAGAAATTTATTACAACTTGGGTATTGATCTTGTTGAAAGCCTGAGCCTCTACCCATTTGGTGAAGTAATCAGTCACCACTAGGATGTATGAATGCTTATTAGAGGATGCAGCATTGATTTCTCCAACGGCATCTACTACCCATCGTTTAAAAGGCCAAGGTTTAAGAATGTACTTAAGTTTTGAAACTAGTGCCCTACTGATAGGTCCAAACTTCTAACATCTTTTGCAACCTTTACTGTAATCTATACAATAGTGGGCCAATAGAAATCATGCCCTTGCAACAATCATCTCATTTTTAGGCCATTTTGATGAGCATCGCATAGCCCTCGGTGAATTTCTGCCATGAGGGTTAGAGCTTCCCCAGCATCCACACATTTTAAAAGTAATCCTTTTGGCTCCTTTTCGTGTAGTTCACCAAACTGTATATAAACCTTAGATATTGCCATTTTGATTCTATTTGGCACTTTTCTCCCAGTTAGTGTCTGGAGATAATGAATAACTTCTCCAGTCCTTTTCCTCTCTTAATATTGAAATTATATAGACTTTCAATATATTTTTTGATATTTCTTTATCAGTTTCACTAAAAGCCTCTAGGATATTCTCTTGGAGAATGATAACTTTATTTTGTGAAGGTATCTCCTCTCTAGCAGAAGCTATTGGGGACAGCTAGTTTGCTACTTTGTTTTCTTCTCCGAGAATGTGTATGGAAGTAATTCCTTTAAATTTTTTAGACAACTTATGTACTTTCTTTCCACATTCCTGTGATACTAATGATATACTCTTGAATTCCTCATTCATTTGACAAATGACCAACTGGGAATCCCCATATATCTTTGCTTTCTTTGCACCTAAGTATAACAGCATCTCCAATCCAATTAATAAAGCTTCATACTCAGTTCTATTGTTGGTACATGGACCCTTTAAGGTTACTGTTGGCTTACTTGGGATTCCACCAGGAGGTAAATATATATCCCAGCTCCCACTGTTATTTCTTTAGTTTTGTTATCCATGGAAGAATAAGACCCATGCAAGGATGTCTTCATCAATGAATCCTGAGTCACAGCAAGGATGGGTTACTAAGAAATCAGCTAGAGCCTGACCTTTGACTGTCTTTTGTGGCACACATATGAGGTCGAATTATAGTAAATGTAAACTCCATTTGCTTAACCTTCCTTTTATGAAAGGTTGAGATATCATATATTTTTTGACACCTATTGGAGATATTACTTCTACTATGAAGGACGTAAAATAATATATGAGTTTAATTGATGCATCATATAAACAAAAACACCATTTTTTCTGTCATGGTATACCTTTTTCTGTATCATGTAGGATCCTGCTTAGGTAGAATATGCCTGCTTGTGTCCTTTCTCATTTTCTTGAGTAAGAAGACTACCAATGGAATCTTCACAAATATACAGATACAGTCTTAGTGGTTTTCCAATTTGCCTTGGAGAAATCAATACAGGATTTGCCAAATCTTGCTTGATTTGGTCAAAGGCTTTTTTATGTTCTTCTTCCCATTTAAATTCTGATTCATGTTTAGTCTTAAAAAAAGTGAAAACTTTTAGTTTTTCCAGCTAAATTAGCCATGAATCTCCTAACATAATTGACCTGTCCAAGGAATCTTTGCAATTCCTTCTTATTAGAAGTTGTTTTGGCTGCCAATACTGCCTTTGCCTTGAATTAAATATTTACTCGCAGCGGAAACATAACATATAAAACGATACTGGAGTTGTGGGTTATGGGCCCACAAAACAAAATCCTTTATAAAAGACTTCAATTATATAGTCGTTCAATCTCAAATTCCATAGCAAAAGAATAATCTATATTGTAAGTAATTCTAAATAAACTCCTCTTTATACTAAACTTAATCCTTAATCTAGGACGACATCATACTCTTGCTTCACTTCCATTCTCGAGATCTTGATACCAAACCTGCAAATTCAGAGAAGAAATACAAAACAAAAAAAATCCAAAATGAGTGGAAATTACTTCAGTCCGTTATAAACATTTTATTTCTCAAATAATTATCATCTCGTTACAATGCTGGCATAGCTCAATCTCTTAAACAAATCAGTGGCAAGTACAGGCTTTGGACAAAAGGTCAACGCTGCCTCCAAGCTTCGCTATGGAGCCCATCCATACTACCTCCAAAGTTCGCAATGGAGCGTAGCCGACCATATCAGGTCAAAAGAGTAACCATCCTCCACCCATACCTTTCTCACTTTCTATTTTCAGTTCCTAACTAAGCCAGCAAAGCAGTTGCGTATTCATAATCAATCAATGACATTTCATCATCACATTATATGCCCATAGTACGAACTTAATTATCAAAAACAGAACACAGAGATCCACACACAAAGGGCATGAGTAATAGATTTTACCGAACATAAAAGTTACCTGAAATGCAATCCAGTTCCAACAACACAATCAACTTCATAATCCCGAATGATTCTTCACTCCAACATCATACTCCAAGAATCATCTCAGAATTATAACGATAATCAACAACCAAAACTTAGACTAACCTAAACTAGAAATCATAATTATAACTAATTTTCAATTTAGAAATTATCAACCTTTAACATTCTAGAAACCTGACCCTCAATTCCGAACCAACTATAAGTTCAATAACACTAGCTACACCGGCCATATAACCAGCATTCCACTTCATAACCATAATTCTATAGTATAGAAGCAAACTAACTAAACTTAATTTACATACTTAACTAAACAAATAAGATAGTTATTTGGTCGCTAATAAAATGAAAACACTCATAAAAACAATAGCATCAACTGTAGTGTTAACAACAACAACACAACCGTAACACAACAACAACCACATCAACAACTCCACCACCATCACCACCACTACAACGACACAACAACAAAAACAACATCGTAACAACACCACCACAACAAGTCCACAACAGCCACCAACCAGAACAACGACACCAGAACATGACAACAACAATAACAACAGTGCGGCAACAACTACAATAACAACTTCACAACAACTCCACCATAACAACTCCACAACAACCACCACAACTACAACAACAAACAATAATAGCAGCAACAACGAACCATAATAACAGCAACAACGAACAAACAATAGCAACAACAATAAAAAAACACAAACAAGATCACCTTAGTTAGGCGGCAGCACCGAGCACCAAGCGCACAACAGCACCGGCGATGCAACTATGCGAGCAAAGGAAAAAGGAAGGTTGGCACAGCTGCGTCTCGGCTCCGACGAGCAAGAACTGACGGCAACGAAGGCTAGGTCCAGGCGACAACACCAGCAGCTTGTAACCGCTAGCACCCGCGCGAGAAGAGAGGAGAGGCCGGTCGCATTTCATGAGGAGAGAGAAAGACAGGGCAACAACAACTTCACCAGCACAGCGGCAGTGTGAACAAAGGGAAGGAAAACTCCGGCTGGCGAGGGAGGCACAACAGGCGAAAGAGAGAGAAATAAATGGCTGGGGTTTGGGGGTTTCGGTTCGTCGAGCAAAAGAATTGGAAAGGGGTTTAGTTTTGAGTTTGGGGTTTATGATTCATTAAACCGCCAAAAGGAAATTTAATAAGAGTTTGGTTTCCAATTGGTACACGGCAAGGATAAGACCAAAATAAAATAAACAAAACTAACTTATTTTGTCAAATACCACTCTACTAATTGTAGAAACCCAAAATAATAATAATAATAATAATAATAATAATAATAATAATAAAATATCATATAATTAAATAAATAAATACATTGCAACAAGACAAATAAAAATCACATTCCACAACTCAAATAAAATAAGAATTTTCGAAACATAATTAACTTAATAATTATATTTCACGTTTAAGTAAACGCTCTTAAAAACAGGGCTATTACATACTACCACCCTTAAAATAAGTTTCGTCCTCAAAACTTCAAAATATAAAATCATAGATCAACCTTAAGTATCCATATATCAAGCACTACAGCTTCCGATAGCCGTTACTAAATTCTATGAAAAAGTTCTCAATCTTCCCAACAAATAGATTTCAATATCCTTAAATTATAACTTCGAATTCCAAACTCTTATTCCCAAAGTTTTACACAAATTTAGACTATTATTCTTATTCTCTAGCTCAAAACTTGAACTCTAATTACCTAAGTAAGATATACGCATTCCTAATGATCTTTTATCCCGCTATATGTGGCTAACTCAACACACGATTGCAGGGTTGCTCTGATACCATTTGTAACAGCCCGATTCCCGAGCTGCTAGCTAAACACACTTAAAATTCACTAATCACAATCAACGCTTAATAAACCTTGAATTAAATATTTACTCGTAGATGAAACATAACCTATGAAACGATCTTGGACCTGTGAGTTATGGGCCCATAAAATAAAATCCTTTATACATAAAAGACTTCAATTATATAGTCATTGAATCTCGAATACCATAGCAAAAGAATAATCTATACTGTAAGTAATTCTAAATAAACTCCTCTTTATATTAAACTTAATCCTTAATCTAGGACGACATCATAATCTTGCTTCACTTCCATTCTCGAGCTCTTGATACCAAACCTGCAAATTCAGAGAAGAAATACAAAACAAAGAAAATTCCAATATGAGTGGAAAACTCGTAACATTTACTTCAGCCCGTTATAAACATTTTATTTCTCAAATCATTTTTATCTCGTTATAACGCTGGCATACCTCACTCTCTTAAACAGATCAGTGGCAAGTACAAGCTTTGGACAAAGGACCAACCGATTCCTCCAAGCTTCGCTATGGAATCCATCAATACTACCCCCAATGTTTGCAATGGAGCGTAGCCGACCATATCAGGTCAAAAGAGTGACCATCCTCCACCCATACCTTGGCCACTTTCTAGTTTCAGTTCCTAAACTAAGCCAGAAAAACAGTTGCGTATTCATAATCAATCAATAATTTCATCATCACATTCATATCAATGGCCATAGTACGAACTTAATTATCAATGACACAAGGGCATGAGTAAAAGATTTTACCGAACATAAAAGTTACCTAAAATGCAATCCAGTTCCAACAACACAACCAACTTCATAATCCCGAATGATTCTTCACTTCAAAATCAACCTCCAAGAATCACCTCACAATTATAATTGTTATCAATGACAAAAACTTAGACTAATCTAAACTAGAAATCATAATCATAACTAATTTCCAATTTAGAAATTATCAACCTTTAACATTCTGGATACTTGGCCCTCAATTCCGAACCAACTATAAATTCAATAACACTAGATACACCATATAACTAGCATCCCACTTCATAACCATAATTCTAAATTATAGAAGCAAACTAACTAAACTTAACTTACATACTTAACTAAACAAATAAGATACTTATTTGGTCGCTAATATAATGAAAACACTCCAAAAAAAATTAGCATCAACAGTAGTGTTACCAACAACAACACAACCGTAACACAACAACAACCACATCAACAACTCCACCACCACCAGCACCACCACTACAACGACACAACAACAAAAACAACAACGTAACAACCCCACCACAACAACTCCACGGCAGCACCAACCAGAACAACGACACCAGAACATGACAACAACAATAACAACAGTGCGGCAACAACAACAATAACAACTTCAAAACAAATCCACCACAACAACTCCACAACAACAACAATAACAATAACAACAGCAACAACGAACAATAGCAACAAACACAACGAACAAACAATAGCAACAACAATAAAAAAAACACCAACAATATCACCTTAGTTAGGCGGCAGCACCGAGCACCAAGCGCACAACTCTACCACCACCAGCACCCACTTGAGAAGAGAGAATAGGCTGGTCGAATTTAACGAGGAAAGAGAAAAATAGGGCAACAACAACATCACCGGCACAGCGACAGCGAAAACAGAGGGAAAGGAAAACTCCGGCCGGCGAGGGAGGCGCAACATGCGAAAAAGAGAGAGAGAGAGAGAAAATGGCTTGCGTTTGGGGGTTTCGGTTCGTCAAGCAAAAGAACAGGGAAAGGGGTCTAGCTTTAAGTTTGGGGGTTTGGGGTTTATGATTCATTAAATCGACAAAAGGAAATATGATAAGGGTTTTATTTTCAATTGGTAAACGACAAGGATAAGACCAAAATAAAATAAACAAAACCAACTTATTTTGTCAAATAACACTCTACTAATTGCACAAACCCAAAATAATAATAATAATAATAATAATAATAATAATAATAATAATAATAATAATCATCATCATCTCATATATAAATAAATAAATACATTGCAACACGACAAAAAAAAAATCACATTCCACAACTTAATAACAACATCAACAACGAACCATAGCAACAGCAACAACGAAAAACAATAGAACCAACAATAAAAAAAACACCAACAAGATCAACTTAGTTAGGAAGCAACACCGAGCACCAAGCGCACAGCTGCACCGGCGAAGGGATTGGACAGAAACACACGCAAATTTTGCCAAATTCTAAGAAATAATTATATGCATATATAGTACTATACACTCGTATCATTCGTGTATTGGTTTATAATTTTGCATGAAACCTATCATTATATTATTGTTTCATTCATTAATTTATATCCAAGTAGAATATATATATATATATATATAATATATATATATATATAATAATATTATATATATATTATAAGGGAAGGGGGGAGCTATGGTGTCTTCTTTTGAACTGACTATTTTGCCCCCCTTCCCTTTCTAAATTACAAAAGGAATCTCAAAATTAAAATCAAGACTAAAAAAAAACTACCGAAAATTAATTTACAACACTCACTCACAAATCACTCACAAATCACTTAAAAGAAGAAACTTTACAAATCACTCATACAATTAAGAAAATCATGTTGCAAATCATTCAAATAATCAAAAAACTTTATTAAAACTTAAAATTAACATACAAAGTAAAACTAATAATCTAGAACATCAATACATAAAAAAATATTTAATACAAAAATTTACTTACAAATAACCATTCACAATTACTCACAAAAGTTACCTATGAACACAAATTTGAGAAAAACATAAGATTTTGACAGTGATATCACACATTCATCCATCGGCATAGTTTGCGAACTTCCAAATTATTTCACATTATTTGAAATAAACAATAGGAAATTAGTTGACTGTTATGCAGTTAAAAAAATGGAGATGACAACAATGAGTTGAAAAGGGCTTTAATATAATCAGACTTAAATTTAATTCATTTTCATATAAAACAAATTTAGTTTTTTGTAAAAAAAAATGCCAATATTTAAATTTTTGCCCAAAACTTTTGCAAAAAATCCATGTTCAGAAATAAATTTTGAAAAAAAAAAACAATATCAAACTTTTTGCAAACAATTTTTTGCAAAAATCCATTTTCAGAAAAAAATCTAAATTAATTTGCAAAAAGTAACGATTTTTGTTTTTCTAAAAAAAATTTCCAATATCAAATTATATATGAAAAAATCAAAATTTCATTTCAAATATAATTGAAGCTAAAAGTGTTAAAATTTAAAAAAGGACCAAATTTGAAATGATGGAAATTTTTAAATATCAATGTGTGCAAACAAAATTAGAAGTTGAGGTGTATTTGTAGTGAAATTATAATTTAGAAGTTAGACGAGGAAAAAAAATTATTTACTTTTTCATAGTGTTTCCTATATATAATGAAACTCTTACATATATTTGGACCTATCTCTTTCTATTATTTTTTTTTTTTTTGGTGTTTGCACCCGGTTCACCCTTCGGGCTACAACCGGATCGAGGCCAAGTTCGGGGTGGTTAGGTTTCATTCCTCTCCCAAGGGTGTTGCGGGGATTCGAACACGGGCACGTCCTACCAAAGCCAGTCCCCATCACCACTGGGCCAACACTTACTTGGTTCTTTCTATTATATTATAGCGATTAATTATCAAGGTAAAAAGGTTTATGTAAAATATCATTCAAGAATTGAAGTACAACATATCTCTATTATATATGGGAAGGGGGAGCTATGGTATCCCCGAATGAAGAGACTATTTTATCCATTTTCCTTTCTAAATTATAAATCCACTTACAAACCAAAGGGAGATTCAAATAAAAATACTGGAAATAAAATTATAACAATCACTCACAAGTCAACTAAAATCATAGAATTGTATAATTTACATTATACAAATCACTCAAATGATGAAACTTTACAAAAACCAAAAGATTAACTTACAAACTACAACCAATACACTACAACGTCAATACATATTTACAAAAGTTTAACTTGAAATCCAAGTGTCCACTTTCTTCACAATATATGAAGTAGTGTACTTAATTCAAAAATCAACTAAAAAATTATAATATTAGAAATCAGAGATAAATTCAATAAAAATTTCTATTTTGTTCATAGAATTTTGACCTTGAAAAGTAAAAAGAAAAAAAGACTGGTGAGAGACTTAAGGAGAGAGACTAAACCAATTAATTTTTTTAAATAAAAACAATTATACTTTGTATGTCTAATGGTCAAATTTTGACTTTTACATACGTCGAAAAAAATCGAGTTTCTGTTTTGAAAAAAATCCAAGCACGCATCGCGTGCAAAAAATGCTAGTATATATATAAGGGAAGGGGGGAGCAATGGTGTCCTCTTTTGAAATGCCTATTTTGCCCCTCTTCCTATTCTAAATTATAAATTCACTTACAAATCAAAGGGGGCATCAAACAAAAATACCAAAAATATAATTATAACAATCACTCACAAGTCAACTAAAATCATAAAACTGCATAATTTACGTTATGTAAATCACTAAAATGAAGAAACTTTATAAAAACTTAAAAATTCACTTACAAACTACAACTGAAAAAATTGACTTGAAATGAAAATGTCCACTTTCTTTACAATTTATGAAGTACTGTACTTAATTCAAAAATCAACTAAAAAATTATAATATTAGAAATCATAAATAAATTAAATAAAATTTCTATTTTGTTCATTGAATTTAACTTTGAAAAGTGAAAAAAAAAAACAAAAAGAAGAATGGTGAGAGACTTAAGTGACAGAAACTAAACCAATCAAATTTTGCAACTAAAAACAATTATACTTTGTATGTCTAATGTTCAAATTTTGACTCTTATGCCGAAGAAAATCGAGTTTCTGTTTCGAAAAAATTCAAGCACGTATCGCGTGCAAAAAATTCTAGTATGATCATATAGTAGAACATGGAAAGGAAACATGGGGTAGCAATTGTACGTAGTCCACGACTTCATCTCTTCTCCTCAAAACCATCCGTACATCCCATATTAGCAGCGCAAGGTCAAGTCTTCACCTAACTTAAAGTTTAGCAATTTTTGTTTTGTTTCAAACATATAGGTAGACATATATTATGCACATACATTAATACACATGCCATATTTATAGGGTTTAGAGATGACATGAGTGGATCATGATACAATAGCCACATCAATAATAAAGACACGATGGAGATATATATTATCTGGCACAAAGCTATGTTGAGTCTTCATGGATTGTGCATGCCACAAAGCAAAATTAGTTTATTACTATTTTTTTTTTTTTTTGAGAGGAAGTTTATTATTAGTTGATTAGGGCTTAATTCTCAAAAATTTATATTAGCTTTGGAAACAATTAGTATCTTATGTCCAAAAATAGAGATTTGAATACAGCTCAGACTATATAGGTGATATTTATGATAAAACTTTGTCAAAGTCAATTTATAAACGAGTTAATTATTTATTGAAAAACTTGGTTTGATAATATATAAATTTTAAATAATAATAATAAAAAGTAGGCATATTGCTGCGGTTCGTAGTGAAATACCGCAGTATGTACAGCTACAGGAATTTTTTTTCTTTTGCATTTTGTCATCAAATTTGAAAAATAAAAATGCTGAAAAAAAACACAACAAATTCAAAGTAATGATAAACAAAACTTTCTCAAATATTTGCAGAGACCAGTTTCAAACACAAATTCCTTATGTAAAAAAATGCAAACATTACTCAATCATTAAAAAAAACGTAACTAAAAGAACACAACTTATACCAAATAGACAACATAAACAAAAACTGACTTCAAACAAATACATTATTTTTTACAAATCTGATAAATAACTAACTAAAGTATACATTTTATACACAACATATACATTATTTTATACACAAAAAATATATAAAAAACAAAAAATATATTAAATAAAATAAGAAACTGAAAATTAGAAAAAAAAAATCCTAAAACATAAATCTACAAACATATTAAAACAGAAACGAAAAAAAAAACTACTGGATTTCGAAATCCTAAAACATAAATCTACAAACGAAAAACTGAACCAAAAAAAAAAAAAACAGATTTCGGATGGTTCGAGAAGGAAACTGACTTTGGTTTTCTAATTTGTGAAACACCGCTCAACTAATTTCACAAACCCAAAATATAAAATAATAATAATAGTAATAATCTCAAAAAATTAATTAATTAAATATATTACAACAAAAAACAAATAAAAATCACACTCCACAACTCAAATAAAATAAGAATTTTAGAAACATATTTAACTTAATAATTATAATCAACATTTATTAACGTTTTGAAAAACAGGGCAATTGCAAGGCCTTACAATACTTGAAGGGCAACACTAGCATTCGACATCGCGTAATCATGTAAAGGCTTTTCATTGTTGTCGTCCCCATCTCTAATGATTTACTGTCAGATTTTTCCAAGAAGATGTACACCAAATCAAAATCTAGCAGCTTTTGTATTTGCTCCAACCTTCTCTGTGTCCTTAGTGCACACGCTGTTTTTTAATCTCAGGATCAAAAGAAACCAAAGCACGATTAGTACGTGACATACACTAATAAATATCAAAAATATTGAACTTAACTTAATAATTCTATAAGCACAAGAAAGAAAACTCACCAAATGTGCAACAACTTCTACGCTAAATAATTAAGAAACACAACTACTAGTGATAAAATGTTTTCATATTTGGGAGTTGGGATTTTGGGTTTCGCGGGCTTGGGGTTTTCCTCTTTGGTGTGATAAAATGACACGAGAAAGAAAACAAGGGGCTTGGGTTTTGGCAGGGTCGTTTCTGTGGGAGTGCAAACATCCCAATTGTACAGGGCCCCATAATTTGTAGGGCCCAAAAATTTTGAAGTTTGAAAAAAAAAAGCAAATCTGAAACACGCTTCACGCATACTCCGAAATTTTTTAATATTCTTCCTCTTCATTCATCGGTTTTCACGCACAACAATTCCAACCTTCCATTTTATTTTCAACTTTCTAATTTCTTATATCAATATCTTTCCTTATTTCCGAAAATCAAACAATGAATTCTTTGATTTGTTTTGATTCTCCATGAAAAATTCTATTTTTTTTTGTCTTACCCAAAATAATTTTAACGGGAAAAAAATTATTTTTACCGAAAGTGAGATTGTCATTCATAATCAATGGCGAGGAGCAATTAATCTCAATTTCTCCTAATTTATTTTCATCAAACGGTTAATTTTTGAGCAAATTCTATATAAAGGAATAATCTTGAAGTTTCTCCCAACATCTCCATCCTAATTCGCAATTCAAGTAAGTACTATTATTTTTATTCTTTTCCAGAGTTTGCTTCATTATACTTTGATTTAATTCAGAAATTGTTAAAGGCTTAATTTGTTTATAATTCTATCTTAAATGTAATTTATTTTCATGACTACCTTTTTTAATTGTAAATTAATGTTTAGTTTTGTAAAATAATAATAATAATAATAAATATGTCGTCTATTAAGATTTCGGTACTCATGTGTTTTGAGATGTCAGATATGGCCAACATCATGTGAAGTAAAATGGTACTGTAATTTTGCAAATATTAAATATAAGATTGAGGAGACAGCAATATGAAATCACTGATGTTGAAGGCCTATATCAAGCTTAGCAAACATGGTCCATTATTAATTAAGTTAGCATTAAGCTTAGATGATTTTAATTTTTGCTGAATTTTTGTTTAATGTTATCTTATACGGATTATGTTCAGTTTTCATGTTAGTTTAATTTAAACCTCTATGTTTAACTTTCTGTTTTGAAGGTTAAGTTTGATTGAAGTACAACTGGACAAAATTTTGAGACCGAAGAAAATATCACTAGGGGAAAAAAGCAGAAGGGCTGCGCAAGAAGGGCTGCGCTTTTGATAAAAGCGCGGCCCTATTGTTGAAGGGCTGCGCTTTTTAAAAAAAGCGCGGCCCTATTGTTGAAGGGCTGCGCTTTTTAATACTAGCGCAGCGCTACTAGCTGATATCGAAATTTTTTTTCGATATCTCTATTATATAAGGCAACACATGGGGGACACCAAAAAAATAGAAAAATGAATAAAAGGGAAAAAAAAATAGAGGATAACTAACTATTTTATTTGAATGAAAAGAGGGGGAAAGTAGGATATTTAAATTGAACATTAGTTTTTTTGAGAAAACAAAATATAAAAACAGTTTTTCCACCCAATTAATTTATTTTCTACTTCATTTGTTGTCACACATTATCGCACGCATTGCGTGCATGTAAGACTAGTCTTCTATGTGCGCGCCCTCTTTCTCTCTTTCTTCTTTCCCTCTTTCTTTCACCTTCAACACTTCGTGCGCAAAACCGACACACCACCACCACCTTGCGAGCCCTAATTCGACACACCACCACCCACTTTGTGCGACCACCACTACCACCACCACCACAACATTTCTTCTCTTCTCTCATTTCTTCCCCACCACAACATTTCTTCTCTTCTCATTTCTTCTCCACCACATTATGGTTCGGCCACCACCTTGCACGCCACCCACATTGCGCCGCCCATTTCTTCTCTTCTCTTCTCTTCTCTTCTCCACCATCACCACTACCCTTCTCTTCTCTTCTCATTTCTTCTCCACCATTTGAGTGGTTAATTAGGTATGAATTAATTTTTTTTTAAGTTACTTTTGTTTTTCTTAATTGAATTAAATGATTAATGTGCAATGTGGGTTTTGTCAATTGTAGGAAGAAGAGGCTAAGGAAGGCAAATAAAGTCCCAAGTAGCTCTTTTCTCTTCATTGCTCGTCGTTGGTGTTAAGAGGTAACTAATAGATAGTTTAACATGTAGACAAAGTTGATAATTTATTATGAATGTATATGTTTTTTATAATGTATATATATATTATTTGTTGATATGAGATTGTATGAAAACGCAATGTGATTTAGCTATATATATGAAAATAACTAGTTGTTTGAATCATCATCATATATGCCTAGATACCCGTTCAAGACTTACTCATTAGGAGTAAGTCTTGAATAGTCCCCGGTTTGGGACTGTTCTTGGACGTTTGATCTCACTTAGGTGGTGAATGTGTGTCTTCTTTTCAATTCTGAGGAAAATCTTGGCTTATCGTTTCGCTACATTGTTCTCTGGGTACATATGTAGATAAGCAATTATCTACATTGTGTACTTGGAGAACTGTAGGGAAATGCTGCCGGATTTTCCTTAGAATTGAAAAGTTGGCATATATTCACTAGTGAGATTAGACGTCCAAGGATGGGTTAGGTTGGAGTGATAAGGACCTTTGACTGCATGCATACAATTGAACATGTGACTATCTTAGCTTGTTGTATACGTGTGTGATTTGAATATGTGAGTGTGTGTACTTTAATAATGATTGATGCATTATAATGAATGTTGTGTTTAATTATTAGAGGTGGTCTTCTTGAATGAGATGGATCGTACTTGGATGTATGGTAGTCGTGAATCGATTGAGTTTGTGAATGGGGTCTCGGAATTCTGTAGAAGTGCATTAGAATATCAAACATCCTCTGGAGCAGTCGACTTTTATTGTCCTTGTTTGGATTGTAGAAATGTGAGCAAGGTTAGTAGTATACATGTGGTTAGGGAGCATGTCTTTCGCCGTGGGTTTAGGCCTCAATACCACGTATGGATTTGGCATGGTGAGCAGGGGAGGTATATGGGAAGCTCTGGAGTAAAGAATGATGTATGTGAAGAAAAAAAAGAAGGATGATGATGAGTTAGGGGATGAGAATTTGGATGATGAATTTGGAGATGATGATAGGGATCGGGTAGACGAGATGATACACGAGGTTGAAGATCAGTCGTGTAGACGACCTCGTATTTTTGAGTCTATGTCTACGGCTGCTGAAAAGCCGTTGTATCCAGGTTGTACAAAGTACACCAAACTTTCCGCGGTGGTAACACTGTTCAACATTAAGTCGAACGCTGGTTGGACGGACTCTAGTTTCACATCGTTGTTGGAAGTTTTAGCTGAGATGCTCCCTGAGGAAATGAACTGCCAAAGTCGTACTATTATGCGAAGAAGCTGATGTGTCCTTTGGGTTTAGAGTACGAGCGGATACATGCTTGTCCTAACGATTGTGTGCTTTATCGTAATGAGTATGAGCATTTACATGAGTGTCCACGTTGTGGATTGTCGAGGTACAAGCGTGAAGGAGCTGGAGGTAGTGAAGGACCACCAGCCAAGGTGTTGTGGTATCTACCCATAATACCTAGATTTAAGCGCATGTTCTCAATTAAAGGAGATGCGAAGAATTTGAGGTGGCATGCAGATCGTAGGAAGAAAGACGGTTGCTCAAGCATCCGGCTGATTCGCCTGAGTGGAAAACTATCGACAGGGTGCATAAGTCATTTGGTAATGAGGATAGGAATCTGAGGCTTGGATTATGTACGGATGGCATGAACCCTTTTGGCAATCTCAGCTCGCAGCATAGACATGGCCAGTAGTTTTAGTGGTTTACAACTTGCCTCCTTGGTTGTGCATGAAACGCAAGTACATGATGTTGTCGCTTCTTATATCGGGGCCCAAACAACCTGGAAATGACATAGATGTATACCTTCAGCCGCTTGTTGAAGATTTACAGAAGATGTGGAACGAAGGAGTGTTAGTATTTGATGCGTATGCTAATGAGATGTTCACTCTGCGTGCCATGCTTTTTTGTACTATGAACGATTATCCAGCTTATGGGAACTTATCTGGGTATAAGACTAAAGGAAAACAACCTTGCCCGATTTGTTTAGATGACATGAAATCTACACACCTTAAGGGCTGCAAACATGTGTATATGCGCACACGAAGGCTCCTCAGCCGCGACCATCCCTATCGGTTTAAGAAGAAGGCATTCGATGGGACGTTGGAAGAAGAAGTTGCTCATAGACCATTAACTGGTACTGAATTTATAATCAGGTGAAGGGCATTGAAACAGTCTTTGGTAAACCTGCTAGTGAGGTTGATAGACCTACAGGATTATGGAAAAAACAGTCCATTTTTTGGAAACTCCCATATTGGAAAGATCTAAAGGTCAGACATTGTTTGGATGTCATGCACATAGAGAAGAATGTTTGTGAAGCTATTATCGCGACACTTATGAATATTCCGGGCAAGACAAAAGATGTTAAGGCGTCACGACTTTACTTGGAAAAAGAGGGGATTCGACCAGAGTTGTGGGCTCAGAAAAGGGACGGAAGGAAGAAAAAGAGGGGAGGAAAGGTGTTGATGATGAAACTCAGAAAAGTAAAAAGGTGGAGGATTCGGAGAAGAATTATTTGCCACCAGCTTGCTACACGATGTCGCGTGCAGAGAAACGGATTTTTTGCGAGTCATTGTATGGCATTAAGGTCCCTACTGGCTACTCATCGAATATGAAGCGCTTTGTTACCTTAAATGGTGAGTTGAAGTTATCGAGTATGAAATCGCACGATTGTCATGTCATGATGCAAGTATTCTTACCGATTGCAATTCGTGGGATACTTCCAAAGCATGTGAGGCACACCATTACAGAACTGTGTTCATTTTTTCATTCAATCTGCAGCAAAGTCCTAGACCCGTCGACCCTCGATTCCTTGCAGTCCAGAGTAGTTGAAACTCTATGCAAATTTGAGATGTATTTCCCCCCGCATTCTTTGACATTATGGTCCATCTCATTGTCCATCTAGTTCGAGAAATTAAGCTGTGTGGTCCAGTGTTTTTGAGGTGGTGCTATCCTTTTGAGAGATATATGGGAACTTTGAAGGATAAAGTTCGAAATCCTGCACAACCAGAAGGTAGTATAATTCAAGGGATTGTGGGTGAAGAGATCAGTAATTTTGTGGCTGAGTATTTTGCTAGTGTTGATCCTGTTGGACTTCCGACATCCCGACACGAGGGCAGACTTGAGGGCAAGGGTACAATTGGTTCAAAATTGATCACACCTTCCGTAGAAAAGCGTAAACAAGCTCACTTATTTGTATTGCATCACGTACCAGATGTCCATCCTTATTTAAGTGAACATATGGAGGAATTACGTGTTAGCAATCCTGGAAAAGGAGTGAGGGCATTGACGCAAATGCATAACAAGACTTTCATTGATTGGTTTCATAAACGAGTACTCAATGATTTGGATGAAAGTGTTCCTGAAACAGTCAAGTGGTTAGCATTTGGTCCTCGTGAAGCTGTACGCTCTTATGAGGGTTATGATATTAATGGGTATACGTTTTGGACTGAACGTCAAGATCTCAAGTCAAGATCGCAACAAAATAGTGGTGTTTCACTTGTGGCGTCGTCTACACAATATGCAAGCTCGAAAGATAAGTCGCCTGTACATGCTGAAAGCAACTATTATGGGCGAATACAAGAAATATGGGAGCTGGACTACTGTACTTTTAATATTTGCCTCTTGTGTTGCACGTGGGTTGACAATAATCGACGTTGTGTAAGAAACGATGATCCTTGCGGTTTCCCTTGTTGACCTTAGTCGTCTACGTGAAACTGAGGAGCCATTTGTAATTGCATCACAAGTCAAGCAAGTATTTTTTGTAACTGATCCTGCTGATCATAAGTGGTCAATTGTTGTACCTGGTAAAAGGAGTATCCTCGGTATTGGTGATGTTGATAATGAGGAAGAATATGATGCATTTGAGGACTTCCCCCCTTTACCTATCCTGAAATTGTGTGGAAGATGATGTAAATATGTCGGAGAATTATATGCGTGTAGATCACACGGAAGGGAATTACTTAGGTTAATGGGGGGTCAATAAATCGAGACAAAAGGCAATTGCTAATTTTGCCTATTTTGGCCTATTTTGGCCTTTTCGCTCCCAAAATGTACTTATGAAGTGATTTAACCCCAAATTTTCTTTGAACATGATTATATGATGTATAATGTAACTAGTATGTAGATTTTAGGCTTTAATTTTTGTTGGTTGCATTTCGGGAACGAAAAGGCCATTTCCGGCCTATTTTGGCCTTTTCGCTCCCAAAATGTACTTATGAAGTGATTTAACCCCAAATTTTCTTTGAACATGATTATATGGTATAATGTAACTAGTATGTAGATTTATCTTTAATTTGTTTTTGTTGGTTGCATTTCGGGAACGAAAAGGCCATTTCGGCCTATTTTGGCCTTTTTCGATCCCTCCCCTGCACACCCCCCCCCCCCAACCCCTTCCCCCCCCCCCCCCCACCCCTCCCCCTTGCTGCCACCCCTGCACCCCCTTCCCCCTCCCCTCCCCTTGCTGCCACCCCCCTGCACCCCCCTTCCCCCCTCCCCCTCCCCCTTGCTGCCACCCCCCTGCACCCCCTCCCCCCACCTCCCAACCCTTCCCCCCCCCACCCCTCCCCCTCCCCCTTGCTGCCACCCCCTGCACCCCCTTCCCCCTCCCCTCCCCCTTGCTGCCACCCCCCTGCACCCCACTTCCCCCCCCTTCCCCGCCCCCCTTCCCCTCCCCCCCTGCCCCCCCTTCGCCCCTCCCCCCCTGCAGCCCCTTTCCCCCACCCTCCTGCACCCCTTCCCCCCTCCCCCTCCCCTTGCTACCACCCCCCCTGCACCCCCTTCCCCCCCCCCTTCCCCCGCCCCCCTTCCCCCCTGCAACCCCTTTCCCCCTGCCCCCCTGCCGCCCTTCCCCCTCCCCGCCCCCCTGCAGCCCCTCCCCCCCCCCTGCAGGCCCCCTTCCCACCCTGCATCCCCTTATCCCCCCTACAGCCCCCCCTTCCCCCCTTTCCCCCCTGCCCCCCTTGCAGCCCCTTTCCCCGCCTCCCCTGCAGCCCCTTTCCCCCTCCCCCCCCCCCCCACGCAGGCCCCCTTCCCCCACCCCCCTACAGCCCCCCTCCCCCCTTCCCCCTGCTGCCCCTTCCCCCCCTCCTGCAGCCCCCTTCCCCCCCCCCCCCCGCTGCCCCTTCCCCCTCGTTTTTTTTTGCTATTTTTTTAAATTTGCCTATTTTTTTTTTTAATTGATTCGTATGTTTTACAATTTCAGGGACATGGCGGATGTGCATACGGATACGAGTGCGGAACACACTACCGAGGATGAGTGTTACGATCAGAGAAAGGAACAGTGGCAATTGGTTATGGCTCGTCGTGAAGAAAAAGGTATACAAAAGCCAATTGCAAGTAACAACTTGCAGACGAAAAAGAGGGAAGGAAGGGAACCTACAAAGTCACTAGGGAAACCCACCCTAATGACTTTGGATTACGATCATTTGGGGCAACCTTGTGGAAAATGGCGTCATAAGTATGCCATGTAAATTGGGATTTGCATGCATAAGCTCTCCATTCTCCACTCATGGAAGGAGGTCCCCGAGTCTTTGAAGAAGATGATTTGTGAAGATACTATGGTAAGATTCGCGTACAATTACATTTAGAATTTTGACACTTTAGTTAAATATACTATGTAATATTGACTAATTTGTGAAATGCGTTCTTTGTAGAATCAATTCCATATTCCAAATGATGAAGCGAAGAAGAATTTGATCCTATCCGCGGTTGTCCAAAGGTTCTGAGACTTCAAGGCCAAGCAAGTGTCGCGGTGGATCACGAAGCGGAGAAAAGTCGGGGGAACAAAGAAGAAGAAAATCTACGACGGGGGAGCAACACCTTCTTCTGAGGCTTCATAGGACACATCATTTGAGGATCCCTCCAAGCTTCCATATCAGATATGGAGGCATATCACAGCTGAGCAGTGGCATGCATTTGTTGCACAAAAAACAACCCCAGAAGTTGTTGTAAGAATGTTTTACTAGCTAAGATTTAATACTTTTAGATCCAATATTATTGTATAACACCATATCTAACCTTTGTTTATATTTGTGTGTTTCAGGCATCTCGTGAGAAAAATAGCGCGAATGCAAAATCTAGGAAGCACTATCACCATCTGGGTTCTCAGTCGTATGGTCAGGCGAGAGAATCGTGGATGTATGACCATTACCCCACGATTGCGTCGACCACGGCATCGGGCACTAGCTCTACGACGACAGTTGCACAGCGGCAACCAGAAAGAGTGCTCGATTGGTGGTGTTCCATGCATGGGGTTGATGCAAAGGGACAGAGAGTCATACTTGATCCCGCAACAAAACAGATAGCTAATGCCATTGTAAGTACATATTATAAGTTTTTGATAAGGTTTACATAATAATATAACTTGTGCGCTCACGAGTATTTCTCTCTTATCATTATGCAGATTGGCTTGAAGGAAAAGGAGGCAGCTGGTGAGTTCACTCCTAGAGGACAAGTTGATGCCTTACACGAGACTCTAGGACGGGACCAATATGGACGTGTGAGGGGCGTAGGAGGTGTCCGCCTCGGGGTGAGAAAGGTGTATGGTGATCAATACACCTCTACGTCAAGATCCACTACCTCTAGTGTCAATTCATCACCTTCCATAGATGTGGAGGCTATGAAAGCCCAACTTCGGGAGGAGCTCAGAGCGGAGATGACTCAGAATTTCAACGCCATTTTGGCGCAGATGGGCTTACCGACTTTTGGTGCTTTCACGCAGGGCAATGTTCCTATGCAGCCTGTTCCTACGCAGCCTCGTCCACATCCGGAGTTCACGGTAATCATTTAATATCACAACTATTGTTCTTAAATATGTTGTTTCATAGACTAACTATGAATAGAGTTTTTTTTTAAAGGAAGAGACACCATGTGAGCTATGTAATCAAGGAGATGGTCATGGTAGTTTCATTATCGTGGCTTATGGATCTGTACAGCCCCCTAGGGACCGGCCACTATTGCACAACCAGCCAGTCGCTGATATTCACTATGTGGTCAACATTTCAGACATTGTTCCCGGTTTCGAAGCATTTCCTTTTCCGCTGCCGAATGCAAGAGTTGGTCTACAGTTATTGTCTGATTCCCTTGGCAGTTATATTCTATGGCCGCGTGCATTGGTGCGGTTATCAGATCAGGTACAATGTCTAACATCAGTTATATACATAGTTTTCTTTTATAGTTCCTATATATGATTGTCAGTAATATCTTTTAATTGAACTAATTACTAGGGTACGGGGAAGGCCGACAGGAAGGGAAAGAAGGTAGCTTCACCTGATCAGGGAGGCCGACGTGCCCAAGTGGGAAAGAATTCTACGACAAAGTCTCCACTCATTACGGATATGGAGGTGGTGCAAGGCCTTACTCAACCGTGCTTCTGGCTACATGAGTGCATTAGCGATGCAGACGATGAAGCATTGATTGAGATTAAGTTGTCGGACCACCAATTCCACTACATTGAGGAAACATCGACCTTCATTTCTAAGGTTGATATTAAAGAATTCGTACTTGGGGAAGAGTTGAATGTTTCCATGATACAAACATTCATGAGGTAATACTTTATTAGTATATTAATTAATAAATATACATATATGCCTTAATTAAGTAGTATTCAATCCAACTAATAATAACTTCCATAATAAGTAAGTTTTATTTTTATCAATATGAATTCTCAGGCTATTATACAATGATGTGAGGCAATCTAGTCAGCCAATCTTTGGTTGGTTATGTCCAAGCTTTGTACGAGATGACAGTTGCGTACAAAACGAAAAGGAGGTGAAAGCATATCTCAAGGATTCTTTGAATGCATGTCCTCGTAGTGGATATAAGATCATTCTTATTCCTTACATTGAATCGTATACTTCTTAAACTCACTATTTAATTAATTAAATTGACCTATTAGTTGTTCTACGATAACAATAACATTTTTATTATTGTAGGCACCATTGGACACTCATTGCAATATGTTTGTCACGTAACGAAGTCTACCACTTTGATTCTTTGCGTAAAGGAACAATACGGTCCTTACTAGTCAAATCATTGTTAAATAGGTAGCCTAATCAAAACTATATGCACACTTAGCTTATTAAATATTAAATGTACATCTAATCTTATAATAATGTATTGATGTAGTGTGATAAAGAAGATTACTGCATCTGGACTTCGACAAGGAAAAGCTCCTGTTTGGTACTTAGTCGAGGTAACATGAGTAATTTTTTGCATCCTTTTATAGAAACACATAATACACATCTAACATGTCATTTATTGCATCTTTGGTGAATTTTAGTGTCCGGTACAAGAAGGTGGACTTGCGTGTGGGTATTACGTCATGAGGTTCATGCTCGATATCGTCAACTCTTGTAAAGATGTTGGTGATCTTCGAAAGGTATGTAACTTTTAGGTTTCCAATTGTTGTTTGTTGCATTTCCAGCCTATTTTGGCCGTTTCGCTCCCAAAATGTACTTATGAAGTGATTTAACCTCAAATTCTCTTTGAACATGATTATATGAGACATATTGTAACTAGTATGTAGATTCTTAGGCTTTAATTTGTTTTTGGTTGCATTTCGGGAACGAAAAGGTCATTTCGGGCCTATTTTGGCCTATTTTGGCCTTTTCGCTCCCAAAATGTACTTATGAAGTGATTTAACACCAAATTCTCTTTGAAAATGATTATATGATGTATAATGTAACTAGTATGTAGATTTTTAGACTTTAATTTGTTGTTGGTTGCATTTCGGGAACGAAAAGGCCATTTCCGGCCTATTTTGGCCTTTTCGCTCCCAAAATGTACTTATGAAGTGATTTAACCCCAAATTTTCTTTGAACATGATTATATGAGGCATAATATAACTAGTATGTGGATTCTTAGGCTTGCACTTGTTGTTGGTTGCATTTTGGGAACGAAAAGGCCATTTCCGGCCTATTTTGGCCTATTTTGGCCTTTTCGCTCCCAAAATGTACTTATGAAGTGATTTAACCCAAATTCTGTTTGAACATTATTATATGAGGCATAATATAACTATTATGTAGATTCTCAAGCTTGCATTTGTTGTTGGTTGCATTTTGGGAAAGAAAAGGCCATTTCCGGCCTATTTTGGCCTTTTCGCTCCCAAAATGTACTTATGAAGTGATTTAACCCCAAATTCTGTTTGAACATGATTATATGAGGCATAATATAACTATTATGTAAATTCTCAAGCTTGCATTTGTTGTTGGTTGCATTTTGGGAACGAAAAGGCCATTTTCGGCCTATTTTCGCCTTTTCGCTCCCAAAATGTACCTATTAAGTCATTTAACCCCAAATTTTCTTTGAACATGATTATATGAGATATATTATAACTAGTGTGTAGACTTTTAGGCTTGCATTTGATTTTGATTGAATTTCGGGAAGGTATATGTCATTTTAAGAAGTACTAACTACGGTAAAATGATGAATTCTTATATGTGTGTTTATTCTTTGGTTGGTTTGCAAGGTTTATGCGAATTCCACACCACGTTTGAGGAACTTCACCAAAGAAGAAATTGATGAAGTTCGGGATAAGTTGGCGTCCCACATTACTGATGATTGCATAGGATGAGATTTTACTCGAATGTACTAGTTTCTATCAATCCTATGTACACTTTTAACATTATTAAAATATATTTGAAGTCTATTATTACCTTTCTTCACTTGTCATATATTATTGTATTTTCATTTGCACTTTTTTTTTGGTCCAAGGGAGGTTTTGGGTGGGGGTGGGATGGGTTGTGGATGGGGGTGCAAGGGTGTGGCAGGGGGTGAGCAGGGGTGGGCAGGGGTGGGCTGGAGGGGGGGCAGCAGGTGGGGGAGGTGGGGGGCAGCAGGTGGGGGGAGTGGGGGAGGTGGGGGGCGCAGGTGTGGGCAGCAGGTGGGAGGAGGTGGGGGGCAGTAGGTGTGGGCAGCAGGTGGGGGAGGTGGGGGCAGCAGGTGGGGGAGGTGGGGGCAGCAGGTGGGGAGGGGGCAGCAGTGTGGGAAGGGGGCAGCAGGTGGGGAGGGGGGCAGCAGGTGGGGGAGGGGGAGCAGTGGGTGGGATGGGGGTGCAGGGGTGTGGCAGGGGGTGGGCTGGGGGGGGGGGTGTGCAGGACTGCAGGTAAATTAAAAAAAAAAGGTTGAGAAAGGCTGCGCTAGTGTTACAAAAGCGCAGCCCTTAATTCAAGAAGGGCTGCGCTTTTTAGAACTAGCGCATCCCTTCTTACATGAAGGGCTGCGCTTTTTAGAACTAGCGCAGCCCTTCTAGCTTATAAGGGCTGCGTTTTTAGTAAAAAGCGCAGCCCTTCCTTCTGAAGGGCTGCGTTGGACTAGCGCAGCCCTACTTGAAAAGTGAAGGGCTGCTATGGAAAGGGCTGCCCTCAAAAAGTGCAGCCCTACATGCCATTTTCAGCGCAGCCCTACTGCTTTTTTCCACTAGTGTATATAGCATTTTGTAGAAGGTTGTTAAAAGTTGAATTTGTATTGATTTGAATATTAATTAAATACGAAGTAGTATTATGTTTAAATAAGATATTGTTTTATGAATGTTTTGATATAGATGTAAATTTTATCAAATTTTTGTCGATGAATTTTTTTTTACTAATGTTATTAAGGGCCCAATTTTCATTTTAGAACAACGCCCCATATATCTCAAAGACGGCCCAGGGTTTTGGTAACTTTAACCGACAAAAATAACAAAGGGTTTAGATGGTTTGAGAAGGAAACCGACTTTGATTTTCTAATTTGTGAAACACCGCTCAACTAATTTCACAAACCCAAAATATAAAATAATAATAATAGTAATAATCTCATAAAATTAATTAAATAAATACATTACAACACAACAAATAAAAATCACACTCCACAACTCAAATAAGAATTTTAGAAACATATTTAACTTAATAAGTATAGTCAACATTTACTAAACGTTCTGAAAAACAGGGCTATCACAAGGCCTTACAATACTTGAAGGGCAACACTAGCATTCGACATTGCGTAATCATGTAAAGGCTTTTCATTGTTGTCGTCCCCATCTCTAATGGTTTACTGTCAAATTTTTCCGAGAAGATGTACACAAAATCAAAATCTAGCAGCTTTTGTATTTGCTCCAACCTTTTGTGTTTTCTTAGTGCACACGCTGTTTTTTAATCTCAGGATCAAAAGAAACCAAAGCATTAGTACGTGGCATACACTAATAAATATCAAAAATATTGAACTTAACTTAATAATTTTGTAAGCACAAGAAAGAAAACTCACCAATTGTGCAGTAATTTCTACGCTAAATAATTAAAAACACAACTACTAGTGATTAGATAAAGAAACTTGTTATTAAAAAAATTTAATACTAATAACTCAAGAACACAAAGATAGCTCTAACAAAATGTTTATGACAGGAAATTAAAAAAAAACAAATTTATAAAGAAAAATAAAACAAGTGCTAACAAGAATATAAAGTCTAAACTAATATTAAAAATTCCTCTAATATGATAGTAAACTATTGCCTCCCCGGCAACGGCGCAAAAAACTTGGTCGGTCCTAAATGTACCTTAAAATATCGCAAGTGCATGGGTCAATTAAAGTATATATAAGGTAAGCAAGGTATCGTTTCCCATAAGGAGGTATAATCAACTACCAAATTCAGAGACACTAATATTATCTCGAGTCTCGACGATCCGAAAATAGTGATTGGTGGTGATAAACTAGACTAATAAATAAGAACTATACTAATTCTAACTCTAAAGACGTCAGACAATAGGTATAAATCAAGTATAAGGAATGGTTCTAGGACTTAGATTTTGTCAATTACCTTTTACAATGAAATTAAACTAGTTGTCAGATTTAAAGCTATTGTATTGCAATGATCGAACTTCCTATGATATATTATCTCGTATTCCAAGATAGAAAACATGTATTTATACTAATCTTACGCCTACTTCTGTGGTCATAACAATTAATATAAACCCATTACAAATAAGAAATTCATGTAAAAGACTACCCCAAGTGAATAACTATTCCTAAAATTATACTACTTGACGTTTAATAATCCCACGAACTAAAATCGAAATTTCAAGTCACCTAATAATCCAATACCTTAAACATATAATCAACTAGCCAAATGAATTATATGAAATAAACTAAGATTATTAAATTGCAATTAAAAAGAAAAATCCGAACAACTTAGTTCAATTCATTGACAGAAAATAAAAGACTACATCTAGTCCTAGAACATGAAAATTTAGCTAGACAATGAAACTAAATTAACCCAACTAATTGAAAGTAAAAATCTGAAACTAAACATAGTAATAATGAAGTTAGATAGCATAAATTAAGAAAAGAGAGAAAGAAACTCCAGATCCATATGAAGAATCAGATGAACATTTGTCTAGCTCTCGCGTCGGTTCTGTTCTCCTCGTCGGGTCTCCCTTCTACGTCCTCTGTAGTCTCTCCTGTTCTTCGACCTCTCTTTGATGCGTGCCTGTTGTCCCTCTCTAGTGTCGCTGTCCTACTATCCTGTCCTCTCTTCTTTTAGGCTATGTTTGATTCACCTGAAATTTTCTGATCTGAACTTATCTGATCTGATCTGATCTGAACTTATTTTTTCTGATCTGATCTGATCTGAACTTATTTTTTCTGATCTGATCTGATCTGATCTGATCTGATCTGATCTGATCTGATCTGATCTGATCTGATCTGATTTATAAGATCTTATCTTATATAAAATATATTATTACTATTATATTATTACTTTGTAAATCATTATTATGCAATACATTATAAGATCTTCTTTATAGTATTACTATTATTATCATTTTATTTCTATTACAACTTTTACACAACTTTTATTAATAATAATAATTATTATTATTATCATTATTATAAGCCACAAAATATATTATAATCATAATTATTATTATTACTAAAAATAATTATATAACTCAAGTCATTATTTTATAAGAGCACTTATACAATGTATTTCACACTTTCCCTTAAAAAAAAGTTTCACACTTGAGAAGTCGGCAAACTCAACTCTTTTTTTTCCATATAAAATAGAATAAGATATACAAACAACTATGACTTGAGCAAAAAATAAATAAATATCGTGCAACTTCAAATAGCTAGAGAGATTTGGAATTCGGTAGGAAGAGGTATACCGAATCTAAATTTATAATTTGTATCTCACACTTAGCTTATTTTGAAATGTAATCCGAACTTAGTAGTTTCGTTGTCATGAATTTGAGATATCATATTTTATATATTTCTTATTTTTGCATCAATCTTATGTTCTTAACACGTGGCTTTTAATTTTCTATTATTTAATAACAACAAAATAACTTAATATAATAATAACAATGACATTTATAATGGTAACAACAAGATTAATAATAATTACCAATATTAATAATTAATAAGTACAACAACAACAATAATAATTCTTTTGAACAAATGTACTAGTAAATAATAATACTCCCTTTGTATTTTTTTATCTTTCTCACTTAGAATCTTGACACTATTCACAATTAGAGATAATCTTTTAGATTTTTCTCAAAATATAAGAAAAAATATAGTCATGTGGGGTCTTGTTTGATTCGTCTCAATGAGTACTTTATTAATATTCAATTATTATAATTTTTATTAATATGTAGTGAAAGATATTAATAATAATGAGTTTTTAAAATAAGCATGATATGATCTGAACTGTGATCTGATCTGATCTGGTCTGATCTGATCTGATCTGATCTGATCTGATCTGAACTTATTTTTTCTGATCTGATCTGATCTGAACTTATTTTTTCTGATCTGATCTGATCTGATCTGATCTGATTAGATCTGAAATAAGCAAAAATAAGGTGAACTGAACATAGCCAAACACAGCTTGAAACCACCTTTGTATGGAGCACCTGGAGGAAACCAAAAATAGGACAAATAACACATAACGCGCACAAAAGTCACAACAATAGCCTTGAAATGATTAATTTGATGGAATAGAGTTTTGGAGTTTAGGGGGAGGAAACTCATTTTGCTTGTCACATGATCACATCACACATGGGAGTTATAGAATAAATGAATAATGTACTAGATCTATCATCAATGTAAAACTAAATTATGGTTTGCTAGAGACTTCTTTTCATGGTAGAGAATTTGTTACAATCCAAAGTGTAAACCATTCATATAGAAATTAGAGGGGAAGGAGAAGTTTCTCGATACATTCATGCAATTATCTTAATTTCTTGTCGCTTTAGTTAGAGCATCTGCAATTGTATTGTCTTTCTCGAGAAATGTAACATTACTCATGTTGTTGAGCTAATGGCAAAGATCCCTGCACACATCCATCGTATTAGGAAACATATTCAAACAACCTGAATCTCCTGTTAGCATCCTACTAGCTCGAACATTGTTCGTATACAAAATACAATTTTGGATTCTTTCGATTTGCTAGAGACTTGAGTGTGTACCAAATGCTCTGCTTCTGAGAATTATTGGTTGATTGTGTTTGAACTACTTTAAAAATTGGAGAGTAAAATGCGTAATAATGAAACTTACAGATTTATAACTAGCTAGATTGTATTAAAATTTGGATTATGATTTGAGTTGTGGTCTGTAGCTACAAATGTTCAGTTACGTACACTGATGTGTACGTAAAGTGTTGATAGCATTTGAGATTGCGACAAATAGTCATTTTTATAGGAATAATTGGTACATGGATACTCTTGTACTTTTGTCTTTTTGGAATAAGCTAATAGAACACTATGGTATACATGTGAAAATAGCTAACAATCTTCACAAAGCAGTGATGGATCTATAAATTTGGAAATGGAGTAGGAAGATCAAATAAACTAATTCAAATACACAAGTTATAATTTCTTCTTAATATCCTCCGTCCTTAACATTTTTAAGATTATTCATGTAACTTATCGATTTTTATAATTAACAGGTCCCTTTGTTGGTTTAATTAACCAGAATGTGAAGGTTGAATGATTAACAATCACATTGTTAAATAAGATGGTCAATAATTATACTTTTTAGGAATTTGGTTGATCAATATGAATCTTTTATACGTCTATACTAACATATCTCTTATAAATTGCAATGATAGATATACCTGTTTTATACATCCATAGTTAGGTTGTACAAGTTTATGAATTAAATATTTGAGAAAAAAAATCTAGAAAACATTTGATATTCTTTTTATTAATAGGAAATTTTCATTTGGTACCATCGTACTCTGGGCTTTTCCATTTGGTACCCAACTATTTATTGGATTCTACATGGTACCACTATATTGTAGACTTATTCTCTACGATAACAGTTTGTTAGATAAAATGTTAGTATTGGGTTAAATATGGTTAGTAAATTGTCTCCTTTACGTGTCTTGTGCATTGAGAATTGTTCAGCTAAAGTTTGGGAGACATTTTGGCTCTTATGAGCCAGTTGAGGTCGAAAGTAGAGAAAAATGATTAGAATTTCGTTTTACATGTCAGGAAATACCTACTTGTTTTTTTTCAAATTGGACCTTAACTAAGTTTTATCGTTAAGGATAAAAATGACTCCCAAAATCATAATTACGCAAAATTAGACAAATCCCTAACCCTATTTAACCCCCAAACTAAAATTTTGTTTGTCATAATATTAAGATACAGAATAAACCCAACTACATGCTACCATGTAGAATCCAAAAAAAAAAAAAATAGGTATCAAATGGAAAACCCAAAGTATAGTGGTACTAGGTGGAATTTCCCTTATTAATATATAGTAGCCGAAATTCATTTATTCAACTAATTAATAATAGAAGCATCAAATATTAAGAGTATACACATATGAGTTGAGAATAGTTGTCCAACATTAAAAAAATAGAGAAAGAATGACTAATATAAACTCTCTTCGTTTTTTTTTATTGCTACATTTTTCCTTAACAATTGATTTTTATTTTAAATTGTTACATTGTTTAAACTTTGCTCTACTAAAAATAATAAATATTTTTATGATGTTTCACTTTTTCTTCCCAAAGATACTATTTGTCCACTTTCCCTCTTATATTATTATATTAAATGGGTAAAGTACCCCTCTAAAAAGCTTGAAATGATCTAAAATCTTGTGCAAAACACGATATAGCAATTAAAAAGATGAATGGAGTAGATTAATGAGATATTGAATTACTATACCTATTACCAATTGGTTTTAAGATACCAACCTTTTATGTGGTCAAGTAGCTCATATGTGAGTGGGAATCATAAGAGTATAACCCACACATGTGAGTTGAAAATAATTGTTCCATATTAAATCAAGAGAAAATGACTAACATATAATTAAGTGTGAGTTATAATAAATACAATTTCAATTAAGAAAATGATAATTGCTTTAATTTTGTAGAGGGAAGAAAAATTTATTAAAAGGGAGGAAAGCCTGATGTGGTACTAGGCATGAGGTTATGAAATATGAACCCATACCTCAATAGATCTGACAGCTGTATATTATACTTAATAACCAACAAGCCAAGTCTTCTTTCTTATCTAAATCTGAAAATTTGGATTTTATGGGTTAAATACAGTTTTTCCCCCCAAATATGCATCGCATGGATTGAGTACTTGTCATACATTTCTTAATCTAAATTCCTAAATGCTATTGAATAAAGTTATTGATATTTAGGCTCCATTGGTAGGGTGTAAAACGTTTTTCGGAAAACTGTTTTCCTTTATTTTAGTTTTTAATGTTTGGTTGGCAAAAGAGTGTAAATCCATTTTCCTTGGGTAAATTACTCTCCCAATAATGGAAAACCATTTTCCTTTCAAAATGAAGGGAAAACATTTTCCTTATCTCTCTTGTACACTTCTCTCACTACCTCCTTACTTTCCCTTTCATTTCCTTTCATTTCATCATTTCTTTACATCAAACCAAACAATGAAAAATAATTTTGGAATTGTGTTTTCCATTGTAAATTTTTTCCATGAAATCATTTACACTGAAATGTTTTTACAGGCCTTATCTGGTGGGCGCACGCACTTGCTAAGGTAAGCTGAGTTCATCATCATTATTGATTCTCACTTCTCAGCACCATGAACAATAGCGTCATAACTCATAAGGCTTGCAAAGACTTTAGCGCCGATCAGAAGATGAGAGACGGAACAACAGTCAGCAACCAGCAGCCAACAACCAATAGTTAATAGTTGAGTCCTAAGATATGAAAATAGATATCAAATAGAGGACAGTGGGGATCTACACGCGTCTTCTCCGAAACAAGCAGAAGCATATGAAACTGCTTAATGGACTATTCCTTCATCTTTTTTTTAGTTTTTACATTTACTTTTATTCAGAGATAAATATCATTTCTATTTTATTTACTTGTTTTGCCTAGTCACCTATGTGAGCGGTCATGTAATAAGATATTTTTTTGAGTGCTTTTGTCACTTAGTGGCATCTATATCTAGGCTGTAATTCCTCTCTCTTCCATTGGGAGAAACCAGTAAAAAGGACTGAGATCCTCCTGCTCCATTCTTCCTCTTTCTCAAATTCCTCTTATATTTTTGTGCGTTGCATCTGAAAGTTCTTGAAATAATTTAGTCATCATGGTATCAGAGCCACGCAACATCACCTGAAATCAGAGATTATCCTTTCTGTTCCACTCTCTTACACATGGGCTTCATTCAATCCAAATCTGACTACAGTTTGTTTCTTAAGCACTTTCCACCACCGTAACTGTAGCCTTAATTTATGTTGATGACCTACTAATTTGTGGTAACAACATGCCTCACGTTGATAAGCTTAAACACATGCTAGCTCAAGTCTTCCATATGAATGATCTAGGGGCCCTCATACTTACTTGAGCTGGAAATAGATCGATCTGTTAATGGTATTTTTTTTATCTCAGAAAAAATACATTACTGATATCCTCACTAAATACAACATGCTCCATGTGAAGCCTTTGCAACTTCCTATGGATACCGACCTCAAGCTTACCCTGACAAAGGTGACCTTCTCCCTGATCCTTCTGTCTATCAAAGACTCCTTGGGAGGTTGATCTATCTTACAATCACAAGACCAGACATATCGTTCACAATACAAATTCTCTTTCAGTGCATGCATCAACCCACTACCAGTCACCTTCAAGCTGCCAAACGACTCCTTAGTTACCTCACTGGTACAATCTCTCAAGGCATCTTGCTAACTAGCACCTCAGCTGTCCAACTCACGTACTGCCTAATGTGACAGTGATTGGGCTACCTGCCTTGTCTCTAGAAGGTCTACCACCGGTTATTGTATATTTCTGGGTACCTCTCCCATCTCATGGAAGACAAAAAAACAACCTGTTGTTGCATGATCCTCTGCTGAAGCAGAGTATAGAGTCATGGCTCTCCCTACATGTGAAGTCACTTGGATGTCCTCTCTTCTCAAAGACCTTGATCTCACCAAGCTTCCTCCCACACTCCTCAAATGTGACAACAAGGTTTCCCTGGCTATTGCTGCAAATCCAGTTCTACATGAAAAAACCAAACATGTAGAAATTGATTGCCACTATGTAAAGGATCAGCTCAAGGCTGGCACAATCACGACTGAACATGTCTCTTCTCAAACTTAAGTGGCTGACATTCTTACCAAGGTTCTTCCAGTCAAACTGCATCAAGCTCATGTTCAAAAGTTGGGAGCCTCTCCAAGCTCACTCTCTCCAGCTTGAGGGGGGTATTAAGAGATAAATAACATTTTTATTTTATTTACTTGTTTTGCCTAGTCACCTATGTGAGCTGTCATATAATAAGATATTTTGTTGAGTACTTTTGTCACTTAGTGGCATCTATATCTAGGCTGTAATTCCTCTTTCTTCCACTGAGAGAAATCAATAAAAAGGATTTAGATCCTCCTGCTCCATTCTTCGTTCTCTCTCTGAAATTCCTCTTATATTTATGTGTGTTCCATCTGAAAGTTCTTGAAATAATTAAGTCATCAACTTTTGCACAATTGCCAAGGAAACATGTAGCCATGTGGGGATCATTGAAAAGTAGAGCAACAAAACATAAAGTAGTTGTCTTTTTGTGTAATGAAGACAAAAATTATGGTATAAAGGTAAATAATATGTGGGTATCACATACTAAAAGTAGAAATATTTAGCAAATGTATCAAGTAAATTGAGACATTCCGAAAATGAAAAAATGTAACAACTAAAAAAAGACGTAGGAAATAAAAGGGCATTGCTTATTTAATTTAATTTGAACTTAATGAAAATTCAAATCTAGTTCGATTTGAGCGCCCTAATTCAAATACACCTAGACCTTTCAATGAAGCCAAGCATCTAATTCGAGTGTTCTTATATATGGCATGAACCTCCTAAGAGATAAAGATAAGGGCGAAGTTAGGCTTGGTTGTGGAGCAGGCCAATTTAACAAAGAATCTTAAATATGGTATGGTTGTGGAGGGTGTCAGTTTACCAATAAAACAAGATAGAACCATTGATTTTCTTCTCGGAATTGAACTCTTATTTCATAGATTGACGAATGTGAAAGCTATGTCGAGGCATGTAGCTAGGGGTCGTGGCTCTGTTCGGCCCGAACATAGCCTCACCACTAGATCAACACATTTGCCAACTTCATAGTAGATGGAATAAACAGTATACTTCATAGTTCACATAACAAATGCACACTCGGTTATCTAATTAAAATATCATATTTCAATGCGGTAGTACTATACTCATTCCGTTCTTATCTAATTATTAGTTTTTCTATTTTGACTCTTCACTATTCACATAATTCATTTTGATCTTATTTTTCTATAATATGAAAATAAATATTATCAAAATATAATCGAATATGTCTTAATGTACGTTTTTGTAATATTAACTTTTTATAATTTAAATTTATTAATTCTAAAATTATTTATAGCTGAAGTTGTTTATTGACAATGTGAAACAAGTGAACCACGAAATAAGAACCCGGAAAGTAATAATTTTTATTATATAAGGGAAGAGGAGGGAGACATCGAATATGGTAAACCCTTTTATACTCTTCAGTAATAAAATGCAAATTCACCATATTTTACCATTACACCCTCAATTAACAAAATATTTACATCATCCTTGATTACTGATTTTCAAAAAACAGAAGAAATATATATAATAAGTTTTACAAAAAAAAATTCATATATTATTATGCAATTGATCTTTTATTTCTTTCCGCATGTATTGCGTACATAGAGGAATTTAACTAATTAAAGCGATAACCAGTGAGTCTAGTAGCATGCATGACTCGCATAAAATCCAAAATCAAATGGTGCACAGATGTAAGAATTTGACGTTTTTACAAGTGTGAAGTGTGTAAAGATATTAGATAAGTACCAATGTATCATGGACGAAAGATAAGATCATCATAATAATAAGCTCAGACTTTTGCGAAAGGAAAACGTGAAAAATTTGACAATGACAAGTAACGCGTAAGTCGTAAGTGCGTAAGTAACTCATAACTTTTGACCGACTCTTTACGAATTAATATACATAGGCTATGTTTGATTCACCTGAAATTTTATGATCTGAACTTATTTGATCTGATCTGATCTGATCTGAACTTATTTTTTCTGATCTGATCTGAACTTATTTTTTCTGATCTAATCTGATCTGATCTGATCTGATCTGATCTGATTTACAAGATCTTATCTTATATAAAATATATTATTACTATTATATTATTACTTTGTAAATCATTATTATGCAATACATTATAAGATATTCTTTATAGTATTACTATTATTATCATTTTATTTCTATTACAACTTTTACACAACTTTTATTAATAATAATAATTATTATTATTATCATTATTATAAGCACAGCAATAATAATTATAATCATAATTATTATTATTACTAAAAATAATTATATAACTCAAGTCATTATTTTATAAGAGCACTTATAAATGTTATTTCACACTTTCCTTTAAAAAAAAGTTTCACACTTGAGAAGTCGGCAAACTCAACTCTTTTTTTTCCATATAAAATAGAATAAGATATACAAACAACTATGACTTGAGCAAAAAATAAATAAATATCGTGCAACTTCAAATAGCTAGAGAGATTTGGAATTCGGTAGGAAGAGGTATACCGAATCTAAATTTATAATTTGTATCTCACACTTAGCTTATTTTGAAATGTAATCCGAACTTAGTAGTTTCGTTGTCATGAATTTGAGATATCATATTTTATATATTTCTTATTTTTGCATCAATCTTATGTTCTTAACACGTGGCTTTTAATTTTCTATTATTTAATAACAACAAAATAACTTAATATAATAATAACAATGACATTTATAATGGTAACAACAAGATTAATAATAATTACCAATATTAATAATTAATAAGTACAACAACAACAACAACAATAATAATTCTTTTGAACAAATGTACTAGTAAATAATAATACTCCCTTTGTATTTTTTTTATCTTTCTCACTTAGAATCTTGACACTATTCACAACTAGCCTTCATATGCACGCGATGCGTGCGTTAATTTCAAAATTTGTTATTCTATTAGATACTCCATTCGTACTTTATTTATGATTAAATTTAAATGTGAAAAATTCAACAGTTAGATGAATTTAGATATATTAATTCGCTAATGTAAAAAAATAAAAAGGTTATAAGCAAGTGATTGTTAACATTAATTTTTTTGTGAATGAATATTGAACAGAAAGAACAAAAATAATGAGTTGGTTTAACTGAATTAAAGAATATCAAAGGTAGTGAATGTTCAGACTTTTCAAGTGCACGTTATATATGCCATTTTTTTTATAAGGTATAAATATTTTGTCCATTTAATTTTTGATTGAAGTATTTGATGCATATACCATTTTAAACTTGTTTTAAATGACAAGTTGGAATGAGAATTTTTATATGATTTGCTTTTGTAATTTTTTTCATTCCATTAATTAAATCATTAAGGGTATTTTAGGCACTTCAAAAGAGGACACCACACCTCCTCCCTTGGCTTATATAATAGAGATTAGAGATAATCTTTTAGATTTTTCTCAATATATAAGAAAAAATATAGTCATGTGGGGTCTTGTTTGATTCGTCTCAATGAGTACTTTATTAATATTCAATTATTATAATTTTTATTAATATGTAGTGAAAGATATTTAATAATAATGAGTTTTTAAATATAAGCATGATATGATCTGAACTGATCTGATCTGATCTGATCTGGTCTGATCTGATCTGATCTGATCTGATCTGATCTGATCTGATCTGATCTGATCTGATCTGATCTGATCTGATCTGATCTGATCTGATTAGATCTGAAATAAGCAAAAATAAGGTGAACTGAACATAGCCTTAGTCTTAGGTTTTCTTTTTTTTGATTTTTTATTCCGTGGCTCCCCTTTGTTGTTGGTTTTTTTGGGCCAAGAAAAGGTTTTTCTCCTTTTCTTTTAGAAATTCCTTAGTGGGCTTCATACATAATTCTTCTCTACATTCTTTCTTTCTTTTTTTTTCTTTTGCTACAAAGCAAACTAATAGGATTATGAATAGACAGGGTTTTAAAACAAAGTATTTGTATAGTAATTGCATACCACTATTATAAATATTACATAAACACAATTAGCATTTATAAGTAGTACTAGAATAACAAGTAATTTATTGAGCACATTTTTCATTTTAAAACATCTTTATCACTTAAGTAACATAACTCTTAAAACGTCAAAATGTGAGAAGAAAACATATCATAAGTCTCTAAACTTATACTAAAAAATAGAACATTTTTACCATACCCACACCAAATCTGATTCGTAGACCCATTTATAATTTTTGTAAAAAAATTAATTTCTTAAAATTGCAAAATGCAATTTAACTAATCCCAATAATAAGTCTATTATAAAAAGTACTTTTAATGACAGAATGGTGGATAATTAGTAATATTTTTTATATATTATTACTATATACTCGAGTATATGATACTTATTTAGGCATGATAGACTGTCGTACACCCGTCAAAGATAATTCCTGCAAAACCTTCTAACAATGTAGTAGGGTAAGTAGGGTCGAAATCCACAGAGAGATGGTCGTTTTAATCTAGTTTCTAAAGTATAGAGAAACTAAACAAGATCACAGATATTTGAGTTAAAGTTCTAAACTAATCAAACTACGAAAATCAAACTTAAAAGAATCTAGGGTAATGGTTCACCATGTTTATAACTATAATCTATCAAAATACCATCAATATTCAATCAATCAGATATCTAGAGCACATGTTAATCCTTGGTCAGGCATTAACGCTCTCAAAAAAACATATGCTAGTACGGTCGCTCAACATAATCAGATTTGCTAATTGTAGGTAAGCCTCTAAAGAGTACTATCTCTCGATCTATGACTCGATATTAGCAATATTTAATCAAACAATTGATCAGATTGCAAGATTAATAATAAAACACTAATCAATTAGAGAAATCAATAATTAATCAAACCATGAATAAATATCAATCAATAATCATATCATATAAACATGGATTCCCAAACCCTAGAAATAAAAATTACTCAATCATGAAATAAACAAATAAAAACTACATCTAGAAAGAGAAAGGAAAACATAATTAAAAGAAATCAATGAAAGAGAGAGAATGAAATAATAAAACTAATGAATTAAAGATGAACATGAAAAACTAGGGTTTAAACTAAAGAGAGGGGAGAAAAAGAGGAGAAGAAACTAAAACTAAAACCTAAAGAATAACGTGAAAGAGGGAGAGGAGAGAGAAAGAATCAAAACCTATCTAAATAATATCCTTTAACCTAATATGACTAGGAAAGTAATTTACAAGATATGGAAAGTCTTAAATAAATCATTAATAGGCGGATTAGTGATCCGCGCGTACGCGTGGTAGATTCCAGCAGAAACAGTACAATCTTCCGAAAGGCATAGCTCCTTGACTAAAAGTCTCCTCGGGGCGTGCCACCTATCGTTGGAAAGCTCTTCAAGTCTAGTTTCCAAATCTGCTGGAATTACTCGATTTTAAGGAGAACATCAAAAGTTATGATCAGAATATTAGACATGACTCTTTTTCCACATTTCTTCTAATGATTTTCCGCTCCGTTTTTGCTCGAACTCGTACTATAAAATATCCATGACGATCCTTATGCATTGTAGCTTATCCAAGTGCTCCTAATCCTCAAGCTAATCATACTCCAAATAAGTCTTCAATGCCTGAAATTCATCAAAAACAAGAAAACATACCGAATAGGAATAGAAAAGCATAACTTAATAATATAACGCAACAATGAACCTAAATATGAAACTAAATGCTCTAAAATCAACCTAAATGCACCTAAAAACTATATATACAAATGACTTATCAAACTCCCCCAAGCTAAACCATTGCTTGTTCTCAAGCAATTAGACATAGACATCGAAATAGTTAGATAACCTACAATATAGGATTACAACAGGGCTAAACACTCAATTGAAAACACGAGAGATATAATCACTACATAAACCAAGCATCGAAACAATTTCGAACAAAGCCGCATAGCATATCATGTATCGCAATCGACTTTCCAATCATACCACAAACCATCTCTCCCAAGCTAGATTTAACCAAACCTACAGACCTCACTTTAGTTATGTGCACTCAAATCTCTCATGTGTTTAAGGGATAAATAATGACTCTCAACCTAAATCAGTCGACTCAGATGAAGCAAATACTCTTTAACTTTGACTTTTTGACTCACTTAATACTCAACATACAATACATAATGATCAAGAGGACTTTTAGGGTTGTAATGGGGCTGAGGTTAAAGGTATGGAAATAATTTGGGATTGTGGTGGAAAAACCTAGAAGGGGGAGCATCATATAACTGAAAACATAACCATAAAAGGTCATAACAACTCCATGCAACAACCAACAATCTCCAAATCTAATCATCAACAACCTTTTTCACTTAAGAAATTCAATCATAACCCTTTTTATTTCACTTTATTCGCAACTCTTTTTCACTTCTTTTTCATTTCATTTTTCACTTTTTTTTTTCTTTTTTTTTTCACACTTTCAATGCAATTTCAAAGCTCACTAAACATAATTTTCCATCCTTCTAAACCACAAATAAAGCACTTCAATAAAATACAGACTAAACCAAAACTAATACTCGCTCCCCCAAGCTAGGCTTGGGACAAGAATCAAATGAGGTCAAGGCTTGTAATATAGGTAACAATCGAACAAAGTTGGGAAAGGCTCAGCGGGGCTAAAGGAAGGATAATATGAAAACAAGAATAACTCTGGAGCTAAGATCATCAAATGAAACGCCTCAATCATATCAAAATGTATGCACTATCAAATATCAAGGAAGTACCAAGTCAAAGTCAAGATCAATGCAACACCGAGGAACTAATCACACATGAAAGAATATTACTAACACAGATACGTCAGTTTATAGGCACAAAAGCTCACTTAGGCTAAGGTGTCTGCATAGTAATGTTAAATCGAGCTAGAGAGAGATCAATCAATCTTACCACAAACAATCAGTTGCGAAACAATCATGCTATGAAGTATCATGAACAAGATGAGTGACACTTAACAAATGTAGTAAAATATCAACAAGGTTCTCAAAAAGTTTAGCAGTAGTCCCATAGATGCAACTAAAATGAGATGAAATCTAATATGAAATGAAATATGCTAATGCAACTAAGAAAGCAGTACAATTTTTTTGGTTACACGTAAACTCCCACTCCTAATAAGCAGTACAAACCGTGCAACATCCTATGAAAGCAATGAAATCTACACTAAAAAGCAATAAAAGATATAATATTCCTCCCCCAATCTAGAATTTGCAGTGCCCTCACTGCATAAACCAGTTCAGAGAAAGAACCAAAAGCAACACCGGGATCACCAAATCACCAAAGTTGCCCACCAAAAGCCACAACACACCACCAAGACCACACACAAACTTCGACAATCCAATAAACTAATAATTCAATCAATGTGTTTAAAAGATTCGCACCAAGATGGCATCAAAACAAAAATCCAAGCAAAAATTGAGATGAACATTAACAACAATTATAAGTGAGAAAGATGCTTACTACCCAATTAATTAGGGAGAAGAGTCAAATATACTCAAAAATCATGTTATAATGCATCACGAACGCAAACTTCGACCAATTTGATGTCTATTTATGAGAATCCTATAAGAACCATTAATAAAAAAAATTAGAAGTCTATTGGAAAAAAAAAGTAATGACAAAAAAAAACAAAAAACAAAAAAAATTAAAAGAGATAGGAAAATCAGATTAATTCAACCGAAAAAAAAGAAAGAAGAAAATAAAAGAAAAAGGAGAAAGAAGAACAAAGAACGAAAGAAAAGAAAGGGAAAGGCGCGGCTGTTGTGCGTCGGATTTGATGGTGGTGCAGTGCAGGTGTGGTGGACAGAATGGGAGGTGAGGAGGGGGTGCGTGAGGAGACGAAGCTATGAAGATGCCGTTGCAGTGGGTTGTTGGTGGTGGTGCGCAGCGAAGAATTCCGACGCGGATGGTACCGGTATGGGTGACGGTGGTGGGCACCAGAGAAGGTCGCCGGTGGGTGGTGCAGAGAAGTGGAGTGTTGCGAAGAGTAACTGTGTGGGGTTGAAAGATTGAAACAGGGGAGAAAAGTTCGAAAGAGAAGAGTGGGGTAGTGTGTGTGGAAGCCGGCGATAATTCCGGTGGTAGTGCGCGGCGTTGGTGGTCGTCGGTGTTTGGTACGGTAAGAGGGACGGATGTTGACGGCGCTGGAGATATGGTAAAGGACGTGGGATGGGGAGAGAGGAGTGTGCTGAATTTCGAAGTGAAGAAAAGGCTATTGGACTGTCGTTAAGTGGTGGCGGTGGTCGGTGGTTGCTGGTCGAGATGTACCGGTGATGTGATGGTGAAGAAATATGGCAGAGGTTGGGGGACGAAGAGATGGCTGAGGAAGAAGAGAGTACGAGGAGGGAACGAAGGAAGGCAAGCAATTTTTTTTTTTGAAAAACTCTCACCCGGTCAGTCTGAATATCCGCCCGATCAGTCTATTTGGCCCGGTCAACCGGGCAAGAAACAGTTGAGCAAATTTTTGGAAATCTCAAGAATGTGCTTGCGCGCCCGGTGGGGCTATTATGCTCCAAAGCGTGGATGGTGGACTAGAGACCACCTTCCTCTACGTGGTCCTACTCCAAAACGCATGACCTTGAATATCAAATGCAATTTTAAAAAAAGGGATATATATTTTAAAAATAATAATAATAATTTTTTTTTAAAAAAAAAAAATGATAGAACTCCCCCCAAAAATTCCGGGTGAAATTCTCAAGAATTGCGCTAGATGGCGTGGAATTTATAAGAAAATGAGATAAAGAAAAAAAGAAAAAAAAAAAGAAATAGTTAATTTGCGCTGATAACTACCCACGCAAGAATTGCGGATTGTTCCTTTAAACCTTTTTTTTTTTACAAAAAAAATAAACTACTATTATTTATTAATTTTTGTTTTTGCTAACATTGATATCTTTTATTTAGTTTGACGTATTATTGACACTAAATTTACGAAGTACTGGATTAACTCGTTCTGCAAAAAAAAAAAAATTACATCAATAATGGTTGATTGTGAATTTCGAGATGATTCGGATTGTCTTTTTTTTTCTCAATTACATATGCAAATGTTCTTTACTTCTTTTGATGGTGTTCTTTGTTTGATACTTTCATGTTTTATTCATGTTTATCTTTGTTTTGTTGTGATTTTTTATATAGTTTTTTATATCTCAGCTATTATATGTTTATGTTCTTTTATAATTAATATGATGTTCTTTGTTTGGTATCTTCATATTCTTTTATGTTTTTTTTTCATCTTTGTGATTTTTAATAAATTTTTTTTTTGAATCTCAAGTATTATATACACATGTCATTTGCAATTAGTATGTTGTTCTTTGTTTTACATCTTAATGTTCTTTTTATGTTTATTTTCATGTTTATGAATTTTAAAAGCCTTTCGTTTCTCAAGTACTATATAAAACATGTTCTTTTATAATTATTATGGTGTTCTTTGTTTGATATATTCATGTTCTTTTTATGATTTTATTCATTTTTGTGATTTTTGATATTTTTTGTTTAATAACTACTATATGGACATGTTCCTTTATGATCAGTTCGATGTTCTTTGTTTTATATCTTCATGTTCTTTTTATAATTTTACTCGTATTTGTGAAATTTACTCTAAATTTAATTTGTTAAAAAACAGTTTGCTGGTTTATGAATTGTGTTAATTATACTACTACCTATTTCATTTTAATGGTTAGGAAAAATTAGAGCAATGAAATATATAAAATACATTCTCCTTTTATGTCAATTCCATTCTAATATATATTCGTCATAGTGGGATGTTAAGATGCAATGATAGATCTTCAGTTTATTTAATCCTCCAGTTTTCTCCACATTTGCCTACTATTAATTACTCTCATGCTCCCCTAAAAAATTACTTTAATGCTACCCTACAATTCGATTTAACTGGCATCCCAACTTCCTTGTTTTCAGTAAAAAAATCTTCTTTGCGTTTAGTTTGCAATCACGATCGTTTTATACAGGGAGCACATAGCTCTTCATGGTCTCGTGTGCATATACTTATTTACGATTATGCTCGGTCAATCAGATACTTCGATACTCTTTTTTTTATTTTTTTATTTTAAACTTGTTCTACCTACAACAAACACACAAAACACACCTTAATCAGTAAAATCACTCAAAAAAAAAAATGAAAAAGAGATAAAAATCAAAATAAAAAATAATGAAAATAAGAGAGAAAATAAGTTAATGTTCAGGTTACTTCCCGAAAAGTGCAAATTTAAGGTCTTGCATGACGGTTTAAGACTAGTAGATCACTCATAATAGTTCAATGCTCTAAGAAGTTTATCATATGTTCCTGCAGACATTTCAGAGCATATTATATAAGAGTGAAAAGGAAAAATGAAAAAAATTAGTACTAAAAAATTACTAAAACTACAAAAAGAAAAATCAAAGGAAAAATTATATTTACAAGAAGAAGTAAAAGAAAAATTGTTAGTCTTTTTACATGACTCAAAAGAAGGAAAAGAAACTAACTGTACGTTATTTACATTATCATGAAAGTCATTCAAAAGGGGAGAAAGAAGGAACGATGGAGGATATAATATAGGGGAAGAAGATATAAAATCAAGTTTTTCAGAGAATGGAATATGAGACTCAAAAACAGTAGGTGGTACTAATAAAGACTCATAAATCACCTTACGGTCAACTTGACTTTCCTCCAAAGAGAAAAGTTCAACCATGGCTTCTTCCTCCCGCAAAACATCCATCACATTAGTCGTTCTTTCAATCTTTTGATCATCCCTATAGCTCTCATTTATTGTCCACCCCGCATTATCATCATAAATAAACGGATTGGGGCTAGAATTCTGAGCAGATTTTGACATTCAAATTGGGAAGAGGGGTCAAAACCATCCACTAAAGGTGGTGTCAAAACATCCATCACATTAGTCGTTCTTTCAATCCCTAGCCAACCACATAATTAAATCCCAACAATAATCAGGTGATTGGAATAGAAATCGTCCATTACACATAGATTCTACCACCATCCTAGTTTCTTCATTTAACCCCTCATAAATCACTAGACACATATCCCACAGTTCAATTCCATGATTAGGACCAATAAAATCACCAAGTCTATGATAATACTTCCAAAACACTTCATTCTCATACTGAGGAAAAGAAAAAATTGCTCTAGAATTACTAACATGTATATGGGGTTCACATAACATATGAGGTAATTTAGGATAACTGATGCAAAAATTGGGAGGATTTTGATATGATGCATCAAAACTGTAAACATGAGAATTCCAAAAATTATTACTATATTGCCTAGCAAAATAATTATCCCCATCATCAAAATAGCATGACTCCATGATACAAAAAAAAAATTAAAAAAAATATATAAAAATATTCACAAAAAGGGAAACAAAAATATATACAATTTAGTTTCACCAAAAATAAAAACTAAATAAAACAATACCGTCTCCCCGGCAACGGCGCCAAAATTTGATAGGCTGTCGTACACCCGTCAAAGATAATTCCTGCAAAACCTTCTAACAATGTAGTAGGGTAAGTAGGGTCGAAATCCACAGAGAGATGGTCGTTTTAATCTAGTTTCTAAAGTATAGAGAAACTAAACAAGATCACAGATATTTTAGTTAAAGTTCTAAACTAATCAAACTACGAAAATCAAACTAAAAGGATCTAGGGTAATGGTTCACCATGTTTATAACTATAATCTATCAAAATACCATCAATATTCAATCAATCAGATATCTAGAGCACATGTTAATCCTTGGTCAGGCATTAATGCTCTCAAATCAACATATGCTAGTAGGTCGCTCAACATAATCAGATTTGCTAATTGTAGGTAAGCCTCTAAAGAGTACTATCTCTCGATCTATGACTCGATATTAGCAATATTTAATCAAACAATTGATCAGATTGCAAGATTAACAATAAAACACTAATCAATTAGAGAAATCAATAATTAATCAAACCATGAATAAATATCAATCAATAATCATATCATATAAACATGGATTCCCAAACCCTAGAAATAAAAATTACTCAATCATGAAATAAAGAATAAAAACTACATCTAGAAAGAGAAAGGAAAACATAATTAAAAGAAATCAATGAAAGAGAGAGAATGAAATAATAAACTAATGAATTAAAGATGAACATGAAAAACAGGGTTTAAACTAAAGAGAGGGAGAAAAGAGGAGAAGAAACTAAAACTAAACCTAAAGAATAACGTGAAAGAGGGAGAGGAGAGGAAAGAATCAAAACCTATCTAAATAATATCCTTTAACCTAATATGACTAGGAAAGTAATTTACAAGATAAGGAAAGTCTTAAATAAATCATTAATAGGCGGATTAGTGATCCGCGCGTACGCGTGGCAGATTCCAGCAGAAACAGTGCAATCTTCCGAAAGGCATAACTCCTTGACTAAAAGTCTCCTCGGGGCGTGCCACCTATCGCTGGAAAGCTCTTTAAGTCTAGTTTCCAAATCTGCTGTAATTACTCGATTTTAAGGAGAACATAAAAAGTTATGATCAGAAGAGTAGACATGATTCTTTTTCCACATTTCTTCTAATGATTTTCCGCTCCGTTTTTGCTCGAACTCGTACTATAAAATATCCATGACGATCCTTATGCATTGTAGCTTATCCAAGTGCTCCTAATCCTCAAGCTAATCATACTCCAAATAAGTCTTCAATGCCTGAAATTCATCAAAAACAAGAAAACATACCGAATAGGAATAGAAAAACATAACTTAAGAATATAACGCAACAATGAACCTAAATATGAAACTAAATGCTCTAAAATGCAACCTAAATGCACCTAAAAACTATATATACAAATGACTTATCAAGGCATCATTGATATTATGTATGTCTAATAGTCTTACTGAACTTTTAAATTGAAATATGTATAAATATTATTTTCATGAGTTATAATTATATTACTTCATTAGTCAGTAAGTATTAATAGTCAATTTAAACGCTAACATCTTGTAATATGTAAAAAAAGAAGTTTTTTTTTTTTTGGTAATTAAAGTAAAATTAAGCCCAAACAACACATACACCTAGAAGGTTATGAGAACATCACTCTACATAACCAAGCACTATACTGGATACACCCAGCATTCACAAGCTTGCAAACCACTCCTGATCACTATGACTCACTTTATTACTCATAATTTGACTGATACGAGCCTTAACTATGCTTTTCACATTTTTAACAGTATAAGCAGTAGTGTGAATAACATCATCCCAGTAGGCACTGTTTCTGTTTTCCAGATCAAATAAACCACAGCAGCTATTGCAGCCAAAGTCACATGTTTTCTGAATTTAGTCCCTGTATAAGGGCCTCTAATTCTTCTGTATAATTGCAGTATCCCCTAGCCATTCCATGTAATATTCAGCCAGCTCAACACATCTCTTATACAATGAGCACTGAAGTGGCAACTAAAGAAGAGATGGTCCATGTTTTCTGAATGTTGTTGGCACAAAAGGCACCTATCAGAGTCACTAATACCAATTCTGAACAGTCTCTCACGAGTTTTCAATCTGTCCTGAACTGCAAGCCATAAGATAAACCTGTGTTTAGGAATGCTGTATCTATTCCAAACACTAGAGGCCCATTGTTGTGCTGTAGCTTGCCCTAATGTGTTCACATAATGCTTCTTTATGCTGAAAACATTATAAGTAAGCCAAAGATCATTCCCCAACCAATTGCTTAGCTCTTTTTTAGCCTTACATATGCTCTTCCATGTCCAGCTAACATTGCTAGGGACAACATATACTCTCCAGTTGGAATCTTTGATGTAAATGCTATTCACCCACTTAACCCATAGATTATCTTTCTTCTGTGCAACGCTCCAGGCAAGTTTGCTAACTGCTGCCGTGTTCCATTTCAATACATCCCTCAAAGCTAAGCCTCCAGCTTTTTTTGTTTTGCAAAGATCAGCCCAAGCAATGGCACCAGCTTTAGTGTTATTATAGGTGCCAGTCCAAAGAAAACATCTACATACACTAATCACATCTTTAAGAACTCCAGTAGGTATGATGAAAAGTTGCCCCCAGTAGACATGTATACTCGCTCATTAATATACTACTAATGAGCCGTGTTCTGGCTGCAAAGGATAAGTTGCGTGAGCTCCACACTTTTATTCTTCCTATCATCTTGCTCATCAGGATTTGGCAGTCACTCTTCTGTAGTTTTTTGGTGGTAATGGGTACTCCTAGGTACCTGAAAGGTAGTAAGCCCCTAGCAAATCCACTAACATCCACCACTCTTTGCATATCATTCTCACACACCCCTGCAAAGTAGATTTCAGATTTTTGCTTATTGACCTCCAACCCAGAAGCATCTGAAAACATCTGAAACCCCTGAAGTAGAAAATATATTGACCTGAAGTCACCATTACAAAAGAGCAATAAATCGTCTGCAAAGCAAAGATGTGTAATCTTCAACTCCTTACACATTGAGTGAAATTTGAACCCATCCTGTTCATGTACAAACCTCAAGATTCTTGCTAAGTAATCCATTCCTAAAGCAAAGAGAAGAGGGGACATTGGGTCTCCCTGCCTCAACCCTCTCTGAGCCCCAAAGAAACCTGTTATGGACCCATTTAACATAATTGAGAAGGTAGGTGTAGTGACACATGCCATAATCATCTCATTGTAGAATCTGGGCATCCCTAGATAGACCTTCCAGCATTTATTTCAAGAAGGCCCAACTAATAGTGTCATAGACTTTTTTCAGATCAAGCTTCATCATGCAACTAGGCCTCACAGCTTTCCTATTGTACATCTTCACTAAATCTTGACAAATTAGCACATTTTGCAATATACTCCTACCAGCCACAAATGCTCCTTGAGATTCAGATATGATATTAGGAAGAATTTTGTTCAGTTTCTCACTAAGCAGCTTTGTAATGCACTTGTATAAGGTATTGCAGCATGCTATTGGCCTGAATTCAGTGACACTTTCAGGACATTTAACCTTTGGGATCAAGGTTAAAGTAGTTATGTTTATTGCTTTAAGCAATTTCCCTGTTCTGAAAAATTCTTGGATTGCTTCAGTGACTTCATCACCAATGTATTCCCAGCAGTGCTTATAAAACTTGCTGTTGAAGCCATCAGCTCATGGAGCTTTGTCATCTGGGATGCTAAACATCACTCTCTTGATATCTTCCTGTGAGACAGCCTCCTAAAAGGATCTGAACATGGTTATCATTCAACTTCTGCCCATTATTCAGTAGAGCTTGCAAAACAGGCTGCTTTTGTTCTTTGCAAGAGAATAGCTCCATATAATAGCTAATAAAAGCTTCTTCAACTTTTTCCTGGGTATTGACGCTATCATGAATTGAACAAACTCTATTGTGAGATCTTCTATCTTTCAGAGCTTGATAGAATATTTTTGTATTCTCATCTCCACATTGAAGCCATGTCAGCTTAGATTTTTGTTGCAAGGAAGAATACTGACTTTTCTTTGCTCTCAGCAAAGTCTCCTGTGCTAACTTTTCCTGAGCAATCAGGTCAACATTATTGAGCTCTTGGTGCATTTGTTCCTGCACCTTCACCAATTCATGTTGGGCTTTAATTACATTAGCCTCAACATCCCCAAACCCTTCCTTATTCAAACTCTTTAAAGCTATTTTCACCTGCTTTAATTTTTGTACCACCCTAAACATAGCACAACCACGCACATGATTAGAACACACTTGTTACACAGTGTCATTCAGAGCCTGATGGTGGCACCACATATTAAGAAACCTAAACGGTTTCTTCTTATCGATCTCAGGGTATACCTGTACCATAAAAGGGGTATGGTCATAACTGCCCTCTGGCATAAAGACAGTAACATCCAATTCAAAGCTATCCAACCATTTCTGTGTTGCAATGACCCTATCTATTCTGGAGAAGACTCTCTTAGGGCCATCCTGCTTGTTATTCCATGTGAAGTACCTCCCAGAAGATTTCACATCACTCAGATTACAGAATTGCATACAATCAATCATAGGTCTTATCTCTGCCATACTAACCATTGACCCTATTCTATCCTCAATATTACTTAGGGCATTAAAGTCCCCTAAGAGGACCCATGGCTCTTCTGGTTGTTGAGTCAACCTCTTGAGCCCACTCCATAAAATCTCCCTACTGTGAGCATCATTAAATCCATAAACAAAAGTGCACTTAAATTCCATTCCTTCCTTAGTCCTAATCTTCCAGTGAATGTATTGGCTATTAACATGCAATATATCCACAGTAAATGAGTTAGGACACCACCCAATAAGAATCCTACCATTCTTATGACATGAAAGATTATGAGAAAAACACCAGCCAGAGCACACATTATTATAAACTGAACCAAGGTTAGGGGCTTTCACCCTTGTTTCTAAGAGGCCAAACAACTTGACATTATGAGAGAAAATAAAATTTCTCACCTCAATTTGTTTAGTCTTGTTGTTTAAACCTCTCACATTCCATGATAAGATACAATCCATTAGGTGTAGAGGGTGTCACCCTCTTCTCCATATTCCCATGTTCATCAGCTTCCACTTGCTTGCCAGTCACTCTACCTCCATTTTTTTCCCTGCCTACATCTACTTCTTCCTGTCCTTCAGCCTCATCTGCAGCATCATTATCCTTTGTCACCTGCTCTTCCACCCCTTCCACTCCTTGTTCATCTAATACCATAAAAGTATTATGCACTGGGATGTCAATAGTAGAAGCTACAGGTGCACCCTTATGGTTTGCCACCATTGTAAAATCCTTCCTGATCTATAACAGGCTTTTTAACCCATGTCTTCTTCCCTTCACTTCTCCTACAATTATCAGTGTCATGGCCAAATCCTGAACATTTACCACATTGCACAGGTTTCCATTCGTATTCAACCTTTTGATCAACTATACTGCCATGTTCATTATAGAACTGGATTACATTAGGTAGCTGGCTCTGAACAACCACTTCCACCATGACTCTTGCATAGCTAAGTCTATCTCTAGCCTTAGTTGCAGCATCCATTCTTATCACCTTCCCCATTTGACCCACTATCTTAAACAAACTTTTTTCTCCCAAATATTTAAATGGTAACCCTGGTAGTTTCACCCATATTGGCACCATTTTAACCATGTTTTTATCAACATCCATATCTGGATCCCATAGTTTTACAATAAAGGGTTTTTGATCAAAAAAATGGAATCCCTCATTCACTATCTGCAAACTATCTTCGACATTATTAAATCGAACTATAAAAAACCCCCTTACCCATTGTTGCTATCTTATCAATCCCCATTTTACCCTATATACGCTTAAAATACCCTTCCATAACTGTCAATGGAGGATTGGCTCCCAAGACATAAAACACAACCGCCGACGTCCAATAATATTCAACTTCTTCCTGTATGTCTTCAGAATCTATGGTTACAATCGGAGAATCATTTACCTGAACAGTTGCCCGAGGGGATTTTTCAACATCCAGCACTCGTTGAGCCTAGGAGAGCCTTGGAACACTTGCTGGTTTCTCAGCACTCTTCATTACGTTCAGCCATTCTGTCAATACCACATTCTCATTCGCCTTTTGAACCGTACTCTCACGAGTTTCTATTGGTGTCACCATTGTATTCCTTTCAACCTCCTTCTCTAGTTCTTCATGTTCCTTAATGGCACTAGGAACCTTGATTGCTTCAACACCAGTTATCTCATCTACAGATTTTGTTTTCTTCACCGGTGACGACGACGGCCCCGTCTTTTTCTTCTGAGCGCTTTTCTTCGCCCTCCCCCTTGCCATGGCGTCAACGGTTACTTGGCGTATCGCCTAAGCATTCGTCGAGAGAGAGAGAAAAAAAAGTCTTTTTATGTATACCTTGTGTTGGTTGAGTTTGATTAAAAAAAAAAAAAAGAAGTTTGGCGAAAGAGAAATCCATGTGACACCATTCCTTTGATAGAAAATCCTTTTAATATATTACTAGTATTTGGGCCCGAGCCTTACCCCGAATTGGTATTGTGTTTTCGAACTTGATATGCACTTTTTTCCACTCCCACTAAAATATATTAAGGAAATCACAACGTGTAAAATGTACAAATATAATAATATGAACACTTAAAAGCATGATTTAAAGTTGGTTGAGATGGTAATTATGTCATGTATAATAATAAAGAGTTCATGTGTTCAAATCTGGTGTAGATAGATATAGATTTTGTACTTCCAGTTCACTTGTCGTATGTTTTATTGGAAACGTATAGTCTCACTCTTCATTCATTCATTTTAAAAAACGCATTCATTTACCCTGTGTCCTCTGTCTCATTCATTCACCCTCTCTCTTTTTCTCATTATAAAATTACACGGTTGGTGTCTTTTCATCACATTCACATATTCATTCTCCCTGATAACTTATCACGTCGATCAGTCACTAAAATGAAGACAACGTTGATTTCTTGTTTGTACTTGATTATGAGTGCCATCATCTTCGGGAGTGCATTAGGGGGGAGATACTCGACAACCATGAATACCCGTATCACACAAAACAACGAAACATCTTCACCCCTCCCCGCCATGGTTGATGCTCCTGTGATGAAGCTAGGCCTGGGCCTTGTTATTAATGGCGCCATAATGGCCGTAGAAGTTGGGGCTCATTTTTGGAATAAGTACCGTCACCATTAACAAAAGATTACATGGTTTACTTTTATGGTTTCTCCTTTGGTTCCTGATATGTACTCCTTACAGATCAAAGCAACTAAACAAAATTTGGCATACTTACTTTGTGGTTTAATTTGAGGCTTTTGTCCATCTTAAATATGATTAACAGATAAAAGCACGTACAATACTTCTATAATGATCTTTAGTTGACGAACGATGTCAAGATGATCTTTAAAAGAAATGTCGCTCAATTTTGATACTTTTTTGTTTATTCAAATACTTGTCATCATGTTTTTTTTTTTTTACAGGATTAGTATTTACCATTGTGTGGGAATATGATCACAACAGGCTTTTTACCACGTTTAACATGTAGGATGATGTACGAGTTATGTATACGCTATAATAATTACAAGTTTAAAGGACGACTTCTGAATAATAAAAATGGTGACTAAATAAATGTCGTAATAACGTTAATCAAAAGGGCGACTAAAGATTCCCGTGTTTCTAATACATGTAAGTGTTTGGTTCAAGTATATCATGTATAAGGCATGGGTTTAGAATGGCTAAAACCCATATCTTGTGTTTGTTTTTACTAATTTCATTTTTCAAACCCATACCTCAAGCCCCCCAAGGTATGGGTTTTTGAAACCCAGGAGGGGGGGGGTCGGGGATGGCTCATATCGATACCTTTAGGTTTAAAATTAAAAGAAAAACTATCATTCCTAGATAAAAACCAAACACATGGAATCAAGTATCAAGTTCCAACCCCATACCACCTTGGTTTCATTCCTCATTCCAAACCTATACCATTGTTTCAACCAAACGCCCCCCCATTGTTTCAACCAAACGCCCCCTAAAAGGGTGAGTTATAAGGGTCACCCTATTATATCATAGAAAAAGGCAACACTAGAAAATTTTCTTGTTTTGTCAACAAAAAAAGGCAACAGTTAGACATTGCCTTTTATGTTCCAAAAAAATCCGCGACGATTTTCCCAAAATATATCAATTTTCCTCTCACTAATATTACCCGAGCAAAACCTTATTCGGAGTAAAACTCGCCAAAATCCCATTCAAACCAAAACCCTTCCAACAGAGCTTCATATACAACAATACGATAAATTTTTATTAGTGAATTTTCCCAATGAAAGTTGGACGTACCTCCAATTTCATCCAATAAATCATACATGCATCTCCAATTTTATCCAATAAATTCTTGAATTTGGACCTTAATTTTAATAATCCAATCGTACTTATGTTATTAAGTATATAACTCATATGTGAGTTAGGAAATATTTGTCGCGCATTGAAAAACTAGGGAATGAATGACTAACATATAACTCGATGGATTATTATCACCAATTCGTTTTAGGATAGAACTCTACCAAACCAAACTCATCTCGATATCCATTGTTGAGTCATATAGTATTTTGATGATTGTAAACAAATGATGATTATCTAACTAACATGTGTGTTTGAGATGTGCATATTACATTAACATGAAACAAGTCATCAAAGGTTGAATATATCACATCATGAAGGTCTTCCCACAAGTGAAGTTCCTAAAAGAGTTCCAATAAGGAACACAAATAGAGCGGTTCCTAGGTACATCCTATGAGGAACATTGAATATAAAGTTCTGGAGCAGTTCCTGAGTGGGAGCAGCAATATTGTAACAGGCTGGTTTTAAATAAAAGATTTATTAAATACTTATTATAATTATTAAGTTAATTATGTTCTAGATTTTCATATTTTATTTGATTCAGAATGTGACACTTTAGTTTGTCGTATTTTATATATTTATTAGTTTAAATTTTACGAAATCATTCTATTGTATATATTTTGAAATTAAGCGATTAAATTTTAGTTGGGTGTATTTGGGCATAACGAAACACAAATTCGGTATACTCTTCATTCCTATCCGGTTGCTTTATTTGGAAATCCATAAAAATCCCTTTTTAGTTGTCGGTTTGGTGATAAACCCAAACCTACCCCTTAAACCTTTCTCTGTCTCTCCCGTGAAACAAATTCCAAAAGAAAAAAAACCCCCAACCCTTAAAACAGAAAACCCCGAACCCGAAACCTCACTCTCTCTCTCTCCTCCCCGTGAACACTTCGTTTCTCTCACGCTCGCCTGCGTCGCGCCTCGCCGGCGTTTTTCGAGGCTGCCGGAAATCTGCACCACTCTGTTCTCTTCTATTTCGTTGCTGCTAGTTTTATTCGTGGGTGTCGCCCTGCGTTGCTGCTCCTCGTGCGTTGCGTCGCACCACGACCGCAGCTTTGTCGGAGCTTCCCTCCTCGGCTCGCGCTGCTGCTAGTGTCGTTGTTGTTGTTCGGTTTTTGTCGTCACCTCCCCTGCCTTGTTTTCTCTCCCCTGCTCGAGTGTGTTGCTGCAGGTGTCGTGGCTCGACGCCACTTTTCTCTCTCCTTTGTCGCTCGTCGGTTCCCGTCGTTATGCAGAAGCTTCGAAACCCCCGTAGCCTTATGTGTTCGTGGCTGGGGCTGTGTTCTTCGCTGCTCTTGTGAGCAGAGTTACTAACCCTCCGTACCTCCATTTAAATTGGGTTATGTATTATTTAGAGTTCAGAATTTTTGATTAGTATATTTATTATAAAATTATAATTGATTGAACTATGTTATGGTGGTGAATGTTGCCGTGGAATTGTTGTTGCTTTTATATTGTTGTCGGTGGTGGGGACTTATTGTTGATATTGTTCATATGTTAATTTTTGAAGGTTGTTGTGGTAGATGTTGTTGTTGTGTGGCAGTTGTGTTGTGTTGTTGTTGTTGATGCGTCGTCGTTGTCGTTGTCGTTTTTATGCTGTTGTGAGATTGTGGTGTTGAGGTGGTGGTGATGGTGGAGTAATGTTGTTAATATTAATGGGATTATGGAGAATGAATATGAGTTGTGGTTATCACTTTGATAAGCAAGACTATGAATTATTGAAGATTATTAGTGCTGAACTTAAATAGTATATATATTGTTAAGTAGTGTGGTAATCAAAGTTTATGCATGGTTGAGTTTTGCGTTTAATATATTACAAGGTAGAAGTTATATTAGTAATATATTAACTAGTTAAGAACTAAAGGTTGAGGCTCTGAAGTAAATTGATTTTAATTATCGTAATGATAGAGGATTCCCGAATTTGGTTAATATAGTATAGTAAAGTTATTGGTTGATATTCATTATAATAAGCTAGTATGTGAGTTTAAATCATTAGGTTGGATATAAGTTGCTAATTACTTTAATAGTTTTAGTTATTGGTGTATGTAATCTGTGTTAGTGTTTAAAGTAACTACCAAATAGAATATTACGGGAATGAAATTATGTTTAATGCAAGTTATGTTCCTTTGATTCGTGGAATCTAGCTATTTGTTTGGATGTTGGTTTATTAGGTCTTGAATAATGATATGTTAAAAAGGAGTAAGAATCATAACTCTGAGTTGTTAGTTGCCAAAGTTTTTATTATGATAACGTGTGCATTAAATTGTTAATCGTATGATTATTTCTATTTATAATTCAAATGATTGAGTATAATTCTAAGAAGGTGGTTAATCGATTTAGTGTATTTGATGCGAATCGTCCTAGTGTTTAATGAGGAAGGATTATTCGATTAAACTTTAAAGATAATAAATTGAAGTGATCTTCGCACATAAAGTTAGAATTAGACCTAGTATTTCTAATATTATGGAGTCTATTGGAGTTAGTTTATATTAACAAAATATGGATGAGATTATTGAGGATGTGTTGAATAAAGGATTTTAGTTTAATGTTTACAAATGGAGTAATATAATAAAGTTGGATTATCTTTTCCGTGATCATTAAAATGAGTTTGTATAGAAATTTTAGTAAAGAAGTGAATAAGGGTATTGATTACATTAAAGAAGCTTTAATTATTTGAGATAATTGTTCTGTAACTAGGAAAGGAATAGACTCATCAAGTAGTGTGAGTATGGTTCCTGAATGGGTTCATTGTTGATCACGTTAATTAGAATTCATCTAATGGTATAACAGAACCCTATTTATTAGTCCCTTTAATAAACTTTCGATTGGTGAACATTGAGTTGTGAAGTTTAAGTTAACTCTCCTTAGTTAATTCTAAGAGAGAGACATATGTATGGTAAGTGTTGCCAAGACTTGAATCAAAATGAATATAGATTGATGAATATGAAAAGGAAAATTAGTATGAACTATGTATATGCAAAAGCGTGTAATGTGTGGAATTAGCTTGGTAACTCTCGTTAGTTAATTCTAATTTAGAGACCTAGCGATATTGTTGTGGATATTTTATTAATATGATTACTTACTACCAGTTGTAGCTCACAAGCTTAATGATTGGATTTGGAATTGAAAAGGATAAATGTATCAATTTGGAATACGTAGTTATAAGAGTTATATGTTAAATGATTATGGTTATCTACGAAGGAAATCACTTGGTTAGATTCGTTATTCAAAGATAGTTATTAAGGATTACTAAATTAGTGGATGAGTTATATGAATGATCTGATCGAGTTATGAACACTAATCGAAAGGAATTTGAAAGGGGAAAGTAGCCTCGTCTGAGTCGACGGATGAGGTGACATGAACAGTGCCCCATGGACTGTGAACCTTGGGGGCCCCACAGGGAAACTTGCCCATTGCTCTGTGGGGCGATAATCGGGCGTTATATCAGGTAATGTGAAACCTGTGGATGGCTGATGAAATCAGCGGAAAAAATGTACTCCGGACTAGTCGCGGTTATTGGCCAAAAGTAAAGCGAATGGTTGGGTGACGACCCCCACTATCGGAGTGTAAGCTTTGTCTCCTCCGCCGCGTTCTCTTTCCCCCTGGTTAAAAGGAATGTTATTTCAAAGTATGAAAGTTATATCGATAGTGGATTCCCAATAAGGATCGTATCGTGATAAGTTGTTTCGATATCGGATTCCCGATAAGGAATCATATCAGGTAAGTAATGAATGTTTATTCAGTATATGCATATGAATATCGATATTGGTTTCCTGATAAGGAGACATATCATGGTAAATGATACTAACGTTAGATTCCCGATAAGGAATCATATCTTGTTATGTGGATTCCCGATAAGGAATCATATCTAGTTATTGGATTCCCGATAAGGAATCGTTATGATGGAAGTTGTTATGTCATTTATTGCCTGATAAGGGTTTATGTACGACAATATAAGGGAATGATTGATAGAGTATGAAAACATAAGTTTGGATTTCTGATAAGAAATCAATTAAAGGAAGTAAAGTATATTACTTATATCAAAGTTGGTAAACCCAGATTTCTTAGAAGGGATCGTGATATGTTGAAAGGTTGACTAATTAGTTTCTATATGAGATATGTATCTGTTACAAGATTGCTTGAAGTCATGTTGTTGGGTTTGCTATTATGTGAACGACGATGTAGTATAAAAGGAACAATTAGATAAAGATGTATAAGTATGTTGTCAACATAAGTTGATGTGATGCATGTTATGACAATGTGATTATGTTGACTGCTGAGTCGTTTCAAGTAAAAGCCACCAAAGCATGTGTTACTCTTATTTACGGGTTTAGTACTCAGCTTTGCTGATGTGTGTATGTTGTTTTGTCATTTCTGTGGCCTGTCACTTGGTGGGTGGCAGTATCTTATATGTTTCAGGTTGAAGCCGTGAGTTATTCTTCTGCAAGCTGAAGCGGATACGAGATGGTGCAGTATTATATTTGTTATTGAAGTGAGGACGCTCCACTTGTAATAGTTAATCGTTTATTTTCTATAATTTATTTCTTCATTTAAGAATCGTTAGCTAGTGATCCTGATTCTCTGTTGGTTGTTGCTCCGCGAAAGCGTTGAGGTTGTTCAGCTTTGGGATTTGGAAATATTTTGATAAATTGAATCTGCAAACAGGTTTAAATCATTTCTCGCTTTAGCGTTGTCCTATTTTCAAAGGAAATTCTGTCGAATTTTCTGTAGAAATTTATGGGAATAAAATTTGAGAATCAGAGTGTAGTTGCAATAGTAAATTAATTTGAATAGAGTTGGGAATCGAGTCCCACACTCTCCGATGTAGTTCGGTGAGTGTGATGGTAATAGTTCGGGTTATCTCGACCAGAGTCTCTTTCGCTGTGCTTAATCCTCTATAAGCTGGTCGGGAAAATTCGGGCTGTTACAAATGGTATCAGAGCTTGAGTAGTTTTTGGATATGCTATGATCTCCATATCATAGTGTAAATGTTGAAAAATAGGTTTAATGGATTGACTAAAGCGTTAGGTATAAATGAATCAAGCCGTATGAGTGTTTGCGCTTATGCGTGTGCTATATGGATCTATTTATATGTATAGGTATTACTTGTGTGTATATTTGCAAATGTGTATCATGTTATCTTGTTATGACTCGATTGTCTATGATATTATTTACCTAAAAGTGTTTATTTCGAGAAAACCTATATGATTTGCTTAAGTAAATGATTTTCAAACGAGATCTCTACAAATGGGATGATTGAAATCCAATGCCAACAAGTTGGCCCCTTCTGTTTTCTTTTCTCCTTGATATTGCAGAGTCAAGTCGAAGTAGAGAATTTCTTTGCTCCTTGATTTCGCGAATCAAGTTGAAGTAGAGATACAAAAGATGATGGTAGAATGGAGGCTGGACGTCTAATGTCTTTCGAGTTTGAGATTTTGGTTTTCTGAGAATAATTATTTGCAAGTTTCGAGGACGAAACTTTTGATAAGGGTGGTAGTATGTAACAGGCTGGTTTTAAATAAAAGATTTATTAAATACTTATTATAATTATTAAGTTAATTATGTTCTAGATTTTCATATTTTATTTGATTCAGAATGTGACACTTTAGTTTGTCGTATTTGTAATATATTTATTAGTTTAAATTTTACGAAATCATTCTTATTGTATATATTTTGAAATTAAGCGATTAAATTTTAGTTGGGTGTATTTGGGCATAACGAAACACAAATTCGGTATACATCTTCATTCCTATCCGGTTGCTTTATTTGGAAACTCCATAAAAATCCCTTTTTAGTTGTCGGTTTGGTGATAAACCCAAACCCACCCCTTAAACCTTTCTCTGTCTCTCCCGTGAAACAAATTCCAAAAGAAAAAAAAACCCCAAACCCTTAAAACTGAAAACCCCGAACCCGAAACCTCACTCTCTCTCTCTCTCCCCGTGAACCCTTCGTTTCTCTCACGCTCGCCTGCGTCGCGCCTCGCCGGCGTTTTTCGAGGCTGCCGGAAATCTGCACCACTCTGTTCTCTTCTATTTCGTTGCTGCTAGTGTTATTCGTGGGTGTCGCCCTGCGTTGCTGCTCCTCGTGCGTCGCGTCGCACCACGACCGCAGCTTCGTCGGAGCTTCCCTCCTTGGCTCGCGCTGCTGCTAGTGTCGTTGTTGTTGTTCGGTTTTTATCGTTTCCTCCCCTGCCTTGTTTTCTCTCCCCTGCTCGAGTGTGTTGCTGCAGGTGTCGTGGCTCGACGCCACTTTTCTCTCTCCTCTGTCGCTCGTCGGTTCCCGTCGTTGTGCAGAAGCTTCGAAACCCCCTTAGCCTTATGTGTTCATGGCTGGGGCTGTGTTCTTCGCTGCTCTTGTGAGCAGAGTTACTAACCCTCCGTACCTCCATTTAAATTGGGTTATGTATTATTTAGAGTTCAGAATTTTTGATTAGTATATTTATTATAAAATTATAATTGATTGAACTATGTTATGGTGGTGAATGTTGCCGTGGAATTGTTGTTGCTGTTATATTGTTGTCGGTGGTGGGGACTTATTGTTGATATTGTTCATATGTTAATTTTTGAAGGTTGTTGTGGTAGATGTTGTTGTTGTGTGGCAGTTGTGTTGTGTTGTTGTTGTTGATGCGTCGTCGTTGTCGTTGTCGTTGTTATGCTGTTGTGAGAGTGTGGTGTTGAGGTGGTGGTGATGGTGGAGTAATGTTGTTAATATTAATGGGATTATGGAGAATGAATATGAGTTGTGGTTATCACTTTGATAAGCAAGACTATGAATTATTGAAGATTATTAGTGCTGAACTTAAATAGTATATATATTGTTAAGTAGTGTGGTAATCAAAGTTTATGCATGGTTGAGTTTTGCGTTTAATATATTACAAGGTAGAAGTTATATTAGTAATATATTAACTAGTTAAGAACTAAAGGTTGAGGCTCTGAAGTAAATTGATTTTAATTATCGTAATGATAGAGGATTCCCGAATTTGGTTAATATAGTATAGTAAAGTTATTGGTTGATATTCATTATAATAAGCTAGTATGTGAGTTTAAATCATTAGGTTGGATATAAGTTGCTAATTACTTTAATAGTTTTAGTTATTGGTGTATGTAATCTGTGTTAGTGTTTAAAGTAACTACCAAATAGAATATTACGGGAATGAAATTATGTTTAATGCAAGTTATGTTCCTTTGATTCGTGAAATCTAGCTATTTGTTTGGATGTTGGTTTATTAGGTCTTGAATAATGATATGTTAAAAAGGAGTAAGAATCATAACTCTGAGTTGTTAGTTGCCAAAGTTTTTATTATGATAACGTGTGCATTAAATTGTTAATCGTATGATTATTTCTATTTATAATTCAAATGATTGAGTATAATTCTAAGAAGGTGGTTAATCGATTTAGTGTATTTGATGCGAATCGTCCTAGTGTTTAATGAGGAAGGATTATTCGATTAAACTTTAAAGATAATAAATTGAAGTGATCTTCGCACATAAAGTTAGAATTAGACCTAGTATTTCTAATATTATGGAGTCTATTGGAGTAAGTTTATATTAACAAAATATGGATGAGATTATTGAGGATGTGTTCAATAAAGGATTTTAGTTTAATGTTTACAAATGGAGTAATATAATAAAGTTGGATTATCTTTTCCGTGATCATTAAAATGAGTTTGTATAGAAATTTTAGTAAAGAAGTGAATAAGGGTATTGATTACATTAAAGAAGCTTTAATTATTTGAGATAATTGTTCTATAACTAGGAAAGGAATAGACTCATCAATGTAGGTGTGAGTATGGTTCCTGAATGGGTTCATTGTTGATCACGTTAATTAGAATTCATCTAATGGTATAACCAGAACCCTATTTATTAGTCCCTTTAATAAACCTTCGATTGGTGAACATTGAGTTGTGAAGTTTAAGTTAACTCTTCTTAGTTAATTCTAAGAGAGAGACATATGTATGGTAAGTGTTGCCAAGACTTGAATCAAAATGAATATAGATTGATGAATATGAAAAGGAAAATTAGTATGAACTATGTATATGCAAAAGCGTGTAATGTGTGGAATTAGCTTGGTAACTCTCGTTAGTTAATTCTAATTGAGAGACCTAGTGATATTGTTGTGGATATTTTATTAATATGATTACTTACTACCAGTTGTAGCTCACAAGCTTAATGATTGGATTTGGAATTGAAAAGGATAAATGTATCAATTTGGAATACGTAGTTATAAGAGTTATATGTTAAATGATTATGGTTATCTACGAAGGAAATCACTTGGTTAGATTTGTTATTCAAAGATCGTTATTAAGGATTACTAAATTAGTGGATGAGTTATATGAATGATCTGATCGAGTTATGAACACTAATCGAAAGGAATTTGAAAGGGGAAAGTAGCCTCGTCTGAGTCGACGGATGAGGTGACATGAACAGTGCCCCATGGACTGTGAACCTTGGGGGCCCCACAGGGAAACTTGCCCATTGCTCTGTGGGGCGATAATCGGGCGTTATATCAGGTAATGTGAAACCTGTGGATGGCTGATGAAATCAGCGGAAAAATGTACTCCGGACTAGTCGCGGTTATTGGCCAAAAGTAAAGCGAATGGTTGGGTGACGACCCCCACTGTCGGAGTGTAAGTTTTGTCTCCTCCGCCGCGTTCTCTTTCCCCCTGGTTAAAAGGAATATTATTTCAAAGTATGAAAGTTATATCGATAGTGGATTCCCAATAAGGATCGTATCGTGATAAGTTGTTTCGATATCGGATTCCCGATAAGGAATCATATCAGGTAAGTAATGAATGTTTATTCAGTATATGAATATGAATATCGATATTGGTTTCCTGATAAGGAGACATATCATGGTAAATGATACTAACGTTAGATTCCCGATAAGAAATCGTATCTTGTTATGTGAATTCCCGATAAGGAATCATATCTAGTTATTGGATTCCCGATAAGGAATCGTTATGATGGAAGTTGTTATGTCATTTATTGCCTCATAAGGGTTTATGTACGACAATATAAGGGAATGATTGATAGAGTATGAAAACATAAGTTTGGATTTCTGATAAGAAATCAATTAAAGGAAGTAAAGTATATTACTTATATCAAAGTTGGTAAACCCAGATTTCTTATAAGGGATCGTGATATGTTGAAATGTTGACTAATTAGTTTCTATATGAGATATGTATCTGTTACAAGATTGCTTGAAGTCATGTTGTTGGGTTTGCTATTATGTGAACGACGATGTAGTATAAAAGGAACAATTAGATAAAGATGTATAAGTATGTTGTCAACATAAGTTGATGTGATGCATGTTATGACAATGTGATTATGTTGACTGCTGAGTCGTTTCAAGTAAAAGCCACCAAAGCATGTGTTACTCTTATTTACGGGTTTAGTACTCAGCTTTGCTGATGTGTGTATGTTGTTTTGTCATTTCCGTGGCCTGTCACTTGGTGGGTGGCAGTATCTTATATGTTTCAGGTTGAAGCCGTGAGTTATTCTTCTGCAAGCTGAAGCGGATACGAGATGGTGCAGTATTATATTTGTTATTGAAGTGAGGACGCTCCACTTGTAATAGTTAATCGTTTATTTTCTATAATTCATTTCTTCATTTATGAATCGTTAGCTAGTGATCCTGATTCTCTGTTGGTTGTTGCTCCGCGAAAGCGTTGAGGTTGTTCAGCTTTGGGATTTGGAAATATTTTATAAATTGAATCTGCAAATAGGTTTAAATCATTTTTCGCTTTAGCGTTGTCCTATTTTCAAAGGAAATTCTGTCGAATTTTTTGTAGAAATTTATGGGAATAAAATCTAAGAATCAGAGTGTAGTTGCAATAGTTAATTAATTTGAATAGAGTTGGGAATCGAGTCCCACACTCTCCGATGTAGTTCGGTGAGTGTGATGGTAATAGTTCGGGTTATCTCGACCAGAGTCTCTTTCGCTGTGCTTAATCCTCTATAAGCTGGTCGGGAAAATTCGGGCTGTTACAAATATAGCGTTTCAGAGTTGAAACAAGAAGTTCCTGAGCAGGAACTATGTAAGGAACTAGCACACTGAAGTTCCAAAGGTGGAGCTATCAACATGCGGTTCTTGAGTTGGAGCAGCATGGAGCATGAAGGCAGAAAATATGAGTTTATTTTCTAGGATTCATGTAAGTATATGGAAACATGAAAGGTAATGGAACAAGGTCTAAAGGAACAAGTAAGGTCAAAGGAACTCGTGGAACTTAGAGTCAAAAGTATTTAAGAGTCAATAAATCTGATGCATATTATTATCTTAATCTATAAGAATTTATTTAGAGTTTATTTCTTAAGAAATCTCTACGTGGTTAAATATTTATAAATAATGTGCATTAGTTGTTTTAAGATAAGTTTTAGTTTTAAAATAAAAGATAAGTTTTAGTTTTAAAAGATAAGTTTTAGTTTTAAAATAAAAGATAAGTTTTTAGTAAAATCGGTTTCTTTGGAAATATGATTTTAATTAATTTAATTTTATCTTTTCAGTTTTTGGAAAATAAAAAGCCTAGATTTATAATACGTATAATGAGTATTGTTAAAGAAATTGTCTGTCTGTTCCTCTCTAAAGGAACAGACGTGGTAGTCTATTAATCTAAGTTAAAGGAACTAACTATTAAAAGGAACTAGACTTAGGATGAAGCATTACAATGGTACAGTTATGTCAGTTGAGTAAATTATGCCTAGATTATAGGTAACCGTTTTATTTAAGGAAAAATCTGATTTTATGAAAGTTCTTTTTAAGGAAAAGATTTTATTTTTCAAAAGATAATAAAAATTTTATTCGGTTTTTACGAAAGAAATTTAAAGATAATATTTTTATTAAAATGATTTAATTTCAAATTTAATAATTAATATGTTTTTAATTAAATCAGATTTTCAAATTAATGCTTAAAGTGGTTGCTAAAATTAAGGAGCAGTAACTTAATGCTCTCCCACGTTTAACCGTGATCATGGAGATCATGGGATGATTAAGGAACGTATTCCTCCATGTAAGGAACATCATGGGATAATGGTTTAACCACTAACACATGATTGATCCCACGTTCATTCTAAAAGACTGCTATAAATATACAAGTTCAATTGAGTTTCAATTTGTCTGACTAGTGTTTTTCCATAGTGTTAGACTTATGTCATTCCATAAGTTTGGCTTAAGGAATAACGTTACAAAAGAATTAAATTTTCTATTCCTTGTTTGAGTCAGTTCCTTTGAGTTTTAAGTTCATATGAGTGTCATGTTCCTTTACAGTTATTCAGTTTCTATATACTAGAGTTTAACCAAATTATCAAGCGTCTGTATTTGAGTTTTGGGGTTAAAGGGTTTGAGTGAACTCTTGTAATGGGAACTTGGTAAAGGATTTGAGTGAATTCTTGTATCAAGTTCGAGTTAGGAACTTGAGTAAGTTCGAGTTAGGAACTTGAGTAAGTTCGAGTTAGGAACTTGAGTAAGTTCTTGGTGTGTATGCGTAGACTTAGGGTGAAGTCTATCTAGGGGTGAAGGGTTTGAGTAAACCTTTTGTAAAGAGTTGTGGGAACTCTTGAAAGACTTAGAGTTAAGTCTAGAGTATAGAGTGGAGATTGTGAGAGAGTTGGAGTTTCGAGTGGAACTTGTGTATTTAATAGGTTCAATCATAGGAGATTTCCTATTATAGTGAAGAGTTTAAATCCTGAGTAGGTCGTGGTTTTTCTTCTTGTATTTAGACAAGAAGTTTCCACGTAAAAATCTCTCTTGCACTTTTAGTTCCTCATTGCTTATGTTTTAAATTCCTCATTGTTTGGTCAATAAGTTCCACACTACAATTCACCCCCCTCCCGTAGTGTTCCTAGTGAAATAACATCCATTTTAGAGCATACCGAATTACCAAGTCTTTAGCTCTCTTACAATCGAAATTCCAGGTCGTGCTGCTATGGGTGCCATATATGTGTCCACTTATGTAGTGGTGTCAGAAACAGATCTGACCGCTGGGTCAACCTGATTCTGACCTGACTTGAACCTGGTTCGACCTGTGAGGGTCAGTCTCCAGACCTGACCGAAACCTGACCTGGGATTACCCAGACCTGACCGGCACCCGACAAGATTATATCCTGACCTGTTCAGACAGACCTGCTCTCAAACCCGAACCCGACCGTAATCAACGAGATATTATTAAAATTCAATTATTTTTTTATATCTACATAATCATTTAAATATGTTAATATATAAAATTACTTACATTTAATAATTAATTAGATAAAAAATTAAATTACATTCAATTTGACTATTTGAGGGTTACACTTTCAATATCATGTAATGGTTTATATTTTTATTTTCATGTATTTTTGAATTATTCGTGTACGTTACTCTCTTGTTCTAATTTTACATGAATTGATGTATATTACTAAAGTCACAACTTCAACATGTATTATTAAAGTCACAACGTCAACATGTAAATTATTTTTACAAAAACTAAATTGATCAAAAATTGAGTTGAACTTGACAAATTTTAATCAAAAATTGAACTTAACTAACCAAAGTTGTTTAGTAACCAAATTAATTTATCATTATCTAGATCAAATTGTACTTGAATTCACAAGTCAATTATTTTTACTTTAATTTTTTAATTAAACTTATTAAACCGAACATAACATCAACTTACAAAACTATTTATAGATCCCAAACCAGCGAATTTAAATCCCTTAATCAAGTATCTGTCAACTATTCGTTTTATGCAGATCTTGTTCCATTAACAAACACCACCAACAATATTTATCATTTCTGAAAAAGCAAGAGATTCTAGATACAATATCATAATACAATTAAATTAATAAGAATATAAAAATAAGAAAAAGACAGTAAACAAACAAATTAATTAATAAAAATAAGAAGAAAAAGACAGTAAACGAACAAATAAGTTAATAAAAACAAGAAAAATGAATTACAAAATTCTCAATTATTCAGCGCAAAAAAAATAATATACTAATTAAAAATATAAAAACTAATATTTAAACAAGCTATATTAATAAACGAATTGCGTAAATAATGTATATTGACAAGCTAAATCAAAAATCTAAAACAACATTCAGACTTATTGAAGATTTCGACAATTAAAAATCTAAAAAATAATATCTAAACAAGCTAAATTAAGAAATGATTTAGAACGATGAACAAACTAAACTAAAAATAGACAAAAGAAACTCTAACCCTAACCAGAAAGGGTAGATAAAAATGAAAATAGAAAACTCAAACCCAATTCACATTCCTTCAACAAACCCAATTCCAACTCACATTTCTTCAATCTCAAACTCCGAGCTTTAGCAGAACTAGAAGTATTACTACTTCTGACACTTTTTACTCAAACATGATGGCGGTTGTTGATGGCGGTTTTGAAGGACGGTGGAGACTTCAAGTGGTTGTTGGGGAAGCAAATAAGGGGTTGAAGAGAGCTCTAGCTAATAGGCCATGGAGGACCGACCCACGTATGTGGCAAATTAAAGAAAAATAATGGTGGTTGTGAGAGAAGATCTGAGAGAAGAGATAGAGGGAGGAGAAAAGGGTAGTGCCGTAGAGATGGCCAAATGAGAGAGAGAGATGAAAAATGTGGGGGCCAGTACTTGTTTTATACTTAAGAATATTAGGGTTTTAAAATTCAATCCCTTTTCGTTCGATCATAATCATCAACGGATGAGATTAAGTCATTTTTTGTTCCTCTTTCATATATCAATACACAATTAATGGTTAGATTTTAATCCTTCTCATATCAATGGTTCTAATTTATGATCCATGATATCATTTTTTAGCCAATAGAAAAATAGAGTAACATATCACATGGATTGATGACATAGCACATGGATTGATAATTTTATATTCTTATCATCTTTTTTTTTATAGGATATATTCTTATCATCTTAATAGTTCTTATCTTGGTTTAGTAACTTACAATCTTTAGTAATTAGTTAATTTTTATTATTTCATTATAATTTGAAATTTTAATTATTTTTATTGAAGTTATTATTAGTATTATTTAAGTATAATTATCATTTATTAATTAGCATAGTATAACTACTATTATCATATTATTATTATTATTATTATTATTATTATTATTATTATTATTAGATTAAAATTGTGAATTGAGTTTCTAAATTTTTATTCGACTCCTTATAGCGTTATTTATACAATTATCAATCTATTACTCAATTAAGTAATGGTATAATTATATATATATATTTAAGTGATGCATTCATTGATCTCGTCTAATAATAACAACTTGTTTCAATCCAAATACATGTTTTTAGTTTCGAAAGGTATTTCACATGAAGAATATTAGCTAAAATAGTGTATTGTTCTTTAATTAATTAGCTTATAATCTATATTGATACATTCATTAATCTTATCTAGTAACAACTCCTTTCAACTATCTAATAACAAATTAGTGAGTTATTGAGTTGGTATAAGTTTAAGTGAGTAATTGACTAAATGCTAAATTAACATATGGTTGTTGATGACTTACTATTTAGAAAGTACTTGTTAGCTTATTGACTTATTGTTGTTATGTTTACTATCATTTATATTGTGCAACATATGAACCCTCGTTATAATCACTTAGGCCTCATATGATCCATCGTTGTAAACATATGAATGTATGATTATCATTAATTTGTTATAGTATTATAATATATTAAGAGTCCTTATACTAATTTATAATCAATACAATATTAGATTGGTTTTAGAATTATCGTATATAATATAGTCACAACATAATACATCTATACTGTTTATGTTTGTTATTGTTATTGTTATTGCTATTATTAGCATTGTTGCTACTATTACTATTAGTATTTTATTGTTATTGTTATTGTCATTGATAGTATTCCTCTTCGTATTTACATATACTATTTATTGTTAGCCTTTTTATTGTTACTTGTACTGTTATATGGCTTATATGTTGATCTTAATACTTTTATTAATACGATATATTCATTTACATATATATACAAAGTTAGAAGACCACAAATACTATACTAGTATTAAACTATAGTATAACATAAAAACAATTAACTTAAATAATATTATAGCTTATAAAGACAAGGGAGTGTTATTGTTGTTAATCTTATACTAGTATTAAACTATATGGTTGTTAAATGTTAACAAGTTACTACTTGTTAACTATTTTACTTAACTTATGGTTGTTATTGTTAACAGTTAACTTATTTTAATAAGTTATGATTAACTATTTTACTTAACTTATGGTTGTTACTTGTTACATGTTCTTATGATTAACTATTATCATTTTCATTTGATGTTTATTTGTAGTATTGTTCTCATTACCATTATAGCTATTTACAAACTTATATATCAATCATAATGCTTATAATAATAAACCATTTATATAAAGTTTGGAACTGATCGTATACTTGTTATTATTGTCGTTGGTTATAATATATAATATTAAAACACATGAAGAGTCGTTTTACTCCTTTACTCATTAGAGTCGTTTTACGCAGTTGATTATTAGAAAAAGAGTAGTATATATATATATCAATCTTAATACTTTTATTAATATGATTCGTTTACAAAATACATAACAAAATCAAGATGACCCGACCAGGAGTTACCCGAAGTTGAATTGGCGTTCAATAGCGAACGGACCCGATGTTTCACAATGATCGAACTAAATTCATTACTAATTCAACGCGAGTACATTTCACTTAACTCAACCGCATATGGAACCTAAATACGACCTTCGCAAACCCGGCTAAAAAAATGTCAAAAGGCGATTATACCCGGGAATGGATCGACTTGTAAACGGAACGTTCAGACCTGTCCGGCACCCGGAAATCCAATGATTCAAATGTGTTCGACCCAGTTGAACAAAACCTGACCAGTCATGACCCGGGGCACTGACAATCAGAATCCTGACCTTTCCGGGTCTGACCTGGTTCGCCGTGGGTATACCCAGAACCTGTTTACTAACCTGTTTTGACACCACTACACTTATGCAACCTTTTAAGCAACCTTAGCTTATTCGTTCACAGTTGCGCTACCTCGGTTTGAAAGATAAAAAGCTTTTTTTTTTTTTACATTCAGGAATATGAAGTTATTAACCAACGTTAAATGAAAATATAATAGACGTAAGTCACGAGTGTTGTGTGTCGTACTTATATATTTTGAATAAAATGTATGTCTATTGAAGCTATTAATTTTGAAATCGAGCCTTGAGGACTGGATCTCAATGGTATTTGTTGCACTTTCTAGCATTGTCCATTTGTCCTGAAATCATGTATTATATTGTAAAGTTCATTGCGCCCCCCAAAGAATTGGTTTAGTTAACCATGTCAATGTATTACTGGGAACGCATGGATGCAAGGGGGCAGTTGCCAGACAACAGTTGGGAATGAGAGTATCAGACTAACTAAAGACTAATTATTCGTAATTAATAGTAATAAAAAAAATAAGAGAGAGATTAACCAAACAAAGTAAGATTAAGAGAGCAAAGAAGAATTACATAGCATTGGCATAAAAAACCTAGCTTGCACAAAAACGCGACACGGGATAGGACACAGGGACACGGGAACACGGGGAAACGCAAATTTGTAAACTAAGAAAACGTGACTGAAACGCAATTTTTTTCTAACAATTTATTTTATGCTTTATAACATCAACGAAAACAAAATTCAATACAACAAACAAGTTTAATTTATAATATATAATATTCAAACATGTTCAAAACTAATGTTAACCAATGTAACTTATAATAAATCCAAATAATAATAATTAAGTGAGATTATATTAGCTAAAACCACTAAGGGAAAAATACAGATTCAAGATCCGGTTCATCAAGAAAAAGGTCGGCAAACTCTAGAAAGGCGTTTTCATCGTTCCCATCATCCATGATATTTGTTTATGCTAAAATTTATCGCTTATTACGATGAAATTAAAGTTTGGGACGATTTAACCAGATTATGCTTGAGACAACGCAATAGATGAACGCAATGGGGATCAAAGGGGATGAACACACAAGAATGGTGACGCGGAAAAACCCCAATGAAGATGGGTAAAAACCGCGAGTGGATGGAGATCCACCAATCTACTATGGTTGACTGTGCTTCTTAGCAAGTGACAATCGTTACAGAAATATTCATCTCCTTAGCTTACTTCTAGCAATGTTGCGTAAAAAAATGACTAATGATCCCTATCTCTCTTTTGTATGCCTCTTTTTCTCTTTGGCTTTTTCAACGAATACATAATAAATTCCTTAATTATTACATTAACTTCGGTCCTTTAGTCATGGGAGATATTTCTCATTTATGCTCCAACGTCACAATCCACACTCCTCAACGACTAATTTTACGCCTCATTACACTCCTTCCCTTTTTAGCAAAACCGTTACTGCATAGTTTCTAGCTCCAGTCTTGTGTTCTCTTTTACGTCTTCATGTCATAGTCACTACGTCATCATGTCGGACGTCATCATGTCATCGCGTCATCATGTCGTTACGTCAGTGTCAACCTGCGAAAAACTCAGCCATAACAGTTTTCCCCCAATTGTTGAATCGAGGTAACACTAGATCCATGAGACAATTGTTAATAAATCAAATGAAATACCTTCTAAGTTACCAAGATATTTTAGCAAAAACCACAAAAAGAATCTCGCTTCGTCAATTATAGAAAAAATCCTTTGGAGAAACACAAGGAAGGAAGGAAAATCCATTTAGACGGTTATATCGGGCAGCCCAATGGTCTCAAAACATAAAAAGGTAGTTCTCTTTTTAAATAGCCATTTAATTCTAACCGTTAGCACAATGTCATGATTACTCTCCAAGACATAAATATATTGGGCGGATTAAAGATCTCACTTTCACCAAATCTTTCTCTATCCATAAGTAAGATACTTTCCTTAGCTTCCATTATTCTCTTCGCCGGAAAGTCGATCACTAATACCAGGTAATTTCATACTTTTCGTTCGTTATTTTCTTTAATTCACACTATTTTCTTTTCTTCTCCAACTTCACTTATGGCACCTAGCAGAAGTAGCATTAGGACATTCTTAAAAAATCAAGAAAAATCAAGAGGGAAAGAAAAAGTCGTGGAACAGAGGAGTGAGAATGAAGACGAATTGTCTACGATGTCAAAGGAGGACATGATTAGGTTTTTAGCCTTAGGGAATTTGCCCGAAGGTACTGTCATTGACTAAGTTGGAGGAATCCTCGCGTCGGGAGGTCGAGACTCTCCAAGCGAGCATTGACGCACAGAAGAATGAGCTGGATCTTCTTGAGGCTGAAGTGACGACCGGGGTCAGGGCTAAGTTAATGTACCAGTTCCTAATGAAGAAGACGGCGTCGTGGACGCCACAAAAGGACATTGACCTGTACCTCAAATATATGGGATCGATGAAGGATCTGATGGAGGAGGAGGACTTGGTTGCGACGACGGACTCTTCATCAAAAGTAGATGAGAACGCCCTGTCTTGCGACGGGTTCATCGCGTCGGATGTGCCCCCTAATCCCGAGACTGAGAAGGAGATCCCAGCCATTAACCTGCCAGCTGCAGCGTCAGTGGAGAAGGAAGCTGACAAGGCTCCTGACCCTTAACTTCTACTTGTTTCTATATTATGTCCTTTATGCTTGAACTTTTAATCAAACTTTGCTTTTGGTCACTCAAGGGAGTGACTGTTTGCTTTCTACTATTTGGATCACCTACGGGGGTGATCATAACGTTTAGCGTTTGAACTTTCGGGTCGCCCATGGGGATGACCATTACTTTGATGATTGCTTTTAAACTTTAGCCAAGTTAATCCTATGTTTTCACTTTGTGTCATATGAATGTATCTCAGTCGTTATTCTGACGTTTCGAGGGGATAATCGGGCGCTTGTTAAGCCATTTTTGGTCGTTCATACGTAACGTTTGGACTTGGTGAAAGTCGACCTTGGTCGTTCAGATGTAATCGTTTGGACTTAGTAACTTAGAATACACATAGGAAATATAAAAATACTTACGTGTGTTTGTCAAAAAGATAAATGAAATGTCGCAAGCAGTTGTGGCTTTAAAATGACTATGCCCCTGTTGTAGCGTCAGCTGGGGTAAGAGAAGACCAAAAGACTTTATATGGTAATAAGATGCAAGTTTGCCTGTTGTCTTGTAAAAATTATCGCAACGTTATTAAGATGGACGGGAGCAACTTTCCTGAAATTCAACAACACCTAGTGAGAGAACACTATGGTCGCTAGCAACTAGCGACGCAGACGCAATAGTATTATCATCTACTTCTTACATAATGAAGGGAAAACAAAACGCATTACTTAGCTTAAAAGAAGTATCGTTTGAGGTGCGCAGCGTTCCAGCTACGCGGCACGGAGCTTCCGTCACGCCGGACCAATTGGTAGGCTCCATTGCCCACTACCTTACTAACTTGGTACGGTCCTTCCCATTTAGGTCCTAGCTTACCAGCGTTAGCCTCTTGTGTGTTCTGAAATACTTTCCTTAGGACCCAATCACCTTCGACGAAGGACTTAGCTGGACGTTTTTGTTGAAACTTCTTGCGACTACTTACTGGTGAGCTGCCATGCGTACCGATTCTGCGTCGCGCAACTCTTCAATGGTGTCTAATTCATTCACGAGCTCATCATAGTTCTGTCGCTCCGTCGCTAGACCACATCTCGCAGTCGGGACGTTCACTTCTGAAGGCAGGACAGCTTCGCAACCATATACTAGTGAGAACGGTGTTTGTCCTGTCGCAGTGCGTGGTGTCGTGCGATAGCCCACAAGATGGAAGGCAACTCCTCCGCCCATTTACTCTTCGTGGATGTGAGTCGTTTCTTCAAGGTGTCGATGATCGTCTTATTACTAGACTCTGCGTGTCCGTTGGCTTGCGGGTATCTTGGCGTTAACGTTAACAATGTTATGCTCCATTCGTCACAGAAACGTCTTGTCTCGTTGCTAATAAACTGCGACCCATTGTCGCATATTATTTCGGACGGGACACCAAACCTGCAGATAATGTTAGTATATATAACAGAGATTACTTCCTTGTACGTACCTGTTGGAAAGAACCTGCTTCTATCCACTTAGAAAAGTAATCGGTTAGTGCAAACATAAAGACCTTCTGGCCTAGGGCTGGAGGTAACTTGCCAACTATGTCCATACCCCATTTCATGAAAGGCCAAGGTGTTAAAGTAGGGTGCAAAATTTCGCAAGGTCTATGCGTCATACCTGCGTGTCGTTGACAGCTGTCGCACTTAGCCACATACCTTATCGCTTCTTTCTTCATTGAGGGTCAATAGTATCGCATGCGCAACGCTCTATTGGACAAGCTATGACTGATTTTCACATGTTCCTTAATGCATGTCCTCTAAGACTTGCTCCCACTGATCTTTTTCCAAGCAACGCAGATAGGGTCCTGCAGCAGACTTTTTGAATAGTACTCCTTGGATGAGCACGTACCGTGACGCTTTGAACCGAATCTTGCGCGCCTCTGCCTTGTCTGCTGGAAGCACGTCGTTAACAAGATAATCATAAAGCGGTTTTGTCCAACTGACACTTACCTTTTCAACGTCAGGGTCGCTTGTAGCCACGAGGTTATCGATACTACCAATGACCTTTTGGGGGCCTTGAGGCTGTTCGGTCGTTGCTGCGATGGTGTCTTCAACATTCTTAGCGACTGCGGGGTTTGCCAGATGAACTATAGGGACAGAATTAAACGAAATGTCCCTTAGAGAGGATTCGAGATTGGCCAACGCATCCGCCTACGTATTCTAGTCCCTTGGTATCTGCAAAATGTCAAACAGGTCAAACACTTTACTCTTACGTTGAGCTATTTCTAAGTACATGGCCATTTTAGAGTCTTTTACCACGAATTCGCCTTTAATTTGGCTAACTATTAGGAATGAGTCGCTGAAGACTTTTAACGCTTTTGCTCCCATGTCTTCTGCTAACATCATTCCTGTTATGAGCGCTTCGTACTCGGCTTCATTGTTCTTTGCTCTAATTAAATTCACAGCAAATGGCTCGTACTATCTTGCCCCCTTGTGGCGACTTTAGCACGATACCAAGACCTGCACCACGAAAATTAGAAGACCTATCAACAAACAATACCCAAGGTTCATCATTTACTTGGTTAATTTTTGCGACTTCGATGTCTACGAGCTTTTCCAATTCTGGGGTAAAGTCTGCCACAAAATCTGCGAAAGCTTATGACTTAATAGCTATTCTAGGACGGAACTGGATGTCGTACGCACTGAGTGCTATCGCCCACTTACTCATGCGTCATGTTAATTCGGGGTGTCGCAAGACAGACTTGATAGGATAGTTAGTCATAACAATAACGGTATGCGTCTCAAAGTAGTGCCTAAGTTTTTTAACAGCTACAACTATGACTAAAATGAGTTTTTCCAATGAGGAATACCTGGTCTCTATGTCTAGCAGAGGCTTACTGACGTAATAGATTGGGAGCTGCTGGCTTTCTGCTTCTCGTGTTAGGACGACACTGATGGACACGTTACTCACCGCAAGATAAAGCTGCAGCGTCTCTCCATCACTTGTCTTAGACAGCAATGATGGTGACGCCAGGTATCTTTTGAGCTCTTGCAGCGCGCCATCGTGTTGCTGCGACCAATCGAAGCCCTTATTCTTCCTCAGGACGTCATAGAATAGATGACATTTTTCAGACGATCTAGAGATAAAATGGTTCAGCGCGCTACACGACCGGTCAATTTCTGCACCTCTTTGACGTTCCTTGGAGATTGGATGTTGATAAGAGCTTTTATTTGGTCCGGGCTAGCTTCAATCCCTCATTGCGTAACAGCATATCCTAGGAACTTTCCTGCAGAAACTCCAAATGCACACTTAGTGGGATTTAATTTCATGACATACCTTCGCAGGACGTCGAAAGCCTCCGACAAGTGTTGGATGTGATCGCCCGCTTGCTTGGATTTGACAAGCATGTCGTCTATATATACTTCCATGGTGTCGCCCAGTTGGTCTTTGAACATTTGGTTGACCAGTCGTTGATAGGTGGCACCTGCATTCTTCAAACCAAAAGGCATAACCTTATAAGAATATATACCTTTGTCAGTGACGAACGTGCTCTTTTCTTGATCGTCCGGGTGCATCAATATTTGGTTGTACCCAGAATATGCGTCCATGGACGTCAATAGCTCGTGGCCTGCCGTCGCGTCGACCATTGCGTCTATATGAGGGAGAGGGAACGGATCCTTGGGACATGCTTTATTCAAGTCTGTGAAGTCGATGCAGACTCTCCACTTTTAGTTCTTCATGCTCACGACCACGACGTTTGCTAGCCAATCTGGATATTTTACCTCGCGAATTTTCCCAGTCTCGATCAGCTTTTGAAGCTCGTCATTGATGATTTGATTCCTTTCAGGTGCGAATTTGCGTCTTTTTTGCTTTACAGGCTTGTGTTCGGGGTCCACGTTGAGTTTATGTGTTATGACATCGGGACTGATTCTTGTCATATCCTCATGGGACCAAGCAAAACAATCTTGATTAGTTTTTAGAAAATCAATTAAAAGACCTCATATTTCTTGTGACAACGTCGCTCCGATTCGAACGACATCGATCGGGGTTGGACGGATCGAGCATCACTTCATCCACGTCCTGCTCGTTGGGCGCGTCGGCGCTGATCCATCCTTTAATCGCTAGATGGCCTCTTTCGGCGGTTTGAGCGACGAGCTATAGCATTCTCTCGCGGATTTTTGCTCGCCCTTTATTTCTTGAACCCCCCACTTGGTTGGGAATTTCAGCGTCTGATGATAAGTTGACATGACGGCCTTCATCTTGTGTATCCAAGGAGTGCCAAGGATGATGTTGTATGCCGACGGGCAGTCCACGACGTTGAATCTGGTTGGCAAGTTGACGCCTTTGGCTAACGTCGGTAACGTGATCTCTCCGACGGTGTGTTGGGCATCTCCGCTGAATCAAACTAAAATAATAGATTTTTTAGTAATATCTTTATCACACAATCCCTTCGAGGGCATTTTTGAATATGATATTGGCTGAGCTGCCCCATCGACTAGCACTCGCTTCAACAAGCAATTACTGACTGTCAAGGATATGACCAGTCCATCATGGTGTTCTACGTCGCAAACGTCGTCGTCATCAAAGGTTATTGTCATCGCTTCCAGCCTGCGTTCTTCTGCTGACCTACAAGATTTCAAAACGGCGGACGAGGGGGTGCCCTCTCTTGCTAGCCTTTTGGCTGTAGAGTACGTTAGTCCACATACATCAAACCCATCAGAGATAACATTAATTACCTTCACGTGCGTGGGTGACGCGGGAGGGATGGACTACGCAGGATTTTTCTCGAAGGATGCTTTTCCTTTGTCGCTTAAGAGGTCTTTGAGATGCCCTTTATTAAGCATGAACGCGACCTCACGTTGCAATGCAATGCACTCTTCCGTCTTGTAACCATGATCATAATGGAACTGGCACCACCTTGTTTGATCTTTTTGCGCCTCAGGTCGGTCACTCTTCTTTGGCCAACGGACGGGTGCTTCGATTTTGGTCAAGGCATTTACGATGCATCCGACATCGACGGAGAATCTATAGGAGTCTAAATCCGGGAAGGTTGGCGACTCCGTCTTTGCGTCATGACCTGCACTTTCGATTACGTCAGTAACATTGTTTACCTGATTCGAGCGACTATACTGGTGGTTTCGCCAATTATTATTTTTGGGGACAAAAGCCTTTCGGTCGCTGGTGGTCTCCGGTGCACGACGCGTTGATATGGTGTTGAGGATGGCATCATCTTCTTCTAGTCTCATCTGGGCCAACACTCATGACTTGACTTCCTCGAACGTTTGGCACGGGTACTTCGTCAGACGGTTGTATAGTTATGATCGCAAAATTAGTCCTTTCCTGAAACATTCAATAGCAGTCTTAGTGTCAAGGTCTTTGATGCTAATCATTTCTTTATTAATGCGATTATAATAATCACGGACAGATTCTTTAGGTCCTTGGACGACGCCATATAGGTCGCTCGTCTGCTTTTCCAAGCTACGACTGCCTTCAAACTTGTCATAGAACTTGTTGACTAGGGTGGAAAAATTGCCAATGCTCCCTGGCCTGAGGGATCCGAGCCATTTGAGAGCAGGACCGGTGAGCGTGGCTCCAAAAGACTTGCACATGCAGGCCTCTACCAAATGCCAAGGAATTGACGCTTGCCACATCCGCTGCTTGTATTGGGCGACATGCTCGCCTGGATCGGTTGAACCATCATAATTAGCAGCGAGGGTAGGCAGATTGAGCTTCTTGGGAAGCACAACCGTCGAGATCCTTTCGACGAATGGTGACTCTGCATAACCGTCTGGATGTTCCACGATGCCTGGTGTTGGAGCCCCGAGGAGCTGGGACATGAGCTTCATTAAACGCTTATTCTGCCTTTCGATCTGGATCATGCGCTTTGCCATAAGATTCGCCTCTCCTTCGCCCTGGTCGTTCTGTTCGTTGTTTAAAGGCTCTTCATCCTCGGGCTCTTCATCATTTTCAGGCTCCTCATTGTCTGATTCATAAAGATTCCCCATGAAAGGGATGTCGTTCAGATTAGCGCGACATCGGACCTTTTAAGCTTTGGACGATGCTAACTCTTCTTGTAATTTCTGGATTCTTTCCTGCGATGTCGTGAAGTCGGTAGCTAGCCGTTCATTGGCTTGCTTCATTTCGAGCATTTCTGCTCTCATTTGTTCATATTGTCTCTGCATTTCCTCGAGGATAGGTGTTTCTCCCATTTGATGGATTTTGAACAGTAGATGGTCTGGTGAGGCCCCACGGTGAGCGTCAAATTGTTTATGCTAAAATTTATCGCTTACGATGAAATTAAAGTTTGGGACGATTTAACCAGATTCTGCTTGAGACGACGCAATAAATGAATGCAATGGGGATCAAAGGGGATGAACACACAAGAATGGCGACGCGAAAAACCCCAATGAAGATGGGTAAAAAACCGCGGGTGGATGGAGATCCACCAATCTACTATGGTTGACTGTCCTTCTTAGCAAGTGACAATCGTTACAGAAATATTCATCTCCTTAGCTTACTTCTAGCAATGTTGCGTAAAAAAATGACTAATGATCCCTATCTCTCTTTTGTATGCCTCTTTTTCTCTTTGGCTTTTTCAACGAATACATAATAAATTCCTTAATTATTACATTAACTTCGGTCCTTTAATCATGGGAGATTTTTCTCATTTATGCTCCAAAGTCACAATCCACGCACACTCCTCAATGGTTGATTTTACACCTCATTACGCTCCTTCCTTTTTTAGCAAAACTGTTACTGCATAGTTTCTAGGTCCAGTCTTGTGTTCTCTGTTACGTCTTCATGTCATAGTCACTACGTCATCATGTCATCGCGTCATCATGTCGTCACGTCAGTGTCAACCTGCGAAAAACTCAGCCATAACAATATTAAATTGGTCACCACCTACATCCTACAGTTTTGTCTTCCCAGTTGTGTATTCATTTGTATTCCTTGATAGAAGACGCAGATTAGTGTTAATCTTCACCAAATTTTCAACTTGTTTTGGATTCAACCTATTTCTCCTAAGTGAGTGAATAAAAGAATATATGCTCCAATTACGCTCATAACATGAAGATGAAGTAGGTTGTCCAAGATATCTGAAGGCCAAAGCTTGAAGCAAAATAGTAGAGGAACCAAAGTTAACCCACCATGACATAGGATCCATGGTACCCCTAGTATATAAGTTTTCTCCGTCCCTGTACACTCCGTACTTGTATGAGAACATGGTATATATTCATCCATAGCTCGGGCAAAAATCATCTTTGTCAGGAAATAATCTTCTAAAACAACTTACTCTTCCTTCAGATATTTATGTGTCTCTATGCGGAGGTACTCTATTTGCATTTTCTTCAAGCCATGCGTCACTATAAAACCTTCAAAAGAATAAAAAAATATAGAAACAATCATTATCCATGTAATATTAAAAAATGAGTAAATTGATCTAAATATATAAGAAATAATTTACCTAGTATTTAATGAGTGAGCTAAGCAATTAAGAGGAGTGTTGCTATTTGTCCAACGAGCTACAATAATGCGATGAACTACTTCAAAAAATTCGAAGTAATCATCATCGTCATCAACAACTGTCAATCCTTCATGAGTATAAATCACAATTTTCACCTTTTCAAGCATATAGTCCCACATCTCGTATACCAAATGTTGACTTGGCTTATCGGTATCACAGGCCCTTATCATCTCATAAATGGGTCTAGTGAAGGAGCAAAGATGTAGTCCACTTATACGCTATCACTCATTACTTTTTCTTTTATAAAACTTGCCTTGCCTTGATCATCCTCTTTGTAACCCCCCCCATTCTTCACTTATCACCATGGCCTCAAGAGAACGCCTAAGAAGCTTAAACCTCTTTAGCATAACAACCATTGAAGCAAAACGAGTATCAGCCCCTGCAAGTAATTTCAAAGAAGAAATCGATTGAACATTGCTAGTCTCGTAGAATATTCATAATGAAGTTTTTCACCTGCACTGCATCATCATGAACTTGAATAATACAATGACATTCATTAAATGTTTCAATATTCGATTCTATATTTCTTGCAGCACAATTATTTTTCAAAGCAAGGTTTAATGTATGGACAACACATGGGGTCTAGTAGATCCATGGATACTTGATTTCAATAAGTTCACCAGCACCCTTACAATTGCTAGCATTGTTTGTTGTTACCTGAACAACATTCATGGGACCAACTTCTTCAATAACTTCTTCCATAAGATCTGCAATAGTACTTGTCCTTGACTTCACCAAAGCAAATGAAAATGGGACCACTCTCACTAGTAGCCATAAAATTAATCAAAGGTCTTCTTTGTAGATCACTCCAACCATCAGACACTATTGTAACCCCTTTCTCCCTCCACGTAGCTTTTATTGGTTCCAAAAGCATACCTAGATGTTCTATTTTTTTTGAGTAAGGTGGTTCTTAGGTTGTTATAGTTTGGAGCAATATAACCACTCAAATTATTGTCTGCAGCAAATTGAAAAACCTTCAAGTAATGTGGGTTTCTTGCCAAATTAAAAGGTAAACCACCAGTGTAAAACATTTGAGCAATCTCAGCATCTAGATGATTCCTAGCTTGTACATCATATAGCTTAGTATTTGGATTCTCCTTTCTTTTCTTAGTTTGTACATCACTTGATTGACCATCACTAGTCTCACTATAAGGAGGAACTCCTGATATAAGTAAGGGTACATAATTTGGGGCATTAGCTTTCTTTCTTCTCTCAGCCTCTTCATCCAAGTTTATCATTTGACACACCATTTCTTTTGTGGTCTTAGTACATTTTCCAATCCCTTAGTACACCATTTATCATTTGACACACCCTCACTCTTGTATACGTTCCTTGAAAAAACTTACCACAAATATCACAAACAATCCCCACATTACCCGCTTTCACTGCCCCATCTCCAGTTTCAGTGTTGACAACATCAGTAACATATTTCCAAAGAGGTTATCTATATCATCCTTTTTAGATTTGTCATTTGCACTACTATATTGAGGATTAGACATATCATAAATAGTGAAATAGATCTACAAAAACTACAAATACATGAATAAAAAAAACATAAATCATAAATATTTTAAATTGCAAATAATATAATTTATCAACTATTACGTTAATGTAAAAGTTTCATGATCATATAAACTAATTAATTAACTTGCAAAAAAGAATTGTCTTTATTAACTCATGGCTAATTAATTAATATGACGAACTAACGATGTTAATAAAATTGGAAACAAGTTGCTTAATTAAAAGTTACATGATCATATACGAAACCTTGGAAATTATCAGTACAAAATTATAAAAAAATTGCTTGCAAAACTAAATAATCACATCACTATTGATCATTATTTCACAAATGTCATACACAAGCAAACACATCACTATCACTATTCACTACTGACACACTATGTCGTCAAATTCAATTCGGCGACAATACATGTCTGCATCAAGTCTGCAGTTCACTACTATGGAGTACAATACTTCCCTCCTGCTAACATTGATATACGAGAAAGTCGCAGCGCATACCCGGTATTGGGAGGCAGTTATCAATACCGGGGTAATTTCGTAATTTCAACGCCAAAAGACAAATGTTGACTTCAGCAATTAGTTTTCTGGACTTGTTGACTTAGGGAAATAGATTTTTAGGTTAAGAGAGAGACAGAGAGTTGAAAAAAACCAGAGAATAAACAGAGAATGTCTAAAAGGAAGAGCGAAATAGGAAGAATTCCTCATAAGTAATTAACAGAAGAGAATTGTGGTATTTAAAATTGTCAATTTGCGACGATGAAGATTTGCGAAGGAGAAGGAGGAGAGAAAGCTGCGGTCAGCACAGAGGAGAATAGCGATGGAAACAATGTAAGTGAAAAAATGTTTGACTTTGTTAAATTTGTGGCATGCATGGTGTGTAAGAAGGGTTGACTTTGGTGAATTTATCAATGAATTTTGTTTTGCATTTATTGTTGATGTAAAGGGAATGTGAATTGAATAGGTTGGCAGAAAATTGTCAATTTTTTGACGGCAAAGAATTGAATGGTGTAATATTGTTATGTATTATGTATAATTATGTATAAGAAAACAAAATTTGTGTTGATGATAATAAATAAGCAGCAGCATTGTTTTTAGAAGAAAATAGGGCACCATTAATAAGCAGCAACATTGACAATTATGTGAGTAGGGCCCTGAATTGTATGGGTGTGCATTAAATATTGTTGATAAAACAGTTGTATGGGTGTGCATTAAATATGTTACATATTTCTGACAAATGAAAAAAAAAATTGTGTTCTTCATGAATAGGGTCCTGAATTGTATGAGATTAACGGAGAAATGTATGTTGGGGAAGGTGCTGTGGTAGAGTCATTACATGTTGAGGGTAATGATATAGTAGCAGTTACTCTGGAGGAGAGAGTAACTGGATGTAGAATAGGTGAGGTTAGTGTGTTAGCCCCCCCCGTATGTTGGTATGGTTTTTCCTAGTTGGGAAGGGATTGATAGCTATTATAAAAAATATGGTAAGCAAGAAGGGTTTGGTGTTGTTCGGGCATCTTCGGCATTTAGACAAAAGAAAGAAGGTGAAGAAAGGAAACGGCGTAATGGGTCATGGACATGTGAATGTTATGGTAAGCCTGAAAGTAAGAAAAGAGTCAGTGGTTCGATGTTTGTGACGGATTCACTGGTTAGTGACGAAAGTGGTGTGAAGAAGTCAAAGAAATGTCAATGTCCTGCCACGATCTATGCAAGTTTGAATGAAGATGATGAGTGGGTGATTAGGAGGGTTGTGTTAGAACACTTAAACCATGATCCTACACCATCAAAGTCCCGACACATAAGTATGTATCGCAAAGAGGAGTTGTCAAATCATGTAAGGAGAAAGCTATTCAATGATTATAATTCAGGAGTGAAGATACCCCAAATACATGATTGTTTGGCTAGAGAGAGGAATGGTGTTGAGAATTGGGTCGTAACGGAAAGAGATTTGCGCAATGAAGTTAGCAAGGTTAAGAGGCTGAGGCTTAGGGATGGTGATGCTAACGCGATGCTTGAGTATTTCAATAAAATGACTGCAAATAATCAGAATTTCTTTCATATGCATAGGTTGGATGAGAATAATTACTTAAAGGACATTTTGTGGGTTGATGCTAGGAGCAGAGTTGCATATGAGGAGTTTGGTGATGTGGTTTGCTTTGACTCTACTTACCTCACTAATGAATATGAGCTTCCATTTTCTAATTTTGTTGGTGTAAATCACCATGGGCAAAGTATTCTACTTGGTTGTGCTCTAGTCTCTCATGAAAATACTGAGACGTTTGAGTGGCTATTTAGGACTTGGCTTTTATGTATGGGTGGTAAGTCTCCTGGTGGGATATTGACTGACCAATGTGCAGCAATGCGCAAAGCGTTGCGGACATCGATGCCTAATGCTCGTCACCGTTGGTGTCTTTGGCATATCACTGAAAAGTTTTGTGCAAAACTAGGAATGATTGAGGGGTATGAATATTTCAAGGACGAGCTTTTGAATGCCATATACGATAGCTTGGAACCGGAAGAGTTTGAGGCGAATTGGAGTTCAGGTATATTGAAGTACAAGAAGTTGTCCTCTAATGAGTGGCTGGCAGGTTAGTTATGAATTTGTCGTATATATTTGCTTGGTGTATAAATGCTTAAATGTTTATTATAATATCAAAAAATTTGCATATTTGTTGGGGTGTATGCTTCACAGTAGCTGATGTGGTAAAATGTGAGCTCATTTGATATTTTGCTGTAGGTTTATATCGGGAGAGGGAGATGTGGGTCCCTACTTACCTAAGGCACATGTTTTGGGCGGGAATGAAAACAACACAAAGAGTGGAGAGCATGAATAGTTTCTTCGATGGGTATGTAAATAAACATACGAGGTTGTATGAGTTTGCTGAGCATTATTGTGAAGCAATGGAAGTACGTGCGAACACAGAGAAGCATGCAGACGCAAATTCCGGGAGATATGTCCGTGAACTAGTGACTGGTTTTGCGGTAGAGAAAGTATTCCAGCGTGTATACACTGATTCAAAATTCAAGGAGGTGCAACGAGAGTGCAATCGAACAATATATTTAATGTTCCATGGGAAGAATGTTATATCTGATAACATTGTAGAACATTTTGTGGAGGATAGAGTATGGATTCGATGTCGGGAAACAAAGAAGGAAATTCCTTCGAAGAAGAAGCGGACATACAAGATTAGGGTGGACTTGGTTTTGCATGACGTTAGCTGTTCATGTAAATTATTTGAGTGTCACGGAATAATATGTCGGCACACCATCATGGCATATGAGATGCATGATAAGTTGGAGGTCGCTGAGAAGTATATACTTAGGCGTTGGAGGAAAGATGTGCAGAGGAAGCACACAAGGGTGAAGGTTGCGTATCATGATCCTTTGAAAACAGATGAGGTACGTCGTTATGATTTTCTAATGGAGAAGTTTGTTATTATTTGTGAGAATGCATCGGTGTATGAGGAAAATATATCTGTTTGCGTGGAGTTGCTTGATTTGCTGTCAATAAGGGTAAGTGAGAGTAGTGCAATGGTTTTGAGGCGGTTGAATGGAGAGGAGGAGGAAGATATTAATCCATCCTCAGTAGGTAAGAAGAAGAAGTGTACCCCTGATTCAGTAAACAAGGGGGGTTTGAAAAGCAAAGATGCGGAGAAGGTAAATGTGAAAGACCCCCCATGTCGAATGTTGCCTCACAGAACTCGTGATGTTCGATTCTACGGTGCTGTTGAAAAAGCAATAAAGAAGAAAAGTCGGAAAGGGAAGAGAGTGACAGTGACGAAGAAGAAGAGGGGTACTCCATCGCTGGACATGCATGCAGCTGGGTGAGAGTGGTTTGAATGGTTCACCAATGTTGAACCCGTATGCTTTAAAGGTAAGTTATTTAATAACATATTTTTGCCGTAGTATAATTCTTTGAAAGTGTGTGATATATTTAAGAAGTAATGTAACACTGTGTGTAGACACCGGAAAGCGGAGGCGGCGACATGAGCATGACTTATGGGTCTGCCATTACATCAACACCAAGTGGTGGGTTTGGTGTATCGATGGAGGTATTGCATATTTTAACATTTTAATGTTTTTGTAGTTATAAGTTTTGTGTTATGTTATGGAAAGTGTTAATGAAAAATTGGTGCAATTGTTAATAGTTAGGAGAATCGCACAGTGGTATTCCAATGGTAGATGGAGATGGGTCGATAGGGTATTTTACGCGGCTGCTTAGTAGCGGAGGAGTTGGGAGTGAATTCACTAGTGCATCTGTTGCGGGGTCTAATGCATAGATGCATAGTTGAATTTATGCAATGATAAAAAACGTGCAAACATAGTAAATTTTTTGTAAATGTCGCATAGTTAATTTTTTGATATATTGCAAATGTCGCAATATATTTGTAAATTTAGAAGTTAAGAAATTTTTTGTAAACTTGCAATCTTTGATTGAGAAATGAAAACATTTGGGTAAAATTAACCCAGATTTCATTCATTGAGTGAGTTTGTTAAAAAAGGCCACATTGGAGTGGGTTATTGGAGTGGGTTAGATTTCCTCAAAGGAATGAAAATAGCCCACTGGCTTGCTTTGGCTGTTGTAACAAATCTCTTTGAGTATTTGAGTTTGTAGAAAAAGGCCACAAAGCCCAAGAAAGCAAAGAAAGAAAAAAACTGGAAAGAATTAATAACGGGCAGCCCAAGAAAGCAAAACAAACCCCTGAAAAAACAAAGAAAGAATTAGATGGGCCTAATAAATGGGGCTAATAAACAAAGCACCGAAAGTTGAAAGAAATTATCCCACTGGCTGTTGTAGAAAATGTCTTTGAGTATTTGAGTTTGTAAAAAAAAAGGCCACGAAGCCCAAGAAAGCAAAGAAAGAAGAAAACTGGAAAGAATGCATAACGGGCATCCCAAGAAAGCAAAACAAACCCCCTGAAAAAACAAAGAAAGAATTAGATGGGCCTAATAAATGGGGCTAAACAAAGCACCGAAAGTTGAAAGAAATTAGTCATTAAACTGAATAATGGCCTACAAATTCATTAGTTAAAATATCTTGAAAAGATCTGCTCTACTATAAATAACTAATAACTTTGAGAGTGTAATTAAAATTGGTAGAGGAAAAGGTGTTATGAAGTAATAAATGTAGTCAATGTTGTTGGATTATATAATAAGAATAGTGAACTGATTTTATACACAACAAAAAATCAGTTGGGATACTCCTCTGAAGTTTAAAAAAAAAATCATGAGTACTCCAACTCCGAAGATTAAGATACTTGTCAAAGCGGGTGATCGATCTAGCGGATAATGGTGTTGGTTACGTGATATCTCCACACACGCAACTTTCTTCACTTTATGAGTTGTATGCAACACGAGTTGGTGTAGATGTCAATGATTTGTATCTTATGTGTCGGGGACAATATCTTCGACAAGATACAACATCTTTCGTGTACGGGTTTGATGACACCGAACTCGTACTAGCATATTCGAAGGTACGTTCCACCATAATCAGATCAAACTAATTTTATCTCATATTGTGGTTTTATTAAATCAATTCTTAAAGTTATGTACTTAGATCAGATTGCGGATTGATTTTGGCATATATAACTTATAAGATGAAATTTTAACATTATGTTAACATTATAACTTTATTGTTTCATGTGTAGTCGGGAGTGGCTGTTGCTGCTGATCCGGACATTGATCCGGACTACTACTTTATCACGATGCGGGACCTTAAGAACAAGCCTAATGTTGAAATATTCAGGATGAAATGCACAACGAAAATAAAAAAAAAATGGCAATGTTATGGGCCTCTATACAAGACGTTGAATATGATAAAATAAAGTTGTACCAAAATGGTGATTGCCTTGATTTGGATGGTAATTTTATAAGTGAAGGTATTGTTGATGGTGACATCATATACGTCGTGTTGGGGTAGTATGAACGGTATTATTATAGTAGTAACCATTTTAAAAGCACTTTGTAAACATTACGGGTGAAAGTATCAACACTATGATTTGTATTACGGTATGAAAGTACTAAAGTAGTAAGGGTTTGTATGTAAGTGTTTTTGTTAGAAATGAAAGTAGTAAAGTAGTAACGGTATTATTATAGTAGTAACCATAAGTACATTTTGTAAACATTTATTGTTTTGTTAAAAGACCGAGTGTGTTATTGTTTTGTTAAATTTATTATAGTAGTAACGGTTATTGTTTTGTTAAAAGACCGAGTGTGTTGTTATAATTAGTAGCTAGTATAAGAAACCGAGTGGGATAAAACATGAAATTAGTAATGGTTATTGTTTTGTTAAAAAACCGATTGTTTCGTTATAATTAGTAAGTAGTAATTATCATATTTTGATTTTCATTTCATATCTTCGGTTAAAAAATTCAGATCATTTATGAACCATATATTATCAGGAATGAAATAATTCAGATCAGTATTGTTTTAACTGAAATGAAATCAATATTGTTTTGGAACATAATAAAGAAGTTCACTGAAATGAAATCAATATTGTTTTAACTCAAATCGTATTGACACAAACTCAAATCATTATGTAAGTAAATCAGAGCAGTTTGAAAATAACTCAGATCATGGGTATGAAAGTACTAAAGTGACATTATAAAGGTTTATGTTATAAAGTGACATTATAAAGGTTTATGTTATAAAGTGACATTATAAAGTGACATACAATGTTATAAAGTGAATTAATGTTATGTTATGTGATCAACCAACAATTAAACCCTCATCTTAGTTATTAGTTATTACATAAGTTAGCAACACATCGAAAAATAACAAAAGGTAGCTACTTACTTATTACATAAGTTTCGACACAACGTAATTGATTAGTAAGTGATCGACATATCGGTAAAACAAAGTAACGGAATCGTTAGTAGGGGATCATTCATCATAAAGGATCTCGATCGACCTTATTGTATTATCAATACAATCAAGGATCGACCTTATTGTATTATCATTACTAGGGGATCATTCATCATGATCGACCTTATTGTATTATCAATACAATCAAGGATTGACCTTATTGTATTATCATTCATCAATAATTAGTAAAGGTTTATGTTATCATTAGTAGGACCTTATTGTATTATCATTGGTAGGCGATCATTCATGATGATCGACCTTATTGTATTATCAATACAATCAAGGATCAACCTTATTGTATTATCAATAGTAGGGGATCATTCATCAATAATTACTAAAGGTTTATGTTATCATTAGTAGGGGATCGATCGACCTTATTGTATTATCATTGGTAGGGGATCATTCATCAATAATTACTAAGGTATAATATGGGTCAAATAATCTAATTAGATGAAATCAATAATTACTAAGGTATAATATGGGTCAAATAATCTAATTAGATGAAATCAATAATTACTAAGGTATGGTTAACTTAAATCAAATCATGGTTAACTTAATTCATACAATGTGGTGTACTTAAATCAGATCAAGGTTAACTTAAATCAAATCATTGTAAACTTATATCAAATCCTGGTAAACTTATATCAAATCAAGTATACTTGTATGTCATAATTGTGTATTGAATTCAAATGTTAACAACTATTACATTACATGAACTTTGATGAAAAATGTAACAAGTATTATTGAAATCAATATTGATAGAATGTTCGTTGAAATTTGCATAGAATGTTAGGATTTAAACTTTTATAAAATATTCATACAATGTTACGATTGAAACTTGGAAAAATGGATCAGAATACCCCCAACTTTGGCCCGTCCGCTTTTAATACCCCCAACTTTGGGGGTGGTCCGCCAAAAATGCACCATTTACCTGTTATGACCGGATGAACTGGTAAACCAAAAAACCACCCCCTCTGCTCATCTCTCTCTCTCCTCTCCTCATCCCCCCACCCCCAACGCCCCACTACCACCTTCCCTGACCACCTCAATAGTTGGTCATCTTTCTCCCCAGCCCCTCCCCCTACCCCCAGCGGCCCCCAACAGCCTCCCCCTCCCCCCACCACCCATCGAATTTCCTAACCCCCTTCGAAATCCCTACTTGCACCCTTTCTCTCTCCTCTACCACCACCATACCACCCTTTCTCTCTCCTCTACCACCCCCTCCTCTCTCCTCATCTACCTCACCACCTCCCACCATGCCACTGCTTGCCACGCACCACAACACCGCCACCACCTATCTACACCACCACACCGCCACCCCTTCCACCTACACCACCACAACACCATCTCCACTTTCACCACAGCAACATCACCACAATCTTCATTCTCACCACCAAAACACCACCACCAATTTCCATCACTACAACCATCGATTTCACCAAATTTACCACTGCAACCACCACTTCCCGCCTATTTCACTACCTCCCTCCTTCAATCTCCTTCTTCTTTGATCTATACAAATCAATCTTATTTTCACCTTTGTCTTCTTCTACCACCACCATCTTCTGGGATTTAATTGGGTTTAATGGTGGTTTGAATTGATTGTGGTTGTTAAGTTTCGATTGGGATTTTGTGGCAGTGGTAATATTGGTTTTCTATTGGGGTTTTGTGGTGGTTTTTGCTCAAATTTTGAGTCGATGGTTGTGGGTAATGGTGGGTTGAGGTGAGGTTTTGAGTGGTTTTTAGTGGTTAGGGTCGGTTGAAATGGGGTTTCGGGTGGTTAAGGCGGGGTTTTGGGTGGTTGGTGGTTGGGTTGGGGTTTCTGGGTGGTTAAGGCGAGGTTTTTGGTGGCAGGTGGTTGGGTCAAGGTTTTGGGTGGTGGTGGGTCGAATGGGGGTGGGGACTGGGTGCTGTTGGGACGGGGGTGCAGTGGGGAGGGGAGAGGGAGGGGAGAGGTCTGGGTTGGGCTGACATGAGGGTTTGCAGCCGGGGAGGGGAGAGGGAGGGTCTGGGGTGGGGGAGAGGGTGGTTGATGTGGTGGTGGGTAGGAGTCGAAACTAAAAATAAACGAGAAATAAAAAAATTACCTGGTTAACAGGTTACAAGTTATCTGGGTGCATTTTTGGTGGACCTCCTCAATAGTTGGGGGTATTTAAAAATAACTCATAGTTGGGGGTATTAAAAGCGGACGGGCCAAAGTTGGGGGTATTCTGATCCATTTTTCCTTGAAACTTTTATAAAATATTCATACAATGTTACGATTTAGGATGATGTCAACTATGATGAAACATCTTCTAATGTTACGATTTAGGATGATGTCAACTATGATGAAACATCTTCTAGGTCATAACATACTAAAATGTTACGATTTAAACTTTTATTTCATATTGCATACATTAATATGTTACCATTATTTTTCTATTTAGTCTATTGATGAAATCTAAACATAGTGGTTTCAGGTCATAACATACTAAAATGAGATCATAACAAACTGAAATCATATCAGTGTATATTGAATTCTGATAATAATAATTATAAAACAACATATATTGTATATTGAATTCTGATAATAATAATTATAAAACAACATATATATATTTATACTTCCAACATTGCAAATCAGTTCAACATTGCAAATCACTTGAGTACATTAATATCTAGATTCAACCACAATTAAGTAGATCTTGTCTTTCCTTCCAACTTAAGAAAAGTAAAGTGCAGATGCAAAAACAATCCAAGACATGACTAATGCAACCACAATTGTCCTCTCTCTCCCAATTTGCTGTTGAAGAGTAACATGTAAATCCTTATTCTCCTTCAGAAATGAGTGTTGTTTCCCCTTCAACCGCAACACCTTCTGTTCGAGCAATTCGTTCTTCTTCAGCATATCTTCTATAACAGCATCTTTGTTTTTCGCCAATGCCTCCATTGTCGGCGTTAGCAAGTCATCCTCCCATAGGAAGAAAACCGCAGTCGTCTTCCTGGCATCGGAAAATAATTTGAGCAAGTACTTTATAATTTTTCAAATATTGAAGTTAAGTTCAAAATTTACCGGCCATGAAGCGCAGCCAAAAAAACTCCGGCCACCATTGACACCGCGACTGGCAGTGCGCTTTTTCGCATCTCTCCTGTGGTAGCATTTCAGGACATTCCTCTTCCTCCCTCCCGAATTCGAAGTCGCCGGAGAATCACCCATTGTTGTCACTTGGGTTGTGGGTTGGGGGTTTGGTTATATTTTTGGGTATGTGTTATGGTTTGGGCCCTAAGGTTTACATGTCACCTCTTATTATTACTTTATTTATTATAATTAAGCTAATGAATTGGTACATCTCTTTAAGTGATGGATTTGCATTAAAACAAATAACACACCTCTTCAATAAAACCCATTCGGTTTCCTATTTAAAGGAATTAAACTTCCCCATTAATATTAACCTCCTAAATCTCCTAAATCTTCTAAATCTTCTAAATCTTCTCTTACTGTTTACATACTTAGTTCCATGGCATATCCAATCCAACCCCCTCCAACTGGTTTCCTATACTACCCAGCCCCTGAAAATCTACTCAACCGCTGCCACCCATTCACAAGGAACTCGCCATTGGTGAACGTCAATGAAACATTCTATTTCATTTTCCTTGGAGAGGACAGAGATGAAGAAAATCGTGTTTTCTTGAGTCCCACGCATGTCAGACGCCTGATGATGACTCCTTTCGTTCGTTGGCCGATCCATATGCAGAATTTGTGTATGGTTACAGCTGATGGTAACGTGATGCCTGGTTTCATTCCATCCTTCAATGACTTAGGCCGCCTTCCAGAAGCTGTTCGGGTCCTAATAAAGTGGGAAATGAGTGTGATGGATGAACAACATGTCGAACATATAACTGTTCCTTGGCAATGGGAACGTTATATATGGACCATACCCAAACAGCCCAACGAGGGTTTGTTTTCCTTCTCCGTGCAGCGAGATGTATGGTTGGCATGGCAACCTTCGAAGATGAACAAACCATTTTCCACGTTATGGGGCAAGTTAATCGTATTAGATTGCTGTTATTAGAGTATGGCACACCAACAGCCAATGTTACGGGCTTCACGTTTGTCAAATTACACCCACACATGCTCGGGAATGCTGTAACAATACCTCTCCACACCCCAATTATAATCTGGAATGTAAGGGGTGCAACAAGGCCAGGTTTCATACACCATCTTCTACATGTCATAAACATCCACAAACCTAAGGTTGTCGTGTTATGTGAAACACGTGTTAATAAGAACATTTTCCAATCACTCCTTGACGATGTCGGGGGCACCCATTTGAAGTGGTTTTACGCACCTGGGGTTGAGTACAAAAGTGGTAGCATCCTCATGTGGGATTCCATGTCGTTGAATATTTCTACCATGCCCGTCACGGTTATGGGAGCAATTAGGATGAAAGTTCTGTTGGAGGTAATATAATACACTTTCTCAATTACTTCATATAATTTTTTACTTTTTTTAAAATATTACATTTGATATTATGTTTGTTTATTTTACAGGATCGTTAACTATTCTGCCATTCGACTATCAATTTTTTTGGGGTCGTTGTTCGGGTTTATAATGCATTTATTTTGGGCTCGTTGTTCGGGTTTATATCATAATATATAAATATTGTTCTATAATAGAAGGAAGGATGATATATAATATTTTGTGAAATAATATATTTGTAGTAGGACATCTTAACCGTAACCTGTATTTTGTAATATATAATATTATCGAATCGACTTACTATAAGAAACTATTGTTATTTTTCATATTGCGTTATCATATTTTATCCCTCTCTTTGTTATCTTGATTTATGGACAAAAATATCATGGACATTAATTCTTTGTTATCTTAATTCTTTACAAATATCATGAAATTAACTAATTCTGCAATAACATTAATTTAATAAAATTTCTGCAAAATATCTAACCAATACCAATACACAATAAACCAATAACATTGAAAAAAAATTTGAAAAGGTAGCTATTACTGGACTTTAGGGTTAGGAGTAATGATGGTGAGATGAGATGGGATGGGTGCTGTCGTAACATTGGCCTGCTTTTACACGCTAACCCAAGAAACTTTTACACGCTAACCCAAGAAACCCAGGCAACCCAGCAGCAGTCCTACTGTCAAACATTAAAGCCCTCTACCTGTCAACCATTAAAAGCCCGTATCACTTTCTCTTCTCTCTCTCGCCAACTCAATTAAAGCCCTTTTCTTTTTTGGGCTCTCTCCTATAAATCACTTTCTTTTTTACCCATTACCCATTTCTTCTATTTCTTTGGGCTACCCTATCCTTCTAACTAATTCATCTAACTAAATCTCTGCAGCCCAGTTACCCACTAATTCCTTCATTGTAATTACTTCAGCAGCCCAGTTACCCACTAATTCCTTGAGTGTAATTACTTCATCTAATTACTTCTGGCAGCCCAATTAACCTTCTCATCAACTCTATACCCACTACTTCACCACATGAGTAAAGTACCAAAAATTGCAATAAGGTGTCCATCCATAGACAATATCCTAAATGGTGGCCTTCCTACGGGTTGCATTACAGAAGTATGCGGCGAAAGTGGTTCCGGAAAAATACAACTTTGTCTCCAAGCTGTTATGACTGCCCAACTACCGCCCAACTATGGAGGTATCTACTGTGGCTCTATTTACTTGAACACTAATGGTCCATTTCCCGTTAAACGCGCAAGAACATTAGCAGATAAAATAAGTACGATATATGATTCTGGGGAAAATCCAATAGACAATGTCATTGTCAAGCAAGTCACAACTCCTAACGAAATGAATGTTGTTTTACATAATTTGAAATCATTGATAAACAACTCAATGGAAACAACCCGCCCATTACGCATGGTCGTTGTTGATTCAATCACTGCGCTTTGTAGGTCCTACTTCGCCATGGATGCACTATCAACAAGGTCCACTTTCTTGTCCTCAGTTGCAAACAAACTTCTCGGTATGGCTAATGAATTCAACATGGTCATTCTAATCACTAATGAGGTGTCCGACGTAATTGACCCAAGTTGGAGGACTGTAGAGACTATGCACTCCTCTGGTCGGGAAGTTAAACCGTGTTTGGGATTGTACTGGAGCGGGTTTATCAACACAAGGTTGTTCCTAACAAAACACGATTTAGGTCACACAACCCTTAGGCATGCAACTATTGTCCAGTCCTCTTCTCTCCCTCGTGCTACAACTATTTTTCGTATTACAAATTCAGGCCTCGACGTTATTGAAGATGATGATGCCGGCCCAAGTTGTTCTTCTTCTACCAATTGCTAATCCTAAAGGCCTTTTATTAAGATTTTGTAATGTCCCTTACTATGTAATCGGAATCTGATGTAATGTGTAACATACTATTTGCATTTTCAATATTCAAGATGTAATGTATCTTCATTTCAACCTTCTGTTACTTTTCCAATTTAACAATAATTAGCATTCTATGCCCTTATAAAAACTGTGGGCCATAAAATGCCCATATGGCTGGACATATACAAAACTATGGGCTATGGGCCATACAATGCCCATATGGCTGGCCATTTGCCCTATACAAAACTATGGGCTATGGGCCATATAAAAAACTATGGGCCATATAATGGCCATTTGCCCTATACAAAACTACACAAAATATTGTTAGCAGCGAAATTCACCTTTCCTTCACCTTCTTTCAAACCCTGTCAAGCATTCCCTTAACACTCTCCTTCACCTCGTTCTCATCGGACAATACATCTTCGGTTAGCAGCCAAGTACTCTCCTCCTTTATGTTCCCACTCTGCACATTCACTTACTAATTATACTATATACTATGCCCTGCCCCCCCCCCCTAAATCAAACACTATACTATAACTTACAAAGCAACAATCAAACTTCAAACGAGCTGCACATCCCTTTATAGCAAGCAGCATATGAATCCCGCTTCTGTTACAACCATTTCATGTTTATTAACCATAGGACAGGACAGGCTTATCTTTATGAACCACCAATTACTTACCCTTGATGAGAAGAGGCCATATTCACAGCCTTTCTGGGCTAGTTGCATAGCTCACCACTTATCCAACTTACATCAAATGAACAAAAAAAATTGTCCCCTCCCATTACCTAACACAGTACCACACACATTACATTAACAACAAATTACACCATTTTCAACATTACATTAACTTTATTACTTACCAGTTTGTCAATAGCTTCACAATGCGCCTCAAGCAGTCTCTTGCATTGTGAATCCATCACCCATATTTCCTCTGTATTCACAGATACGGCAAGACACCACCAATGACTTCCCTCTAGAACTGGAATAAAGACCTAAAAATATAATTATAACTTTAGTAAATATCACACCCTATTTAGTAAATATCACAAAAATTTAGTAAAGTAACGATATTCTTACCACAAAAATTCTTTCAGCACGCACCCCTTTCAACTCATTGCAGCAGGTCCACCGCAACTCCGTGTCGTCTCCCAAAACACCACTCTGCACCATCATTAATTTTTTCAATATCAACTCATACTAAGAAGTCAATCATATTTTAAAATACAAGCTTATATTTTAAAATATGAACACAATAATTAGTTAACCTACAGCAATAATCGGGTCAATCATAACACGCACGTTACCAACAAATTTCTTCCTCCATGACTTTGTATACATTGCTGCTACAACCCCAACATACTAACAACTCACAAGAAAATCCATTAAATTGATATAATAAATAAAATAACAACATAATCAATTAGATTTTTAAAAATACTAACATTTGCGTCAACACAAGCATTATAAACACAAACAACACTCTTACAATCCCGCACCGTGGCAGATAATGAACCACATCTCACCATAACAGGATCGTCACTGCAAATGCAACCAATAACACCATCACTCTTGCAAAAAACAATAAACTTAACTTAACTTAACAATAAACTTAACTTAACAATATTACTTCCATATCTTCACTTACTCAGAGGAGTAGTTGCAAACAAACTTCGCAATCCTTAACCTATAATGCGGGTAGACTTTAGGAACAATTTGCACATCAAAATCAGAACCAAGCTTCACACTTTGCCCTTGTGCATCTCCGCCTCCTACTCTTCTTCATATTACAAACCACTGCTGTTTCGGGTTGCGTCCCCGAAAGTGCATCATTACTACCCTGTTCAACATTTACAGTGCTACCCTTGCTATTACCATCATTACTACCGCCCAAACTTATATTATCACCACCCCTGAAGCTTGATCCCCACTCATACCTACCCGTATCAATTGGCATTGTCTCCGACAACCCAATATTCAAACGCCTAACTAGGCTTCCCACACTAAAATTACTAGTACTATGTGCCCCCTCCACTTCCTCATGTTGTTGCTCCCCTAGCCTCACACCCTCCATGTCTCTAACAATGTCTCTAACAAAGGGTTGTTCCCCCTCCTCATGTTGTTGTTCCCCCTCCCCCTCCTCATGCTGTTATTCTTCCTCCCCCTCCACCTCCTGTTGTTCCCCTCCCCCTCCTCATGCTCTTGTTCCTCCCCCTCCTCATGCTGTTGTTCCCCCTCCCCCTCCTCATGCTCTTGTTCCTCCCCCTCCTCATGCTGTTGTTCCCCCTCCCACTCCTCATGCTGTTGTTCCCCCTCCCACTCCTCATGCTGTTGTTCCCCTACACTAAAACCCTCCATGTCTTCTTGCCTCACACCCTCCTCTTCAGTAATTAAAATCCTACCAACAGGATCCATACCTTCACTCACTTCTCTTCTATTTGTCCTATGCCTCAGCTCAACCCTTCCACCCCTATATACGTCGTGGCCGAATAACTTCACCTTCTGATTCTACTCCCATGTCACCTCCCATAACACCACCTAATCCAACACCAACACCTCCCATTACACCTCCCATGCATGCACCAACTCCACCAACTCCCATGCGTGCTGCTGGTAGTTCTATACCCAAACCACTCAGAACAAGCCCAGCAATCTGCACATATTTCACATATTATCAAAACATCTTGTAATAATCATTTCAGTTAACGCCCAAACTTCTATTATCATAACCATGCTGTAATAATAATTATCAACTCTTCAAATGAACGTGGCAATCTTGTAATAATAATTCAGTTAATAACAACCCCGCCCGCAGGATCATACCTCATAAGCCATGTGCTCTGGAGTCTGGACCCATTGTGTCCCTCGGCATCATCGGATGATTCTCACCATAAGCAACATCAATGCACTATTAAATAAATAAATTATTCAAACACTCTCAAAATCTCTAATCAATGCACTACTAATAACTAATATGATCATGTGGCGAAAGTGTTACCTTCAGGCTTCCATAGTCACCACTTCCAATTTTGTCCTCAGCTTTAGCTAAGTTCACATCTTGCACTGACCATGCTTTCACTCTAGGAAACATCCCCCAATTCAAAGGACGGCGGTTCAACCTATCCAAGTACAGAATCTGCAACACATCAATCATTTTAGCAATCTGGAAAACACATCAATAATCATTTTATATTTTCATAAATACAAATTCACTAACCGCAAGGAAGTATGTGCATCCCCCACATCCCTTTGCATAACCATTCTTATAAAACTTCTCTGCAAAGTGCCGCTCGTGCTCAACTAACTTATCCAATACAAGGGAACACCAATCATAATTCACTACATCCATCGCCACAGTACAAGCAGCCAACAACTTACTCTCTAGCCTTCGACAAGTTGTCGGGCACAGAAAATCCCCTAACAAAAGCATAAAAAAAGCCGTCTTGAATTCATGTTCTTGATCTACACATACGGAGCCCTCGACAACATCAATAACCTTAACCAATGGTACACCAACATCACTTGCATACCTCTCACGAATATTGCTCACTGCCATCTTCATCCCCTCACTGCGTGCTACCATAGGAACCTTCCTAGGTCCATGCGGAATTCCCAAAATCCAATACACTTGGCTCTTACCCAACGGGTACTCAACACCCCCCGGCAACATCAATACTTTGTTAAAAGGATCAAACACAGACGTTATCCAATAGCACAATGAACGTGGCAATCTCTTTCTCTTCAAATGAAGGATCCCTCAAACCCCATCTCCCTAACCCACTTGATTTTCAGATCATCAAAACCACCTACTACTCTCCCCAGAGTCTCTACCCTACAATTCACATTTGGGTACGATCCATTACACTTATCTAATTGTGTTTTAACAACCTCTCCCCGTAATTTTACTTGTCCACCTTCACTGTCATGGGACTGCATTAAATTTATATTTAACATATTCAACATTACTTACTAATTATATTAAATGTCAAAACATAGCTCCAGTCAAAAAATAAATATCCTTACCCTCAACATAGCTCCAGTCAAAACAAATTTGGTGCTCCTCTTGCTGCTCTCACCTGCATCACTCTTCCTATTCTTCATCCCCTTGCTTTCTATAACCTTCCTTTTCCTCTTACCCTTCCTTCCTCGCTTCCTCAAATTGCCCTGAATCAGAAACATTAACATTAATCTAACTAATTAACTCATACACTCTACTAAATAACTCATACAAATACATATACATGTACAACAACCTCTAAACACTCAGCTTCTTCCTCCAAATAGCTTCCACTACTCGCCTCTTCCTCCACATAGCTTCCACTAGTAGCCTCCTCCTCCACATAGCTTCCACTGCTGGCCTCTTCTTCAACTATTGCCATATAACGTGCACTATTTCAATCAACACCTAAATCATAATCATAATAACAAAAAAAAAAAGGTTCATACAATTATATAAACTAACAAATATCATAATAACACTTCTACAGTGAGTACAACAACTTTAAAAATAACAAATTTCTCAAACAACAACATATTATTCAACCTTAATAAATTCTACTTATGAAGATCTTAATTCCAACAATTGCAAACAAATCTAACAATTGAAACAATTCTACTTCACTTTACTTTCAGCTTAATAGTATCTACCTAGCTTAATAGTATCTATTTAATTAACTTACCAATTTGATTTCGCAACAAAACCCAAGTTCTTCAACCAAAACACCACCGCTTCACTTTACTTTCAACTGAATTATATGAGGATAACCAATTCCACGGTTAAATTAACACATGCAAAGGAGAATTCCAGTGCTTCTTTGGTGTAAATGTATAATTTCTCGCCCGAAATTTCACGTTCTCTCACTTCTCCCTTCTCTTTTTCTCACTTACCTTGTTTTACAAATAACCCCCAAAAACTGATTCCTGGGTGAAATGACGAAAATACCCGGGTATTTACAACAACCCACATATAATGGGTATGCGCTGATCACGGCTCATTGATATACAGACTCAAAGCAAAAAAATTGATAAAAAACTGTAAAAATCTGACACAATTTAATACAAAAAGTAATTTACCTTGTAAAGTGTACAGTGGTACTTTTAGAGAGAGAAATAACTGATAGGCGGTACAGTTAAATATGTAGGGTTCAGGATTTTATATCTATATTATATCTCAATACACGGTTTTAATAGCCAAAAAAACCCGAGCTTCGTAGCGCGTGTCCGACACATTTTCTAGCGTTTTGACACGCGACACGCAAGCTCGGTCAGCGTGTCAGTGCTTCGTAGTAAAAAAAACCACCAAACACGCAACTAATGAATGGTAACAATTGATGAGGATTACAAGTATTAATGGATGAGTTTAATCCTATTTTCTCTCTTCTCTTGACTAAACCCTTGCAAGATCTAGTTTTGTGGAAATAGTAACCTACCTGCCCCTATAACGAGGCTTCTACAATGGATGCTTTACCATATAAGTATATCTTTTAAAAAAAATTGAACCTTTGTTTTTTATCATGAACTATAATCTGACTTTTTCGGTTTGTGGGATTTCTTTTGTGGATGTGATTTTTGGGTGTGTTATTTGTTTTGTGGGATTTGTTTTATCTGCGTACTTTAAAGATGTTTAATGGTCGGTTGTCCGGATGGCCGGTGGTGGGGCGTTGTGGTGGTGGGTTGGTGGCGCCTCTAGTGGTAGTGTTGCAACAAGAAGGGCAAAGGGTGTAAGGGAAAAAAGAAATAAGAGGGAAAAGAAACTAAAAGCTTTATATAAAAATATGTACTATCTCAAAGTAGGCTAAATTGTTTTCATTTCAATATGTCATATATCAATTTTGAACATTGTAAATCTTAGTAAGGTCTCACTATATTTTTCTACTTCTGATGTCCCATATTTAGGAAATCGGGCACTATATTTGGATGCCTAAATGGAATTTTTTAAAAGTAAATCAAGACCAACTGATATATTAGCAGAATCATGTTTTGTTGGACCTATTTACAGTTCAATTCGGTTCAGTATAGTTCAGTTCAATTAATTTCAGTTTGGTTAAGTCCAGCTCAGTTTCTCTCTACAATTCAGTTTTCTCAGTTCAGTTTAGTTTAATTATGTAACAGCCCGATTCCCGAGCTGCTAGCTAAACACACTTAAGATTCATTAATCACAATCAACGCTTAATAAACCTTGTTCTGGTCAATTTCCATTCCATGATCTTACCAATTATGTTCTTAAAGATTGCGTCCATTGCTCGTTGATATGTGGCTCCGACATTTTTTAATCCAAATGGCATGGCCACATATTCAAACAGCCTAATGCCTTTGGACATCTGAAGGTTGGTCTGTTATAGTCTTCATGTGCAATCCTTAACTCACTAGTAGAATAAATGCTTATTGCTGCGGTCAAAAAGTGGCCATTACGGCGGTTTTGGGCGCGCAGCAATTAAGGGGGCAGCAATAGATTATTAATATATTGCTGCAGTTTTAAACCGCAGCAATAGGCCAAGATATTGCTGCGGTACCTTGCCAAAACCGCAGCAATAGGTTTATTTTTTATTAAAAAAATACAACGTATTGCTGCGATTTTTTGCTATGAACCGTAGCAATATCTTGGCCTATTGCTGCGGTTGTTGCGCAAAACCGCAGCAATAGGTCCTGGTACAGGTAAAAAAAAATTTTTTTTTTTTTGAATTTTTGCAATCAAATTTGAAAGATTAATACTAAGCAACATATCCACTATCCACCAATTTCTGAAGATGAAATGATATATAAATCTCATTAAAATATAAAAATAAAAAATGCTAGTTACAAGTAATGATTAACTAAAAAACAAAATATATATGAAGAAAAATAAGAAAATGAAAATTAAAAAGAGTTCCTAAAACCAATTTAGAAATCAATAAACAAATTGAACTCAAACAACAAAGTGCAACTCTCTACAAAGCAATTCCAACAGATGCAGGTGCACCCATGTTTCTGCCCACCATTAACTCCCTCAACAACAACATAATCACAAAATCAAGCAAATTCCGAGTTACTATTATCATTCGCATCATCGAACTCCGAGTTTGTTACAAACAACAACCAAACCCACCTTCTCCAACCAGCAAAACCCGCGACTAAACCCGCGCATTGCAGATTACAACTCAGCAAAACTCACGACTAAAACCCACGACTAAACCCACAAGTTCCATATTTCAACTCAGCAAAACTAAACCCCGACCCGAGTCACCGAAAACTCGATTCACCGCCGAACTCCGGCCGAAGCACCTCCGTCGTAGTGGTAGTTGTGCTGTTAACTGTTGTGACGAACGATCCACCGACAAACCCTCCGAATACAAAAGGCGGAGGACAGAGCCACGAGCGAGTGTTAGACAATTGTGACGAAGAAAGAACAATCGACCGGCGTAGGATGGTTAAAGCGTCGTGGTTAGGGGTGATTGAGATGATGAGAGGGTTAGAGGTGACTGAGATGATGAAAGGGTTAGAGGAAGAGCGTGAAACTGATGAGAGAGAATATGAGAGGAAGAAAGAGAAGATGAGGGTAAGAGGAGGCGTACGTGAAAGTGAAAGGAATTCCTAGATGGGCCTTTTTATTAACGAAAAAGTTAAATGCAGGAGCTGTATATAAGAAGCTAAAAATGGAAAAAATAAGCATTAACTAAGCATTTATTACATAGAGTAATGCAAACTTTTGTCAAAAATTTACAACTAAATTCCATTTTAAACCTTCTTACTGCGGTTTTTTTATGGAACCGCAGCAATAGGTTTAAATAATATTTTTTTTATATCATTTTAATATATTGCTGCGGTCCTACGTGGAAACCGCAACAATATTTGTTGTTCAGGGCCCCACATTATTTTTAAAAAGTGTCCGTTAGACAATATTGCTGCGGTTTTGGGTGGGAACTGCAGCAATATTGTCAATTTCTATTTTTTCTTTTCTTTTTACGTGTTATATTGCTGCGTATAGGTAAAACCGCAGCAATATCACCGCAACAAATAACATTTATTCTACTAGTGACTAGTTATATCCTGAATACCCATCCATATAAGATATGTATTCATATCTTGATGTTGCATCTATTAAAAGACCAGCCATTGCATGGGGTACTGATCTTTAGGTGTAGCTTTATTCAACTCCGTAAATTCAATGCAGATTCGTATTTTGCCATTTTTCTCAACTACTGGAACTATATTGGAGATTCATTCAGCATATTGGCAAGGCCTTATGAACTTTGCCTTGAGGAATTTGTCTATTGCCTCTTGTATAGGCTCTGCCAGTTCATGCGCTAGTCTTCTAGGACTTTGTGCCACTGGCTTAAATCCTTCCTTGATAGGTAATTTGTGCTCTACTATTTGCCTATCAATGTCATACATTTCATGATGTCCCCATGCAAAACAGTCTTTAAATTCTTTTAGAATCTTTATGATTTCATGTTTTTCTTGGTCAGTGAGGAGCTTACTTATGCAATTGACAAGTGGATTTTCATCGTCCCCTAAATTTATTTCCTCTAGTGGATCATGAACTTCCTGTTTAATATCCTCACTTTCAGCCCATACTTTCTCATCTTCCTCGCCGAAGGATTCAGTTTCATATAAAGTTGAGCAACATGCATTAGAGTTTATAAAAAAAATCCTCTTGATATTTTCCAAAAACTAAATCTTTTATTACTTGATCAACAATAGGGGTAAACCCCTTATATCATTTTTCTTTGCTTATAATCATAATAAAATTTTAATAAGAAAAATACATCCTAACTTTATGTTATTTCACTATTTTGATAATGACATATAATTAAAGTTTACATGATTTTAGTTTATTAATCCGGTTTTTAGTTTATTATGTTAGACGTAATTTGTATATGTCTTAGATTTATTTTTCTAGTTTTGTTTATTTTATTTTGTTTGATATATTCTTGTAGTTTTAATTAGTTTAATTATCTTTAGATTTCACAAATAACATGTTAAATAACTTATGAAGAATTGATTAGGTGTTTAATCAAGATTAAGTTATTTATAACTTATTTGTGATATTCGATTAATATTATGGATGTAACAAATGAATATATTAAGGTTCCATAATATTGCGTTGAGTTAGTGTGTGTGCAGCATCTTCGGTTGCTTACAATATAGGAGCCGCAAATCACTAACCTAAGGATGCGCTTAAAAATAGAACGTTGAAGTAGTTCCTACATTTTAGGAACCACAACAACCACTCTATATTTAAGGCGTGTGAACGTGGATAAGTGGTTATGTTTAAGGAAGCCAACTGCCAACAGAATTATCAACGGATACATTGTGGAGAAGTGGCTGAAGCTACGTGGGATAATGGAGAAGATCTTGAGAAGATCATGGAGAAGAATTCGAGAAGAAAAAGGTCCCTACAAATAGAGTTTTGTAATGAGCTCGAAATATACTTTCAGAATTTTATGTAATATTCTTAGAGAAAGTACATTCGGTTTTCTTCTTCTTAGAAATTGATGTATTATAGATTGGGTTGAGTGAATCTAAGTCTGTAATCGTTTTGAGAGAAAAAGAGAAAGAGAAACAGAAGAGAGAAAGAGAAAAGACTTTGAGTGAAGTCAAGGGAGAAGTCAACTGTTCAGGGGGAACAGGCTGACAGAGAACCAGTTCCTAGAGGAACAGAGTTGGTCCAAGTTTAGGTTGTACAAAAGAGTCTTTTGGCCTAAAAGTTATTAAAGAGAATTGTCTCAAAATCTCTCTTGGTCAAGGTTTATCTTCCTATTGGGCCTAGGAAGTTTTCCTTGTAAAAATCTCGTGTTTCTAGTTCTTTCTTAATTCATGCGATTATTTCTTTCTTACTTAATCATTCTTTTATTTCCGCAAAAAATTTGAAAATCTCTCCAACTACAATTCACCCCCCCTCTTGTAGTTGCTTAAGTGTTCGTCCAAGACTAACACTTTATAAGCTAATAAGAGCTAAGGGTTGATCATAGTTTGGCTCTTGTTGAACATATTCATATTTTGATTGAATATCTTCAATTTCAAGGATGTCCTCGACTTCGTCAATGAGAATCGCTTCTGGTCTTTTATCTCTTGGTGAGTTTGTGACTCAAGTTGCAGAGCAACTCAATTTTGATAGTAGGAACTGATATTAGAGAGTGCCTAATAAAAACAAAATCAGGAGATGTAATTAAACAAACTTCCTCATCTGCTTGAACCATTTCATAAGTGTCACCATTCCATAAGATTAAGACTTGATGGAGTGATGATGGAATAGCATAGTTGTGATGTAACCAGTCTCTTCCTAGTATGTCATTATAATTAGTATCACTTTGAACTACGAAGAAACTAGTATAAGTAGTTTTAGTTTCTACCTTTATCTTTAAGATTGTCATTCCTTCCACTTATTCTGATAAACCAAAAAAATCGATTATGTTGATTTGTATATTATGCAAATCCTTCCTATTTTTTCCTAGATTTCTAAACACAGAGAGTGGCATAATATTAACTGTAGCTCCAGTGTCTACCAATATTTTACCTAAATGAACTCCCTCGAAATCAAAATTTAGAAATAATGCTTTGGTGTGCTTTTTATTAACATCAGCTGGCCTAAAGATTTTATCTATGATTAATTTCTCTAGGTTAGGTTTTAGAGATGTCTTGTTAGGTCCTTTCTTATGAGGTACATTTAATAAGATGACAAACTTCAAAAAGAGATAACTTTAAATTTAGCTTCCCTTTTTCCTTGTCAACTTTATCTGCCCATGATGTGGTATTGGCCTGGGAGTCTGATTGGTCCTCTAACTTTTTGAACTCCGAGTAGCATGACCATATTACACTGTACGTTTTGACCCTCTCCCATTTCTGTTTGAGGCTCATTCATCAGTGGGTCTCCATCCAACATCAAGTCATTTTCTGACACAAATAAGTCTAAATCCTCATATCCAAACTCTGATTCAAAATCCTCATTAAAGTCATTTCCCTGTATCTCTTTCATAAGAGGGTCACCTCCTTGAGGCTGCTGGCCATCAGTCTTTGTAGATGATGCACCAAATTGTTCCTCTTCTAGAGGTAACAATTTACTCATACTAGCTTGTAGCGCCTCTTCATCTGTTCTTATGTTTGCAATAAGGGACTCCTGTACATTTTGTGTAACACCCCTCTGGGGACCACGAGCCCGCTAGTAGATATTGTCCTCTCTGGGCCCTAGCCTGCAAGGTTTTGCTTTGGAGTGGGAACGGCCCACCCAAAAGGCCTCTACTAGGTTGAGGTATCCACCTCTATATAAAGAAGGCTTTGTTCTCCTCAACTTCCGATGTGGGATGGCTTTTACTCCCTTTCCGGAAAGGGAGTAAAAGCCATCCCACATCGGAAGATGAGGAGAACAAAGCCTTTTTTATATAGAGGTGGATACCTCAACCTAGTAGAGGCCTTTTGGGTGGGCCGTTCCCACTCCAAAGCAAAACCTTGCAGGCTAGGGCCCAGAGAGGACAATATCTACTAGCGGGCTCGTGGTCCCCAGAGGGGTGTTACAGATGGTATCAGAGCCAGGGCCCAATTCCATGTCCTGTCGTGCCTTCGAGGACGCAGACACCCTTTAAGGGGGGTGGGGAAAGGGAGTAAAAGCCATCCCACATCGGAAGTTGAGGAGAACAAAGCCTTCTTTATATAGAGGTGGATACCTCAACCTAGTAGAGGCCTTTTGGGTGGGCCGTTCCCACTCCAAAGCAAAACCTTGCGGGCTAGGGCCCAGAGAGGACAATATCTACTAGCGGGCTCGTGGTCCCCAGAGGGGTGTTACATTTTGAGTGCTAATTTGACCCCGTGCTGAAGCAGCTTTTGCACTCAGCTCTTTCATCTTTGATGTCCTACTTTTGAGCAAATTTTGGACATTTTTTGTAGTAGCATTGGCTTAACTACTGGTTTGATTTTTACCTCCCTTGGTCCCCATGGGACTTGGCCCTTCTTTTAGTTTGGGCACAGGAGTTTGACTTGGTTCCCTTTGTTTTCCTTTTGAGGAAGGGCATGGACTCGGGATATCATATTTTCTTGGTCCTTGACTTCTGGACATTTTTTGAAATGGACGTTGATAAGCAGGCACATAAGCAGTATCATATGGGATGATCTGAGTTCTAACCATTTTAAAAGTTAGCCTGTCTGCACTCTGTGAGCATATTTCATTCCTCGGAGCTTTCAACCCTTCTTTTTCCCTAGTCTGCAATGGGAATTTCTAAGCAGTCTCCTTATAGATTTTATCTCTTTCCTCATGCATCTCCATGTTTGGAGTTGGGTTGGACTTAGTAGGCGTCTTAGCTGTGGCTGAGTTGTCCTTATATTGTTCTAACTCCATAGCATGGTGCTCCATATCTGAGACAATTAGTCTTTTGAGACTTTATTGCCTAGTTAGGAATCCTCTGAACACTTAGCATTGGTATGTTGTATGTGACCCATTCATGTGCCATCTGCACATATCTTCCATCCCTTCCTCATTGGCTATTTTTGGCATAACCAATATTCCTTCATCGAGCAATCTGTTGAAGATTTGGCTACCTACTTCAGTAGTTTGAGATGTCTGGAAAGTAAGAGTAAACGCATTATTATCCTCTGCCATACCATATAATAGTTCAAATGGTTCATCCATTCTAACTACATTCACATCTTCATCATCAAGAAGCATGATAGTTTTCTTAGCAATTTCATCCCGGATTTTGTTTCTAAAAATAATACATTCAGAAGTATCATGAGAACTGCATCATGCCATTTATAGTATTTTTTACCCTTAACTTCTTCAGTAGTTCTTACTTTATGTCTCTCTACCAGTTTTATCTTTTTGTTCAGACAAAGATAGAATTAGTTTTCTTGGCATCAGAAGTATAGGTCATCTTTTGTCCAGATTTCATGTCCTTTGGTGCCATAAATTATTTCTTCTCTAAAAGAGAACATTTATAAGGAACTCCCTTAATGATTTCTGCCACATCCACTTCTTGTGCAGTCTCAAAGTGGAAGGGATATTCATTCTGAGCAAAGAAGCTCTGGTGCCTTGCTGCACTTTCAGCTTCTAGGTTCCTTTTATACCTTACAGCCAATTCTGCTAATTCAACAAAATTGCTAAAGGCATGACCATGAAATCTTTTCCGAAACAGAATTAACATTCCCTCTTGAGCCATTTGTACAAACTCTCTTTCGAGAATGCTGACATGACACCTGATCTTGGCCATTTTGAATCTAGATAGGTAGTCTTCCACAGACTCCTCTAACTTCTGTTGGATTCTGCCCAGATCACTTCAAGTCACTTCTAGCTTAGTGCGTGCAAAATGATTTGTAAATTGCACCTGCATATCTTGCCAGGCATGGATAGACTTATGTGGTAAATTAGTGTATCACCAAAAAGCAGTCTCAGTTGGAGACATGGAGAACATTCTAAGTTTTAAGAAATCATCGTCAGCTGCTTGTCTACACTGACAAATTAACCTACCTAAATGTTCTTCAGCAGAAACTCGGTCATTTTCGAAGAACAAGGTAAAGGCAGGTATCTTAAACGTTCTAGGAAATGGACTTGCTCTAGCAATCCATTCAGGGTAAGTTTTTTTACCTATTTGCCTCTGATTTTTCCTAGTGCCTCAACTTGCGCTGCCAATGGATCCTGATGACTTCCTGGGTGTCCCATATTCCCATACCCCATATTTCCTACATGATCATATGCAGTGATAGGATTAGGATTGAAAGATTGATTTTGATAACCTCCAATAAGGATCTCCTATTTTTGCATAAAGGTATGATTGGTTGCTCCTTGTACCATTTGTGGTGGGAATGTATGTCCATTTGTGGGCATCCTTGATGATAAGCACCAGTTGCTTGAGCAAATGGAGATTGGTGCTGACCATACCCTGAAATATTCCCATAATGAGGCGTACCCGCCATAGTTGGTTGGTTAAGAGGCATATAGGCATAAGGTGTACAAGGAATACCAGCCATAGTTGGTTGGTCAAGAGGCGTGTATGTATATGGTATAATATCGTTGCTTGCAACAAAAGTACCTTGTCTTTATCCTCCTTGTGATGATCCAGATTGGTGTATGTTGTCACCAACTTGTCTACCACCCATGAAAAGCGAAGGTTGATGATGTCTTGACGTCTGGTGCCATTCTGGCCACTTCCGCTGCCATTCTGGCCACTTCCGCTGCCATTCCATCACTTCTCCTCAGATTTCCATGATTAATCTCTCCATGGCTCAAGGGTATTGCCTTTGTTTGATTCCCATTGGAGGAAGTTTGTGGATAGCTTGAGATAAGTGGATCTCTAGTTTCAGGATGGGAGAAATCTACCCTTTGAGGGTAACCTATTGGAGGAATGTATGGCGTTGTGCCACAACTTCCCCTTGCTCTATTTAACAAGACCTCTTTTAAGGCTTTAACTAGTTTCTCATTTAACTGATAGTGTTTTTCGACTAGTGGCTCTAAGCGAGTAACTACTTCAGTAGCAAGAGACTTGGACATTGCCATGAAAGTTGCACTCATAATAGGATCATTGATATCTACAAGTATCCTATCAATTTGCCTAGAGTTAATATCTCTATTCTCTTCACTTATCCTTTGGAGGATATCCATGAACACTCTGGCAGAGTCATGGGCTAGAGTTATGTAGTTAAAGTCAAACTGTTGTCTCTGACTCTCTCTAGCTCCTAATAGCAAATTCTTTACTACCTCCGTGAACTTTCCATGCATTTAATGTACAAGTCCACGACCAGTTTTACTTGGAGATGAGTTCTCCCTTTGTGGGGTATCTCCAACTTACTCCTTATGACTATATGATGAACTGGTTTACCATTGTTACCATACACCCTTGTCTCTAGAGGAATTTAAGAACTAGTTTCCATGGTATGGAAACTTAGTTCATCATGAGCAACTTCCTTATTATTCTTAAAACTTGTTTTCGGCATTTTAATAAATTAAAAACAACTATTTTTACGGTAAGTTTTCAAAAGTACAAAAAAAAAACTTCAAAATTTTATTATGAATCTTCTCATCCCACTGTGGTCGCCAAAAAACTTGTTGGTGCAACATCAGTTTGTTGACCTTGCAAACAAGTTAATGCACATCCAGTAGTTTGATCCTGGATGCCTTGGGAGGCTTAGTCCCTCGGGGTTACTTCAAAATTTTATTATGAATCTTCTCATCCCACTGTGGTCGCCAAAAAACTTGTTGGTGCAACATCAGTTTGTTGACCTTGCAAACAAGTTAATGCACATCCAGTAGTTTCTTTCATATTTTATCTGAAATATAATTCGAAATATAATTTGAAATTTCTTTCATATTTTTATTTTTATTTGAAATTTCTAATGTATAAATAATTATATCACATATTGACATATAACTGTATTATATCTTTGATTGGCCTTTGTGCTGTTTAATCCAAGTCCCTCTATATCCAAATAAACTTTTCAGTATTCCAGCTTCACTCACCTCTGAATCGACTCATGAGCTGTAATGGTTTATTATTTCCAAACAGCTTACAATATATGATTTAAATGACCGTGGCAAGCAATATCATTGACAAAAGCAAAAAAATTATAGACTGATTGCATGAGGAAAATGCATCAGTTCTCCTTCATAAACCTTGCATAATAATATGGGTGTCAACTCACCAAAAGTTTTGCTATTTTTTCACCGACAAAGTACTGTAATTTCATTTGCCTGGCAACATACTGTAAGTTCATTTGCCTGGCAACATACTGTAAGTTCATTTGCCATGTGTTGGGATTGGAATCAGGAAAATAAATGGACTTGCCAAAATTAAAAATGGTTGCATTCTTTCTCTTTCTCTAGCTTGCGCTTGCTATATGTCTGCATGAAACCTGCGCTTTGTTGCATATGTTAAAACATTAACATATTTAGATCTACCAAATCAGTATAAAATGTCTTCTATGCGATATCATCACTCCCATATTGGTTACATTTTGGATTTCAAAATGGCAATAAAAATAATTTATCAATCATGCATGATTTATGCTAATTGCCAATAATCAACCATAATTTCGGGTATTAATTAGCCAATTAACCTGAATATCCGAATTTGACATAACATTTTCAAATAGTAAAGATTTATCATGCATGATCACTAAAAAAACATAACTTATGGTAAGGATTTGAATTTCTGAATCAGCCTTAATTTTGCCTATATTAATTGCCAATCAATCTTAATTTCGAATTTCTAAAATACATATTTTAATTGCCAATTGACAACTAATTTCCGATTTTCAAATCCTTACTAATTAAAAGAAAAGTCAAACATTTATTAGGTGTCAGTCATATACATAATTTGATTTCGTAATCTTAGGAATTTGATTTCTTTATTTCAGGCAATAGATTGATCAAGGTGATTGATATCTAATATATAGGCAATAAATATGATCAACCGAGACATGTCCATTGATTAAGAACCAAATTATGGCAAATATTGATAATTGAGATCAGTTGATGATTGATATTAAATGCATAGATCTCTTATTTGTTCGTTCATAATTTAGGTATTATATTATGTTTTTATTCAGGTAATATAACTATATAAAGCCTCATAGTATCCATTGCATCAGTAAATATCTTCTAACAGATAGGGGAACACACATTAGCAGTTTTCAAGGTCCTTCATCGCATCTTTTGGTGTCATCAAAGATTCTGCAAAAAGAAAAGATGCATCAACAACCGTTGGAAAATCAGATCATGTGGAAGTCAAGTAACACACAACTATAAAAAGCGTAGATTTTTATAAAGCCTAGACTATTGAATTTAATCTTTATTATAATGGTGAAGGATCAGAGTTTATTGCACGGAGAATACTCCAATTAGTTCTACAACATAGGATTTCAATTACAAATATTTTAGAAATCATCATAGTGTACCAAGGATGAAGGATCATGCTTTTATTTTGAATATTCAGCCTAAGGCGTCAACACCCTAAACTATAATGCGGGTGCACCAAACAACCCTAACTACAACTTATAGCCAGAACATCCCAAAGTACTGACTTGGGTACAGTATGTATCATAAATGAGTTTGGTGCCTATAATTCTCACCGAATTCTCTCCCTTTCTTATTTTCTTTTTTAACCCAAATTTTTTTACTTAAACAAAAAAAAGCGTGTGCCTCCATTTTCTCCTTCCTTAATCGAACAAAAAGATTTTCTTCCCAAATGCATCCTAAATTATATAACAAAAATGAGCTCAGCTTCATCTTGAAGTTTCAAGAAGAATTCAAATAACAGTTTAGATAATGATATTGTCGACATTGAATGCCCGCAATAGTCCAAACAATTTGGAAGTTCAACCACAATCAATGAAAAAAGTTCTATGATTACCCAATATCTAGCACACTTATAGCCAGTGAAAATTCCGATCACGACCTCATTTCTGGTATGGACGACACCCAAGTCCATACTTTGGGGTGTTCGGGCTATAAGTCGTAGTTGAGACTGCTTGGTGCACCCACGCTATAATTCAGGGTGTTGAGGTCAATTTTGCCTAAAAAAATTATTTTTTCAAAAGGAAAAAGCCTCCAAAACCTTTATTTCTATCTTATTTTGTCTTCCTTATTTCAGGGATTGTAAATTGACCAATGAGGTTTTATTCAAAGTCAACTGCGATGGCGTAGGAAAACAAGCCAAAATAAGGCAAAAGTGGGCGAGGAAGGAAGGTCCGAGGCACCTGTAGTCATTATTAAGCACCCTAGGGCCCCCAGGATGGCTCGGGACGAAAAAAGTTGGCACGCCTGGAGGAGTCGAAAAATGTCCCGAAAACGTGAAAAAGCGTAGATTATAGGCCACGGCTCCGGGATCCCGTCAGGGCTTGGTATCGGTGCTCATGAGAGGCACCCAAGGTTTGTGGTAGTCCCTTAGAAGGCACACCCCTGCCGTAAAAGGGAATTCGATACCATCCAGAGGCCCTACGGGGTAAAGCGAGGGCATTGGAAAGCGAGCCAAAATAAGGCAAAAGTGGGCGAGGAAGGAAGGCGCGAGACACCCATAGCAGTTATTAATTATATAACACTTTAATAATTCAAAGATTGTTGGTCATTTTCAAAACATTATGGAATTTTGATAGTCCTACTAACAATTTTGAACAAATATGAGAGAATTAATTACTTCCTCCGGTTCTAAATAAGTGCAACATAGAGAATTGGCACACAAACCAAGACATCTAGAGAGAGAAAGTTGGCGACCATAGTTAAAAGAGGGATTAGGCAACTTAATAAAACACTAAACTAATTACCCAACAACTCTGCCCCACCACCTTCCACCTGTCACCCACCACTACGCCACCACCGACCACCGCCACCACAACCGAAAAACCTCTCCCCAAACTTGCCCACCGGAAACCACCCTTCCTACCTGCCCACTGGAAAACCACCCTCCCCCAAACCTGCCCACCAAAAAACCCCATTTCCCCTCCCCAATAACGAAACCAACCCTCATCGCCTTCTAAACCACCCATGAAACCACCTTTTTAACCGAATGCATCAACCACCACCACCACCGGGCATCTTCTGTCTCTCCCCATCACCACCATTGCAGCAACACATCGACCACCATCAATTATCCAGAAAACATAATTCTACTTAGATATCGAACCCAGAAAAACCAAATAATTTTTCTCCAATTTCACACACGAATTAGTCAATAAACCCTTAAAACCCCCCAAAGTAAGCAACACATATGCCAATTCAAACCCCAATAAATTGTCAAATGAGTGGCCCTTGGTGGCGTCCGGTTGGTGATGTCGGGTTCGAGTTGGCACGAAGAACCCAGATGCCAATTTCACACACGAAGAACCCCTGGTATTAAGGATGGTGGTGGTGCCAGTTGGTGGCGTCAGGTTGTGGGTGTTGTGGTGGTGGCATCGGGTTGGTGTGTTATGGTGGTGGCGTCGGGTTGGTGGTGGTGTGGGTTGGTTTGTTGAGTTGAGGAGAGAGAGAGATGGGTGGCTGAGATGAGGGTGGGTAGGTTGATTGATAGATAGTTTTTAGGTAATTGGTAGATGATAGATTAATTAAGTGGTTGAGGAAATTAAGTAATGGCATTTACGTAAATAAAAGAAAAAAACTTTTCATTTTGAGTTATGTTGCATTTATTATGACATTTCCTAAAATAGAAAATGTTCCACTTATTTAGAAGAAGTATTATATTACAGATTCCCATAATATTTGATACCATAAGTTAGAATTTTATAATAGGGTTTTTTCACCAGGTACCCCTGTGGTTTTCCAAAATTCATGGGGTACCCCTGGTTTTAAAAAAATGCACCAGGTACCCTTATTATTCAAGTTAAATGCACCAAATACCCTTAATGACTAATGGTGTTAAGTTTCCGTTAGTCATTAGGGTTAATTAACTTTCTAACCCTAACATTAAGCCCTAATCTTTACACAACCCCTCCCCCACCCCTACCTCACCCACGCAGCCCCTACCCCTCCGCCTACCCCTCCCCCACCCACCCACCCAGCCCCCTACCCCTACACACCCATGCAGCCCCCACCCCTCCCCCACCCACGCAGCCCCCACCCGTCGAATTCCCCCCTCCCCACACCCACACCCACCCCCACCCCGTCGAAATTTCTCCTTCTTCATTTCTTTTTCTCTCTCCTTCTTCTTCATTGATTTTTGATTTCGAAAATGGTTTCGAAAATGTTTTCAAAATTTGTTTTCGAAAATGATTTCAGAATTGGTTTTCGAAAATGATTTCGAAAATCGTTTTCGCAAAAGGTTTTCGAAAACTGATTTTCGAAAATGGTTTTCGAAAATAATTTCGAAAATGGTTTTCTAAAATAATTTCGAAAATGGTTTTGAAAATAATTTCGAAAATGGTTTTGAAAATAATTTCGAAAATGGTTTTTGATTTAGAAAATGTTTTTAAAATTGATTTTCGAAAATGTTTTCAAAATCTGTTTTAGAGGGTGCAGGGTCTGGTGGTTTTTACAATGCAAGGGAGGTGGTGGTGTTGCTGCTAGGGGAGGGGGAAGCTGCCGGGGGTGGGGTGGGGTGGGGTGGGGGTGGGTTGGGAAATCTTGGGGGATGATGAGGACTGCTGCAGGGGGTGAGGGAGGGGAGGGGTGGTGGTGGTTGGTTGGTGTGGTTTCAAGTCATGGGGTTAGGGTTAGGGTAAGGTTAGAGGTTAGGGTTTAGTTAATCAATTATGGTTTAATTAGGGTTAGAGAGTTAATTAACCCTAATGACTAACGAAAACTTAACACCGTTAGTCATTAAGGGTATTTGGTGCATTTAACTTGAATAATAAGTGTACCTGGTGCATTTTTTTAAAACCAGGGGTACCCCATGAATTTTGAAAAACCACAGGGGTACCTGGTGAAAAAACCGTTTATAATATTATATAAGATGACATGTTTACTGGATATGGTGAAATTATGAAATTGATTTGGTTAATATTATTTTAAAATTTACAACAATGGAGGTGAATTTGTGTAAACAATTTATTACTTGCACACATATTATAAAAGTTGGAATGTACATGACAGAATAATACAGTTATGTGATATATATGAAAACGTGTGTGATGATAGAAAACTTTTGCGAATTGTTCTTATTGATTATAAATTTGTAATATAAGACCCTATTTTGCCAGATGAATGGAAGAAAATCTAGCTAGAACATAAATTTGCTAATTGAAAAGACAAATTTATTTTAGAGTTACCTTTGATTTGGGTGTCTAAAACTTCAAATTTGTCATATCTACAGCATGAGTGGTGCACTTGATGGTAAGGTTGAGCGATGATGGTGAGAAAAAACTGGTGATATAAGAACTCGGAGAGAGAGAGAGGTGAGTTTGATGGGTCAAGGTTTAATTTATAAAGAATAGGATACATGAAACACGTAAAAAATACTTGATAACTAAACGGTTTAATGTATAAAGAAAGAAAGATACGAAGCTCACTAATAGAAGTAACGAACTCTTCAAATTTAAATGTGAATATATGGCTAAAGTTGAAAAAGTATACCGAATAATTGGGTGGATACTAATTCACCATACTATTTTATTTACTTTTTTTTTTGAAATAGAAACTTCATTAATTGATGGCCAAACGACATCTATAATAAGTATTAAAGAAAAAACAATACATAATCAGACAAGATCTGTAACACCCCACAATTTTTGTACCTATTTATATGCTTATTATTTGTATATTAAATATTTTATGAAAGTAAATTAAATTATTTCATTTATGAAAATATTAATTTTTCTCACTTTGGCTTTAGTTCAAGAGTGGTCAAGTAAGTTTTATATTTCTAAAAGAGGTTATCATATATTATATAAGTATACACTTCTAGATTTAGATGGTAAAAGGAAAACAAATAGAAAAGAGAGGAAAAAAAAAAAGGAAAAAGGAGTTTAAAACCAAAAAGAAAGAAAAAGAAAAAGAAAAAAAAAAAAAAGAACAAAGGCTACGGGATTGTAATTCCCAGCCAAAACAAAACAAAAGAAAGGTTTCTTTCTTTTGGTTCACTTCATCTTCTACCCTATTCATTCTTCTCCTATTTCTTGATTCAATACCATAAATTCACAAACTTTGTTGAACGTTTATCACACATCAATCTTCCTTCCTCTAACTTCAACAATACTTGATTTTGTGGGTATTTCAAAGAGTGAAAATTTGGGTTTCAAATTGGACGTTTTTGGGGGCGAATATCGGATTAAAAAAAGGAGTGATTTTCGGGTCTTTTTCTTGAGTAATTTCATCTCTCTATTCAAGTAAGTTCTAATCCTAAGTTTAATTTTCAGTTTTGTTAAAGTTTCAAAGTTTGGGTATATTGTTAAATTAGGGTTCATGACAAAATCGAATTGGGGGAAATTCCTACTATGTGAAATTTGTATAAATGGTTTATATTTCATGTTTAATTCGACTTAGTTAATGTATTTTCGAGTTGGGTTTGCGAAAATATTGTTTCTAAAGTATATTCTAAAATATGTGATATGTGGGATTGTTGTTAATTGCCTAGTTCAAATTATAAGTCATTATTACAGTTGTTGAGCAGAAATTTTGGAAGGTTGTTGGTGTAATCGTGTTAATTGTTGTTGTGGTTGCAATTGTTGTTGTGTTTTGCTCGCTGCTGTTGTTTGGGCGAATTTTCTCATTTATACAGTAAGTTTTAGGCCTTGGTTCCTTCATGAAAGTTGTAGAGCTCGAAAAGCTAATGAATTTAGACACAAGAATTACGTGATTCGGAGTTGTATACTAGAAGTTATGCTTGATGCAAGTTCATGCTGTTTTGGTAGTCTTATATGCGGGTAGTACCGTATGCGTGTAAGGGTAGGTAATGGAGGTTAATAACAGTGATAAAATATTCTATAAATTATTAGTGTGGTATTATGCTTTAACATGTAGAAGTAGTAGTGATCGAATTATGATAGTGGTTTGATAATTGCTTATTAAGTATATTGTTTATATGATGGTATAAGTAGTTTTGTCTTGGATTGAGTTGAGTCAACTCTAGGTATATGATAAATGACTTATACTATATATATATTATTGTATTGTAGATCACGGGTTTGTAGAGGAACCCTTTTGACTTGTAATTGAGATTGGTTGATAGTGGTTTGCTAATAAGGTAAGATTTCATACTAAGCTTGTACAGTTTATTACAGAAAGTATTTCATATTGATTTGTGATTTATATTGAGTTTGGAATCGTTTTTGCGATGCTATTTATGGAGCATTTAAATTGTTTTGACGATGATTTTATATCAAAATAATTTATGAGACGATTTAAGATATTATTAAAAGGAGGAAGTTCCTCACCCTTACGAGGGTTTATAGAGTTTTATTGTGGGGTTGCCGGTAAGCGGTATTCTCCGAGTTTGGAAGTATGTTGAGTTAACAGTGTCTCAACAATATATTTTAGTAGTTGGGAGTATGTTGATCAATACTCTTGCCATTTGTCTTCCTTCTTGGTACGTTATCAAGTTAGGGGTATGCATACTAGGGACTTTGGTGTTTACCTTATTTAGTGAGCCTAGCTAGCTCATTGGATTTTTATTACTTCCTACTCACATATTTCAAAGGAGTTATATTTGAAAGTTTTACAAAATGGTTTAGAAAGAAAGTAAAGTGGATTTGAATTATTGAAGATTGTCTATTATATTCAAGTTAGAATGTTGTACAATTGAAATGATTTTGTGGAATACTATGTATGTATTCCACCTGCACATTGGATAGTTCAAAGGTATTATTGGTATGAAATCTTGCTCAGCCTTTTGGCTGATATTACATGTCTTCAATGTGCAGGGCTTGATGGTGACTAGCTTATATTGGGGTGGAAGCGTTGATTTCACCTAGATGTAGATTTATTAAAGTTAAGACTTCCGCTGCAATAGTTTAGAATTATGGTTTGTTATAGGAGCGTATTAATTAATTACATTTCCTTTTAGTTGTAATAGTTAATAATTAATTTATGTATTAGTAGTAGTACCTTTCGCCTTGCTGTTATTAAATGTTTAATAACTGCGGCATAACAGCTCTTGAATTGTCCATGCTTTGTACTATAATATGTTTTCTAAATAAAGTGGAAATTCAGGGTTGTTACAAGATCAAATCAAATTCGTCTTCGAATAAACTACAATGAACCAGATCGAACAATACAGCACAACCCCCTTATATTTACTGGATCACGCAGCTATTGATGGGAAAGTCTATCATTCTGACATAGTTTGGGGAAGAAAATTCTTGATTTAACCATTTTGACCGCATCCGAATTTCCAATACTTCGATGTTGATGGTCTTGAACTTCAACCAATTGGAACAATTTCTCATGCCAATTTTTAAACTTCCACGTGGGAAGAGAATAAAACCAAACTCCCATAAAATGAGAGAAAGAACCCAAAAATTGGGTAGAAAACTCTCAAAAAGAGACATAATGGAAGATTATTAATAACAAAAACAATGAAAATTAGAAAAAAAAAAAGAAGAATTGGGAGCATGCCACCATCAAAAGGATTATGGCAGCCCCAAACTAGAAGAAAAATGATTAGGGTTTTTTAGGAGAGAGATGAGAGGAGGAGGGTAGGGTTTTTTTTAAGCACAACTGCAAGAAAAGGAATATTTTATTAACTTAATAATTTTTATTATGTTACAACCCAACAAAATGGTTATCTAAGATAGGCGTTTTATATTCAATTAGTAGATTATACACCAAGGTGTAGGATGAGGAACCTACACCTTGTCCAAGACGCACAATGAATAGAATAAAACGCAGGCTTCTCGTAAAGGCATGAAGACCAATGTACATGGTATCAGTTCAGAAATGTACATGGGAAAGTTTACAAAAGAAACTGATTTGACCGTTACTATTCACCAATTAATAACTGATTTGATGTCAACTGCAAATCACGTCGCCCCATATACTGTTCATCATATTTCTACTTTTCACACTCAACCTCCATATTTCATTCATCACTTTCTCTCTCTACCATTTTTCTCACTCTATCAATTTCTCTCTCTACATTTTCTCTCACCACCACCGCAATTCTCACCAAAAAAAACCCAATACTTCTTGCAATTCACACCATAAATCTCCAATTACCACCATAAAAATTCGATTGCACCATTCCACAACATTGTGCTCTAGCGTTTATGGACAGTAGCGACAAAAAAAATCCAAAACAACGACGACAACCACCGCAGACAAGAAAACCACGGCAACCAAGGCAAGCGAAAAAACTACCTTGCCCAACACCCCTCAGAATCATTCCTCCATCTCCTTAACTAACTATGGGTGAAGATATTATGTAAGTTTGTACAATTTCGTTTCTTTAATTTTAAATTTACGTATTTGAATTTTGGTGAAGAAATTGAGTACTCATCATTGTGGATTGTTTCAAATTGTACTAAAAATTGTTTTTTGGTACTTCGCATGTCTGTAATTTTGGTTGTGCATTGATAAAAATTTTCATTGTGTGATGCGCATTGTACATTAAAAAATTTTGGTTCAATTTCGGTAGTAATTGAATTTTTTTTGTTTAGGGTTTATGTGGTGTACATTGTGTGTTGCGAATTGTACTTCGCATGTTAGTAATTGAACAATTTTGTTGCTGATTGTAATAATAATGTACATTGTGTGTTGCGAATTGTACTTCGCATGTCCGTTCTTCTTCAATGGTGGATTTTGATATTGGTAATTTGATAGGTTGCATGATCCATTTTGATACAAACTGGTACCAATTTCTATGAAATATGTTAATCAAATCATTGTACACTGAGTTATATCTACTTGTACATTACTGAAACTTGGTTGTTCTTTATTCAAGCCGTTATGTACAATGGGACATGTCCTTATTTAATGTACATTATACTAAATTGATTGTACATTGGATGACAATGTATTTCTTGTACATTTTACTTGAAAGTACAATGGGACACTTGCTTAGTTATTGTACATCAGCCTTTTATTGTACAATGGGACACTTGCTTAATTAGTTATTGTACATCAGCAAAACTATGATCTATGTGTTTGTACAGTCTTGACTGTATTATTGTTCAATAACTAAATGGCCAATGTACAATAACAACCCTCCAATAGATTCCACCACAACAACTGAACAGCAAACAGGACCCACACCTGCAACAAATAGGTAAGTACACTAATTCATCACACTGTTGTACACTGTGTTATGTCCAATGTACATTCTTTTATACTGATAAGCAAACAGAACCCACACCTGTTATTACTCTTATTGGCTAGTTGTACATTATTAGAACCTGTACTCTATTGGAAAATTGAACTATCTTGCTTTGTTGTACATTATTGACTGTTTCGTTGTTCAATAACTAAAGGCCAATGTACAATGACAACCCTCCAATAGGTCCCACCCTAAGAGAATCTAATGAACATCAAACAGGACCCATACTTGAAACAGAGAAGTAAGTACACTAATTCATCACAATGTTGTACACTGTGTGATGTTCAATGTACATTCTTCTATACTGATAAGCAAGCAGAACCCACCCCCTGTTATTACACTTATTGGCTAGTTGTACATTAGTAGAACCTGTACTCTATGGGAAAATTTAACTATGTTGCTTGCTTATACATTCTTGACTGTTTTGTTGTTCAATAACTAAATGTCAATGTACAATGACATCCCTCCAATAGGTCCCACCACAACAGAATCTACTGAACAACAAACATGACCCACACCTGTACTTGTTGAAGAGTAAGTACATTTTTGCTTGCTTGTACATTCTTGACTTATTGGCTAGTTGTACATTAGTAGAACCTGTAGTCTATGGGATAATTTAACTATGTTGTTTGCTTGTACATTCTTGACTGTTTTGTTGTTCAATAACTAAATGTCAATGTACAATGACAGCCCTCCTATATGTCCTACCACAACAGAATCTACTTAACAGCAAACAGGACCCACACCTGTACTTGTTGAAAAGTAAGTACATTTTTGTCTTTAGTCCTAGCTTGTACATGTGTGTTGGCATTACTGTTCATGTTGGAATGTTTTGCCCACATTGATAGGTCCACCACAACAGGTTCTACTGAGAAGCAAACAGATCCTACCAATGTTTCTGATTCCACCACAGCTGAGAAGTAAGTACACTATTTCCTCAACTGTTGTACGTTGTGTGAAATGCAATGTACATTTTTTTTCACTTTTTTGTACTTTATAAATATGATCTCATGCTCTGCGGTTCATGTACATTCTATAAACTTTGATGTACAATGGCAGGCAACCTACTATTGAACAAGAGACAACTCCACCTAGTTTGACATGTAAGCGCTTGTACACTGATATTCTACTTGTACACTGACCATTGCCTTAGATTGTACACTGACCATTGCCTTATTGTTCATTGACAAAAATGTAAATTGTATTGTGATCATTGGCACGTTGTACATTGGTAAATGTTAATTGTGGGTCCTACTAGGGATAAAATGTACAGTGCATTTACCAAAAACAAAATTATTGTTCACTGTTTACTGTTTGCTCCTAAAATTACAGCCCTCCTTTGACTGAAAAAGAACAGATTCCTACTGAAAATGAACAAATTCCTACTGAAAATGAGGCAATTCCAACCAATACCGAGATGTAAGTTGTTGTATATTGAAATTATACTTGTGTTCATTACAATCCATACATGTTCATTGTTCTTTGTTAAACTAGTTTATTTGTGTAGCATTTAGTGTACATTGAAAGTCATACATGTTCATACTGTTGAACCTTTGTACAATGCCTTTATCATGTTGTACATTACTGAAACCTTATTGTACACTATTAGCTTATTGAACGTTCATTATACATTTGTTATATCTTTGGTGTTCACTGTTTCAAGCATAAATGTACACTATGTTATTGTACAATGTTCTTTTGCATTGGTATTAGCATAAATGTTCATTCTTTGTACATTTTTAATTACATAAATGTACACTCTATTTACCAACTTTCACACTACCTAAACAGAATTCTTGCCCCTATTTACTGTTTGCTCTTAAAATTACAGTCCTCCTTCGACTGAGAAAGAACATACTCCTACTGATTCAAGCACCACCAGAACAACTGATAAGTAAGTATATTTTGATTGTACACTACTTACTGTTGTTTTGTTCATTAATGAACGTTTATTGTACATTTCTTAATTACATAATTTTTATCCCATTGCCAGAACGCCTGTTCTTGAGAATGAGGTCATTCCAACCAAGACTGAGATGTAAGTGCTTGTACATTATACTTATGATCATTTAAAGTCATACATGTTCATTGTACTTTGTTAAGCTAAGTGTTTATTGTGTTACAATTGTTGTACAATGCCAGGCCCCCTACTAATGAACATGACCCTATTCAAACAAATACTGAGATGTAAGTTGCAATACACTGCTAATGTACATTGCCTTTATTATACAGTGCCTCTGTCATGTTGTACATTACTGAACCTTAATTGTACACTATTTATTTTTTTAATGTTCATTGTATATTTGTATGAGCGTATATGTTCACTGTTGTAACTTTCTTGTACACTGCCGGGCCCCAAATACCTGAAACTGAAAAAATTCCAAATAATCCTGAGATGTAAGTCCTTGTACATTAATATTATATTCAGGGTACATTGTGGAATATTTGTTGTACATTGTTAATTACATAGATGTTTATTGTGTTACATTTGTTGTACACTGTCAGGCCTCCTACTACTGACTCTGAACCTATTCCAACACCTCCCAGTCCTGAAAAAATACCTGCAGAAGATGAAACATACGATGATGAAGAGTAAGAAATATGTTATATTATATATACTTCATGTGCAATCTAATGTATACATGTTCCTTTCTTTTACCCTAATGTACATTGCATATTGACATGCAGGGTTCCAATTGGTGTGTTGAGGGCCAGGGCGAGGAAAAGTGCCCAAGCGTATGTTCTCTGTACAATACACTTACTTCTTTTATGTTCATGTTTACACCTAACTAAATTTGCACCTACATCTTACAGCACCAACCCCAGTAAGAGAATAAAAATTTCAACTTCCAAGGCTGCCACAACTTCCAAGGCTGCGAAAGGCAAGGCCCCACTTGAAGTAGATACCACAAAGCCTGGGAAGAGGAAAGCCCCAGAGCAGGCCTGAAAATCAGAATTGGCAAGGGCAAGGACAAAACTACAATTGAGAGTTCACCTCTCAAAGAAAAGAAGGATGCTAAGTCCAGGTATAGTGAATGTACAATTAAATATACGTGTTTGTACATTATTTATCCAGTCATGTATATTATTTTATGTATGTTCTACTCTTATTGCATGTATATTAATGAACAATTGCATGTACACTCCGCTTATTTCTGCATGTACATTCTTGTTTGTACCCTGATGTCCAAATTATGTGGGCCTGCATCTACATTCCTTCTGCATCTATTAATTGTTTGATCTTGAATGTACATAACTGTTTAATTCTATGTAAACTATTAATTTGATGATTGTACACTTATGTTTGGTTAAATATACACTTTTGCTATGCCTTATTTGTACATAATGTCAAGCATGTACACTATTATTCTATTGGATATACATGTACAATAGTATTTTCTAAATGTACTTTTTGTGTAATTGAATGTACACTTTTGCTATGCCTTGTTTGTACATTATGTATTTTTCTAGTCAGACTGATTATGTTCTGTGTACGTTGTAATTGGCTAAAATGAACATTCCATTTCTTTGTACATTATGTCAAGCATGTACACTATTATTTTATTGGATGTACATGTACAATAGTATTTATCTGAATGTATTTTTTGTGTAATTGAATGTACACTGTTGCTATACCTTGTTTGTACATTATGTATTTTTCTACTCAGACTTATTATGTTCTGTGTACATTGTATTGGCTAAAATGAACATTGCACTTTCTTTGTACATTATGTCAAGCATGTACACTATTATTTTAATGGATGTACATGTACACTATTATTCTATTGGATGTACATGTACAATAGTATTTTTCTGAATGTACTTTTTTTGTAATTGAATGTACACTGTTGCTATGCCTTGTTTGTACATTATGTATTTTTCTAGTCAGACTGATTATGTTCTGTGTACATTGTAATTGACTTAAATGAACATTGCACTTTCTTTACATGTACATTGTAGTGATTCACCTCCTGATGTGAAGCCCCCACCAAAAAAGGCAAAAAAACATACTGAGCCCTGTGTGAAGGTCGGGCATAGTACTACGCCATTCCAAGCCTTCATCGCTGCTATTGCTGATCAACCTGAGAAGAAGCAAGCAATCATTGATATGGGTTTCGGTGGTCTACTTGAGCTAGACATGCCAAGGAATGACCCCATCTTCTGTGCTAGGCTCATGAGCCGATATTGTATGGGTAGTGGCTCCCTCTTGCTACGCCGAGGCAAGGAAATCGATATCAGGGAAATCGATGTCCACTTGGTGTATGGGATTCCACTAGGAGGCTTGGTCGTTGATGAGACCAAAGAATTGCAGGAGAATGATGCTGACTTTAGGAGTATGATCGAGGACTGGAGGGAATATGTTGGCGTCCGATCCAGAGGGGTTCGCCATACATTTCTACAATGGCGACGAAGCTTGCTGATGCCACAGTGCCAGTTACGGACAAGTGGAAGAGGACCTTCCTAGTGGTGGCCGTTAACTGCTGCATTAAATCAACCCTAAACCCTCAGCCTCTCACAAACTTCTTGTCAGCTACCATTGACATCAACAACATCCCCAACTACAACTGGTGCAAGTACACCACTGAATCATTGCTTCATTCAGCTCGTGCTTGGCAAGAGGATACCACTAGATTCTTTGCTGGTCCTCTGCCTTTCTTACAAGTACACATATGCCACCTAATATTACATTGATATTGTCCATATGCCACTGTCTGCTCTCTTCTTGTGATGTTACTACAGTACTGTACCTTGGAATTGTATTGATTGTTCACTATTTTAGTCCCGTTGTACATTATTGTGAACCATGAGTTTCTTATGTACAATATTTCTTAACTGATTGTTCACTTCCCTTATCTCGTTGTACATTGCTACTAAAATTATATCGATACTGTCCCTATGTCCATTGCTTCTCATAATATGCCATTGTCTTATCTCTTCTTGTATTGTATAGATTGTTCACTATTTTAGTCCAGTTGTCCATTTTTGTGAACCATAAGTTCTGACTGTGGATGACTAAATGTACATTATTACTTAACTGATTGTTCACTTGCGCTGTATAAATGTACATTTTTCATGTCGAATGCTGTAAGTCATGTGCTCTTCTCTCCTGTTGTTGTGCTACAGTAGTGTACATTGCTTTTTATTGATTGTTTGCTGTCTTCTCTGAGTTGTACATTACTGTGAACCATCTGTTTCTAAATGTGAATGACTTAATGTACATTACCCTAAGATTGTCATGTTAATTCGCTATTTGCTATTTGCTCTACTATTTGCTAGGTCTGCTATTTTGATCGTCTACAGAAGGAACTACACAAGCCTCCCCGTCAATTCCCGCTACTCTCTATATGGAAACGGGAAATTATCAAGAGCAGGATTTCTTGGGAATTCATGTCCGGAGTTGGGATAGGGACTGTTCTCCCAAGGATCACTGCTCCCATGCACGGGCAACAAGATGAACAACAACAACAAGTAATCCACCTTCTCTAACATATATTCATAATCTGTTGTTTTGCCATGTATAATGTACATTGTCCTAACAATACTCTACTTCGGCAGCAAAATTTACAACACTAACAACCCCAACAACACCAAGAAGATCAACAACAACAGGTTATCCCTCTTGCTTGTACATATTAAATATATATACTGGTGTACAAAGTAGACGGTTGTGCTGTTCATTGTAATTGTCTTAATGTACACCAGTTTTATCGTGTTGTACATTGTTATTGCCTTTATTGTACATACGGTTTATCATGATGTACAATCTCTCATATAATTTGCCTATGTACATTGGGCTTATAGTCACTTACTTATTTGTTTCAGCAACAACTCCAACAACAACAACGACATCAACAACAACACAATCAACAACAACAGGTAGTTCCTTCTGGTTGTACAAATTATTTTTTATACACATTATTTGTATACACATATAATTTCTGCTTTGAACAATGTACACCACCTTCTTGTACATATTAAATATATATATAATGGTGTACACTGTAATTGTCTTAATGTACACCAGTTTTATCGTTTTGTACATTGTACATTATATATTGCACATCATCTTGTTGTACATTGTTATTGCTTCAATGTACACACGGTTCATCAAGATGTACAATGACTCATCTTAATTGCCTATGTACATTGGGCTTACAGTCATTTACTTGTTTGTTTCGGCAACAACAACAACTCCAACAACAACAACAAGATCAACAACAACAAAATCAGCAACAACAGGTAATTCCTTCTGGTTGTCCAAACTATTTTGTATACACATATAATTCCTGCTTTGAACAATGTACACCACCTTCTTGTACATAATTTCTGGTTGTACATTGTCCATTGTGGTGTTGTACATTGGTTAGTTACTCTTTGTACATTGAGTACTTACAGATTGTATATTGGGATTTTTTGCAGCAACAGCACCAGCAACATCCTGAACAACAACAACAACCACCCAATGACCTTGAGGTGACCCCTTTCTTTTAAAACAAATCTATATGTTATATATTTATCACACATATACAGTATTCTAACAATTTTTTTTTATTTTTCACTCTTGGAAATCAAATTTCATCAATCTTTGTTCCAAGTTCACAGCTAATCTCATTGAGTTGACGGCCTTGCTGAACCAAGGCCCGCATCTCAATTCAGATCCCACTGTTAGCAGCTTTTCCCCATCCATTATTCAGGCCATTTGGACTCGATATGAAAATGCTGCGCAACCTTCAATCAATCCTACTCCCAACCCTTTCCCTGATCAAGGCAACCCCTCAATTTTGAGTCAAGACGCCGCATTTTTCAGCTCCTCGGAGCTTTGGGAAATGGTGGACCAGGCTGTTCAATCACATCTCAAACCGCATGAAGCACCAGGTGGATTTGATGCCCCAACTTTCAGCCTGGACTTGGAGTTAGGCATGGGCAGGCCTCCACAACGACAAGATCAACCATCTTCCTCATTTTCCCCATCTCTGTCGCTGGGTGATTTTTTCAAAGATCGCGAGGACCTACATGTTGATAAAATCTTCCAGTCCAACAAGCCTAACACTGATCCGCCTCAGGGGTAATCCCTATGTGGACTAACTTTCATACTGTACTCTTGGCTCATTGCCCCAGTATTTTCACTAATTCACTAACATGAACTAGTTACATTTGTTCCCTGGATATTTCCTTTGTGTGAGTGTTTTCTTAGTAGACATATGCCAATGGTTTTTAATATATTTATGATTGGATTTACCCCAGTTTCAACGCTGAAGTAGGTGTCTTTGCACAACAACCTCACATCCCATCAAATGAAAGGTATCTAGTTCATTTGATGTCTTGTTTGATATTGTACATTCTACTCCCCTGTATGTTCATTGGTTTGTTGTGGTTATTCATTGTACTCCCCTGTATAATCATTGGTTTGTTGTGGTTGTTCATTGTACTCCCTTGTATGTTCATTCTACTACACTAACTTGTAACATTCTACTACTCTACTTATTGTACCCTGTGTTGCTTACTAATGATCATTGTGATCAGTAACATGATCTTTGTGCTTTAGCTCAAATGATGATCATCTTGTGTTGTACATTGAACACTCCATGATGTTCAGTAGTTTACTTCGGTTATTGAATGTGTTAGTTACTCCCCTTTATGTTAATTGGTGTATTGTGATTGCTCAGTAACGTGCAAATGATCAATGCACCTGTTCTTACCTAATTATTGTTTATTGTGTTAATGAACATTGTGATCTATTATATTGTCCAGCTAATCTAATGCTAATTTATTGTTGTATATTCTACTCCCCCTGTATGTTCATTGGTTTATTTTGGTTGTTCATTCTACTCCCTGAATGTTCATTCTACTCCACTAACTCCCTATGCTCAATGCAACTGTTCTTCTTTGATCACTGTACTCTTATTATTGTACACTGTGTTGCTTCCTAATGATCATTGTGATCAGTTATACGTAACCATCTTAGTTAGCTTATATGATTGCTCAATAGGGTGCACATGATCAATGATCACACAATATTGTACATTGGGCTCCCCTTTATGTTCATTGCCTTATTAAGGTTGATCATTGTATAATGCTTAGTATGGGTTCTTTTGTTCATTGCTAATTTTAAAACCCATAGTGTTATGTATGGTGATCCAATGCAAATGGAGGATTATACAGCTGACTCGCTTCTGAGTAGTTCAATGAGGTATGCATTTATTATCATTTTTCCTTGCCAAATCATAAGTTTTTCCTTGCCATATCCTAACTTGTACTACGTCTGTTTCTTTTGGAAGAGATGACGAATCAGGGTCAGAAGATCAATCCCCCCGACCCTGGTAACTCATCTTACTCTTTATCTACTGTGCAGTACCTAATAACTTCCAAGTTCACATTTTACTGTATAAAAATGCATAATCTAGAAATGAAGAATTATCGATCGGAATTACTACAAGCAGGCCACGCCGTACAATCATCAAACCCGCAATTTTCCGATCTCCATATTTGGTCAAGTACTCCCACCTAATAGCAGAGAAAAGAGGAAAGCGACAAATAGACAACACCTACTTGGCAGACTTTGCTTTTGATGCTGGAGATAATGAGTAAGTTATAAGCTACTTGCCCTACTTTGCCTCTACATGAATGTACATTAACAAATATATTCATGTACTTTGTGTTTAAAACTACTTGCCATACTGTCTCTCTTCATGAATGTACATTAACAAATATACTCATGTACTTTGTGTTTTTCCTCTGCTGTACATTAGCTAATATAATCCTACTATATAACTAATCCTTATCAAGTGTGAACCACTACTATTCAAATTGGTATTATTTACTTGTACATTAATTATTGATTACCTCTTGCTCAACCTCAGGGACTTGCTCTACGATGATGGTAACACATTCCTCAACAGATCCCACTTCCTTTCTTTGGGGGATGACGTGGGAATTTGGAACGGCTTCCTTGATGCATGGGCACCTATCCTGAACCACCGTAATTCGGATCGAATGGCTGGCTCAACTCAACGACTTTTCTTTTCAACCATAGCACATGTACATCTCTTTCATTTAGTTCTTCTATTTCTTTTAATTTACTTCTTTTATGTATTCTGACCCAAATTTCTTGAAAGCACTTATTGTTCCCCAATGCTTCAAATCCTCCCCCGAGCACCCCTGAGCAAGCGGAGGAAGATAGGAAGACTGCAAGACTCACTGAGAATACAAGAATGGAACAATTTGTGGAAAGGCTCAACTATGAGTGCAGAGAACAGGGCATTACACATGTAGAACAGTTTGAGTTGTTAACCTCTATCAATATTGTCATGTATGTTTTAATGCTTTAATTGTTCACTATATTGCCAATTATTATAATGTACATTGTCACTTACGTGATTGTTCACTGCTATTGTCTATATGTACATTTCTTTGACACTTCTCTGACCCTATCATCTCAACTACTTATTGTACATTGTCATGCACTTCCATGTCCACTTGTACATTACTTTGTCCAGTAACCTTTATTCCCATATTGTTATGTATGTTTTAATGCTTTAATTGTTCACTATATTGCCACTTATTTTAATGTACATTTTCATTTAACTGACTGTTCACTTCTATTGTCTATATGTACATTGCTTTGCCACTTCTCTGACCCTAACATCTCAACTATATTCCCATATCAACTCACTGCTATTGTCTATATGTACACTATATTGCCACTTATTTTAATGTACATTGTCATTCACTCCATTGTCCATTGGTACATTACTTTCGCCAATATCCTCTATTCCCATATTGTTATTTATTTAATGTACACTGTCTTCATATTGATTGTTCTTTGAATGATATTGATTGTACTTTGTCCAGTATCCTCTATACCCATCATGTTATTAATTTAATGTACACTGACATTATATTGCTTGTTCTCTGAATGACATTGATTGTACATCCTAATGTCGCAGGTTTTCTTCCCTGTGTGCGCATCAGACCACTTCTATGTCTTTTGCTTAAACTTCAACAAGATGACTTTGGACATACTTGACAACAGAATATTGCCAGAAAATGTCTCCATTCACGATAAATATAAAGACTACCCAGCTAAAATTGTATGTTCCAACCAATTTCATCAAGCGCTACCCCATCTTTTTACAATCTTCTCACCTATTGCTTGTGTCTAGGCAATTGCTTATGGTAGGTTTCTGGTATCCCTTAGCTTCAACATGATAAGTACACCTCTAAGGCCTCGCATAGTGGAAATGCCCTGGAGAACTAACAGCAACACCTATGACTGTGGGATTTTCGCAATGCGGCACATGGAAAAATATAACAGTGAATGGGAAGCCAACTTTGAAACTGGCCTCGTAGCTGATAATGTAAGTAATTCTTCAAACAAAAATATACTTCTTTATATGATCATATTCACTGCATGTCTTTTACATGTACAATACTTAGATTATCATTGCATGTCTTTCACATGTACATTAAGGACAATATGATGTTCACTGCATGTTTTTATCAAGCACGTGTACATTTGACTTAAATCTTCATTTCATGTCTTTTATATGTATATTGTATTTACTTAGATGTTCATTGTATGTCCCTTACATGTACATTGATTGTATTATGATAGTCGTTACATGTCTTTCACATGTACATTACTTAGATTATCATTGCATCTCTTAAGCATGTACATTAAAGACAATATGATGTTCACTGCATGTTTTTTATCAAGCACATTATCTTGCTCCTTTGTTCAGTCCAAATATACTTCTTCATATGTTCATGTACACTGTATTTTAGGTTAATGTTCGGTTTGTCTCTTTCACATGTACATTTACTTAAATCTTCATTTCATGTCTTTTATATGTACATTGTATTTACTTAGATGTTCATTGTATGTCCCTTACATGTACATTGATTGTATTATGATAGTCACTACATGTCTTTCACATGTACATTAATTATATTATCATTGCATCTCTTAAATATGTACATTAAAGACAATATGATGTTCACTGCATTTTTTTATCAAGCACATTATCTTGCTCCTTTGTTCAGTCAAAATATACTTCTTCATATGTTCATGTACATTGTATTTTAGGTTAATGTTCGGTTTATCTCTTTCACATGTACATTTTACTTAAATCTTCATTTCATATCTTTTACATGTACAATGTATTTACTTAGATGTTCGTTGTATGTCTTTTACATGTACATTTATTTTAGGATGATAGTCACCCCATGTCTTACTCATATTCCTAAACCTCACACAATTCATTTGTTCTCAGTTTGACAAGATCAAGCAACTAAGAATCCAGTACTGCATTGACATTCTTATGAGCAAAGTCAACAACCGTGCTGCCTGGGTTGCTGATTCTGCCAAAGCGCACGCTAAAGGGAAGTCCAAACACACATAGATTCAACTCCGCGCTCTTCCAACAATTTCTAATAGTCGCTTTTTGTTGTACTAAACCAAACATCTGATCCCCCCGCACCCCAACCATTTCTAGAATTACTTTTGTGTTAACAAAACAATACCATTACTTGATACTTCTTTTCTAGAATACTTTTGTATAGAAACAATTACTAACTTTTGAGCTGCTAACTTCAAAATATTTGACATAATAAAGGAAAAATTGACGATAGAGGTCTCAACTTTGGGTGATAATTTTTAAAAGGTATGAACTACTGATTAACCTGTGTAGGTCCCAACTTTAGGGGGTATTAACTTTTAGCGGGCCTTAGTGACTTGAAACTGGCTTAATAGGTCATAACTTGTAAAACTTGGGTCACACCAGAAGGGTTAATTGAGGGAGGGAAGTAGGAACTAGGTGAGATTTTAAAAAAAATCGTCAATTTTAAGTCACCGAGGCCCGCTAAAAGTTAAGACCCCCTAAAGTTGGGACCTACACAGGTTAATCAATAGTTCAAACCTTTTAAAAATTATCGCCCAAAGTTCAGACCTCTATTGTCAATTTTTCCTATATTCTATCCCATGTGTGATTTGAACAAATTTGCTATTTACTCCTTTTTATAGGTTGTACATAATCATTCCTTTTATGTTCACATCAATTTTCTCCATAGTTCAAAAATTCAAATAATTATACACATTTTATAACATATTTTCAAATAATAACCTCGTGTTTTCAAGTGAGATTCCAACATTCAAAAGTGTGACTTCACCATTTATACATCACATTAGGTGCCAAAATACAAACTTCTTTACCCATATCTTTAGCATGTACATTATCAATACCTTCATGTTCACTACCTAAAGTTAACATATACACCAATTATAAACATTGTATAAGTTAACACGACCTCCAATTCATAATAAGGATTTTTTTGGGTGTTTTGGACCAAGTACAACGTGAATGAGCTACATGCATTACAAAAAAAAATAGTGTATCAACAACTCATTCATGGTGGATGATAGGCGTGTCGCGCACCTAACAAAAATAAATAACCTAACAAATCCTCCTAACTATGTAGTAGGGTAAGTCAGAGTCGATCCCACAGAGAGAAAGTTGTTCTATGATTAGCTCATAAATAATGGTAAGACTAAAGGAGATTTATATCAATGATCGCTGAAATAACTATACTAATCAATATATAAATAAAAGACTCTACAGTTAAGTATCCCCACTAGCATGAAGTAATAGAAAATAATTTCTACCCCAAATTAATCAATTAAATGTTCCCAAGGAAAAATGCACCTTATAAAGTACCATAAACCTCTCACGAGTATCTATGGTTTCTCTAATATGCATTCAAGCCTACTCCCGTGGAATCATGCAAATTAAAGACATTAAACACGGCACTTTAACTTCCTAACAATCCATTCTACCTACTCCCGTGGAGAACTTCATGTTCTTAATTGAAATACTCAAATCCGTCAAAATCTAACTCCCGTTGTGATCAAGACAATGGAATCATAACAATACTAGTTATCCCTAATCTAGTATTGGCATATGCACAATCAATTAAGACAGAACAATTAACTATTAATATGAGAATTTAAAGAAACAATCATGAATTAAATCATACTAGGGTTCAACTTAACCATAGATAAAAGAAACTACTCTATCATGAAATAAATAATAAATCTAAATCTACAAGAAAAGCATAACAAGAAATCAACAAAAGAAACTAATAAAACTCATGAATTAATGAAAATAATAAAAACTAGGTTTACACTAAAATAGAGAGAAAGAGAGGAGAGAAAACTAAACTAAACCTAAAGAAATAACGTGAGAGGGAGGAGGAGAGAGAAAAAGAATGAAAAACTATCTAAATAAATATTCAATAACCTAATATGACTTGGAAAGTAATTTACAAGATAAGGAAATCTTAAATAAATCATTAATACGCGGATTAGTGATCCGCGCGTACGCGTGGCAATTCCAGCAGAATCAGTGCAATCTTCCGAAAGGATAACTCCTTGACTAAAAGTCTCTCGGGCGTGCCACCTATCGTTGGAAAGCTCTTCAAGTCTAGTTTCCAAATATGCTGGAATTACTCGATTCTAAGAATCACATCAAAAGTTATGATCAGAAGAGTAGACATGACTCCTTTTTCACATTTCTTCTAATGATTTTCCCTTCGTTTTCGCTCAAATTCGTATATAAAATATCTATGACGATCCTTATGCATTGTAGCTTCCTTCCAAGTGCTCCTAATCCTCAAGCTTAATTAATCATACTCCAAATATGTCTCAATGCCTGAAATTCATCAAAAACAAGAAAACATACCGAATAGGAGTAGAAAAATATAACTTAAGAATATAATGCATCAATGAACCTAAATATGAAACTAAATGCTCTAAAATGCAACCTAAATGCAACTAAAAACTATATATAAATATGACTTATCAAACTCCCCCAAGCTAAACCATTGCTTGTCCTCAAGCAATAAGACATAGACATCGGAAAAGTTAGACAACCTACAATATAGGACTACAACAGGCTAAACACTCAATTGAAAACACAAGAGATATAATCACTACATAAGCCAAGCATCGAAACAAGCTCGAACAAAGCCGCATAGCATGTCATGTATCGCAATCGACTCTCCAATCAAACCACAAACCATCTCTCCCAAACTGGATTTAACCAAACCTGTCAGACCTCACTATAGTTATGTGCACTCAAATCTCTCATGTGTTTAAGGGATGAATAATGACTCTCAACCTAAATCAGTCGACTCAGATGAAGCAAATATTCTTTAACTTTGATTTTTGACTCACTTAATATTCAACAATACAATACATAATGATCAAGAGGACTTTTAGGGGTTGTAATGGGGCTGAGGTGAAAGGTATGGAAATAATTTGGGAATTGTGGTGGAAAACCAAAGAAGGGGAGCATCATATAACTGAAAACATGACCACAGAGGTCATAACAACTCACTGCAAACCAACAATCTCCAAATCAATCAACAACCTTTTTCACTTAAGAAACTCAATCATAACCCTTTTTATTTCACTTTATTCACAACTTCTTTTTTTTCACTTCTTTTTTCATTTCATTTTTCACCTTTTTTTTTGTGTTTCTTTTTTTTTTTTCAAACCTTCATTTCAATTTCCAAGCTCACTAAACATATTTTTCCATCCTTCTAAACCACAAATAGAGCACTTTAATTCAATACAAACTAACCAAAATAATACTCGCTCCCCCAAGCTAGGTTGGACAAAATCAAATGAGGTCAATGGCTTGTAATGTTGGTATCAATAAAAAAAAGTCAGAAAAGGCTTAGCGGGGCTAGAGGAAGGATAATATGAAAATAAGAATAACTCTGGAACTAAGATCATCAAATGAAACGCCTCAATCATATCAAAATGTATGCACTATCAAATATCAAGAAGTACCAAGTCAAAGTCAAGATCAATGCAACAACGAGGAACTAATCACACATGAAAGAACATAACTGACACAGATTCGTCAGTTTATAGGCACAAAAGCTTACTTGGTTAAGTGTCTGCATAGTAACGTTAAATCGAGCCAGAGAGAGATCAATCAATCTCACCACAAACAATCAATTGCGAAACAATCGTGCTATGAAGTATCATGAACAAGATGAGTGACACTAAAAATGTAGTAAAATATCAACAAGGTTCTAAAAAGTCTTAGCAGTAGTCTCATAGATGCAACTAAAATAGAAAAAAAGATAATATGCTAATGCAACTAAGAAAGCAGTACAATTTTTTGTTACACGTAAACTCCCACTCCTAATAAGCAGTATAACCGTGCAACATCCTACGAAAGCAATGAAATCTACACTAAAAAGCAATAAAAGATAGAATATTCCTCCCCCAAGCGAATAGTAGTCCGCACTGCATAAACCAGTTCAGAAAAGGAACGAAAACCAACCCCTGGATCACCAAATCACCAAAGTTGCCCACCAAAAGCCACAACACACCACCAAGATCACACACAAACTCCGACAATCCAATAAACTAATAATTAATCAATGTGTTTAAAAGATTCGCAACAAGATGGCATCAAAACAAAAATCCAAGCAAAAATTGAGATGAACATAAACAACAAGTACAAGTAAATAAATGCTTACTACCCAATTAAGTGGGGAGAAGAGTCAAATATGCTCAAAACTCATGTCGTAATGCTTCACAAAAGCGAACTTGAATCTATTTGGTGCCTACTTGATAAAATCCTGTAACCATCATTAATCAAATTATAAAGAAGTGGTAAGAGAAGAGAAGAATAAGAAAAGAAAATAAAAAGAAAAGATGAAAAAAAAAAAAGGAATCATATCAGAAAAAAAAACAAAACAAAACAAAAAAACAAGAAAACAAACGACAAAGAAGCAGGGGAAGTTCAGGCTGGAAATTCGAAGGTATCGGCCGTGCAGGTTGATGGTGGTTGACGGTAGGGCGGAGGCAGGAGGAGAAATTCCGATGCGGGTGGTGGACAGAATGGGGCAAAGGTTCGAAGGTGGGGATGGTGGTGAGAGAAGCTGGTCCTGCGGCAAAATCCGGCGAGAGGGGTTGTGTTGCGCCGGTGGGAAGCATAAGGACGGTAGGAGGTTGATGGTTGGGTTTGCGGCCGTTGTAGGCGGTCGAAGGAGGGGACGAACGAGGCACAGGTGCGGTGGGCAGAATGGGGCGGTTCGTCGGAAAAGGAAAGGGTTGCGCGGGTCGCGACTGGCGCGGTACTGGGCAAAGAGCAAGAGGCCGGCGGTAGGTGGTCTAAGATAGGTGAAGCGTCAGGGGAAAGAAGGCGTGAAGCAGAGTAGCATGAGGACGAAGGAAACAAATAGGGGAAGGGGATTCTGCTGGGTTTCTTTTGTTTTGCTGAAATTTCACCTAGCCCGGTCAAGCACAAAAACCCGCCCGGTCAGGCGACTTTGCCCGGTTGACTTCAGCCTCATAAAATCGCTTGCGCGCCCGGGTAGCGCCAAATCTGCCCGGTGGGGCGAAATCTGCCCGGTCTGACAACTTCGACCATGCCTTAGACGACTTTTTTTTTTCTGTAAAATTCTTTTCAATTTCAATTTCCACCTACAATCACAAGAACCAACAACACACCAAAAGTCACACACAAAGAATGAAAAAAAAATAAAAAGGAAAGAAAAGAGGAAATAAACTAAGTTAAAAACTCGGTTGCCTCCCGAAAAGCGCAAATTTAAGGTCTTGCATGACCGTTTAAGATTAGTAGACCACTCATAATAGTTCAATGCTCGAAGAAGCTTATCATATGTTCCTGCAAACATCTAGAGCATATTATATAACAGTGAAAAGGAAAAATGAAAAATGTTAGTCCTAAAAAATTATTAAAACTACAAAAGAAAAATCAAACGAAAAGTTAATTTACAAGAAAAAAAGAATAATCGTTAGTCTTTTTACATGACTCAAAAGAAGGTAAAGAAACGAATTGTACATTATTTACATTATCATGAAAGTCATTCAAAAGGGGAGAAAGAACAAACGATGGAGGATATAATAAGAAGAAGATATAATATTAATTTTAGAGAATGGAACATGAGACTCAAAAACAGTAGGTGATACCAATAAAGACTATAAATCACCTCACGCTCAACTTGACTTTCCTCCAAGAGGAAATTTCAACCATGGCTTTTCCTCCTGCAAAACATCCATCACATTAGTCGTTCTTTCAATCTTTTCATCATCCCAATAGCTCTCATTTATTATCCACCCTCATTATCATCATAAATAAACAGATCGGGGCTAGAATTCTGAGCAGATTGACATTCAAATTGGGAAGAGGGGTCGAAACCGTCTATTAATGTCACATCACAAGAAGAAAAATCATGAGAAGTAGACTGACAATTAGAACAATAAGGGGGTGGTGACATGTAAGTTTGGGGTGAAAGAGCAGATGAAGACATCTCCCACTCATAAGTATCTCTAGCCAACCACTCAATTAAATCCCAACAATAATCAGGCGATTGAAATAGAAATCCTCCATCACACATAGATTCTACCACCATCCTAGTTTCTTCATTTAACCCCTCATAAATCACTAGGCACATATCCCATAATTCAATTCCATGATTAGGACCTATAAAATCACCAAGTCTGTGATAGTATTTCCAAAATAATTCATTCTCATATTGAGGAAAAGAAAAAATTGCTCTAGAATTACTAGCATATACATGGGATTCACATAACATATGAGGTAATTCAGGAGAACTCATGCAAAAATTGGGAGGATTTTGATATGATGCATCAAAACTGTAAACATGAGAATCCCAAGAATTTCGACTATGTTTCCTAGCAAAAGAATTATTCCCATCATGAAAATAACATGACACCATGATACAGAGAAGTTATAAAAAAAAATATTGACAAAAGAGAGGAAAAAAAAATAAAAATAAAAAATATTTACAATTTAGTCTCACCAACAATAAAAAAAAACTAAATAGAACAAAACCGTCTCCCAGGCAACGGCGCCAAAATTTGATAGGCGTGTCGCGCACCTAACAAAAATAAATAACCTAACTAATCCTCCTAACTATGTAGTAGGGTAAGTCAGAGTCGATCCCACAGAGAGAAAGTTGTTCTATGATTAGCTCTTAAATAATGGTAAGACTAAAGGAGATTAATATCAATGATCGTTGAAATAACTATACTAATCAATATATAAATAAAAGACTCTACAGTTAAGTATCCCCACTAGCATGAAGTAATAGAAAATAATTCCTACCCCAAATTAATCAATTAAATGTTCCCAAGGAAAAATGCACCCTATAAAGTACCATAAACCTCTCCCGAGTATCTAGGGTTTCTCTAATATGCATTCAAGCCTACTCTCGTGGAATCATGCAAATTAAAGACATTAAACACGGCACTTTAACTTCCTAACAATCCATTCTACCTACTCCCGTGGAGAACTTCATGTCCTTAATTGAAATACTCAAATCCGTCAAAATCCAACTCCCATTGTGATGAAGACAATGGAATCATAACAATACTAGTTATCCCTAATCTAGTATTGGCATATGCACAATCAATTAAGCAAGAACAATTAACTATTAATATGAGAATTTAAAGAAACAATCATGAATTAAATCATACTAGGTTTCAACTTAACCATAGATAAAAGAAACTACTCTATCATGAAATAAATAATTAAATCTAAATCTACCAAGAAAAGCATAATCGAAGAAATCAACAAAAGAAACTAATAAAACTTATGAATTAATGAAAAATAATAAAAACTAGGGTTTACACTAGAAATTAGAGAGAAAGAGAGGAGAGAAAACTAAACTAAACCTAAAGAAATAACGTGAGAGGGAGGAGGAGAGAGAAAAAGAATGAAAAACTATCTAAATGTTATGAAATATAATATGGATGCCCATTATATACCCCCGTTAATATATCCGAGATATTCTAGGGTTTTGTTCTCCAAGTAAAACCCTAACTATTGTATTGTATATATATACCCTGGACTATATGGAATAAGATACAACATGATTCTCTCTCTCTTCAGTTTATTTCCAACACTAAATAAATATTCAATAACCTAATATGACTTGGAAAGTAATTTACAAGATAAGGAAAATCTTAAATAAATCATTAATACGCGGATTAGTGATCCGCGCGTACGCGTGGCATATTCCAGCAGAATCAGTGCAATCTTCCGAAAGGTATAACTCCTTGACTAAAAGTCTCGTCGGGGCGTGCCACCTATCGTTGGAAAGCTCTTCAAGTCTAGTTTCCAAATATGCTGGAATTACTCGATTCTAAGAATCACATCAAAAGTTATGATCAGAAGAGTAGACATGACTCCTTTTTCACATTTCTTCTAATGATTTTCCACTTCGTTTTCGCTCAAATTCGTATTATAAAATATCTATGACGATCCTTATGCATTGTAGCTTCCTTCCAAGTGCTCCTAATCCTCAAGCTTAATTAATCATACTCCAAATATGTCATCAATGCCTGAAATTCATCAAAAACAAGAAAACATACCGAATAGGAGTAGAAAAATATAACTTAAGAATATAATGCATCAATGAACCTAAATATGAAACTAAATGCTCTAAAATGCAACCTAAATGCAACTAAAAACTATATATAAATATGACTTATCAGTGGACTACGTTTCATTTCCCAAAAAGCTCTTCAAAAATATTCATGTTAGGTGACCACAATATCGCCTCTCAATTACCGAACAGCTTCTCAGAATATTCGTGGTAGACTTCCAAAGCGGCTTTGTGATGCGGCTGCTCAACTTTACTACCTTCCCCAGGGATGTGGTTAATAGGGAAATAATCATCAGGGCCATACACATCAAGAAGAGACTTGTTCTGTGTTGAGTGAGCTACAGTGCTTTCTTTAGGGATATCAATGTATTCCTGTAATAGTCAAAGTTAGCTGGCTAAACTAATTAACAAAAATTATCTTCTAATTACAGTGACCATTCCCCGTGTTGAAAATGTACAAGTTTATTAAGACACAAAGAACATTCTCATATATAGAATGTACATCGTTTCAGCATATCCACACAAATATGCCATCATGTTATCCTACTACCAAATAATTATACAATGAACATGTAACAAAAACAGATGAACAAATATAATACCAATGTACATCCAATACACAAAATATGCCATCATGGTATCCTACTATCCAAATTACCCAATAATGAACATGTTACAATAACAGATGAACATCTGGGGAATAGCATTGTACAATGATTACCTGGACAGATTTTTGCGCTTTTGCCTTGTTCCTCAATGCAGCTTTCTCAGCAGTTTTCTTCCACCCTCTTACCCTGTTCACCTGCTTCGCCACTGTGCTTTTCAACCTTACATTTCTAGTTCCTTTCTTCCTCTTTTTAGGTGGATCTTTCACAACAGGATATAACAAATTTTGCACGTCATCAATTGTGATTGATTCATCAACCTTCCCAATAAGCAACCCAACCTTTGACTTCAAATCACTTAAATCATTCTCCACAACCTTCCTAGCAGCTATGTCATGTTGAGTTGAATTGATTATGGATAAAGCATCCCTTGTAGTTTGAACATGCCACACCGACGCTTGAAGAATGTTTATATCCTTCCCAACGTCATCATCAACTCTTGTACACATAGCATGTTTTGCCCATCTACCCAAAATGTATCTTTGGGGAATTTTTTCAACATTATGTATGTGAAAAATCCTCAATGAATGGGAACACAATAAACCCATCTCAGTGAAATACTTGCATGTGCAATCAATTGTCATATTTTGTTGGTAAAATCTAACAAGATGCATTAGATATTCTTTCTCAATGCGGCCCACATGGTATTCAAAGAAAGGGGGATCATACTTGACTAGTTTCTGGCAAAATGACGCACCTCTTATGAAATTTTCCTTGAATGTCAAATACACAGCCACAATGTATATCTTCTTCGCCTCATTTAGTAACTTAACATCTACAAATGCTAGATGTTTGTTGCCATTAAGTGCATTGTAATCTTCACCATTCTCCCTATCCCTCCATTCCTCAACAACATCTATAAAAACCTTGTAGAAATCGCAAAGGCCTTGCATGCTATGAAGCCTTTGATTCAAGGAATAGTTTGTAGTCTCACTTCTTTGAGAAGACAGCACCCCCCCTAAGAAGTAATCCTTGGAGTAAACTGGACACCACATCTTCCTTAACTTGTACAACTTAATCAACCAAGGACATGCAGCACACTTGTACTTGGTAATCATACTGCATACATAATACTGTAAACAACTCTGATAAATCCAATGATCATTCCCCTTAAACCAATGAACAATATCAGTTATTGAATGAACATAAATTTGTACACATTCATAATATAATGTACATTACATCATGACATTTACTGAGCTAAAAATCACATAATAATAATGTACAGTAATACAACAATATTCCATTCATCAACGCATGCACAACCGTAATCATATCACACACACAATACAGTGAATGATCAATACCCTATGACAATGTACATTCCCTTTCTCAACACTCATTTAATAATGTACATTAAATCATCGCAATTATTGAGATCAGAATAACATACTAATGCTGAAAATTTAATCACCAAACATTACATTCAACAAAATATTCATTATGCATTGAACATTCAGATGAAAACAATGAACAATAAAACAACAATTGAACATATGTTCGTTTAGCACTGAACATTGAGCTGAAAACAATGAACAATTACCTTCTCCAGTAGTGCTTGAACTCACTCTTGGTCTCACAATGTTTTAGCACATAATTGAATAGATCCACAAATCCAGCCTTTCCCCTCAATGCTTTTATATTGTTGATGGAATTTTTCCCTATGTGCCATATACACAGACGATGTATAACATTGGGAAAAACAATGCTTATAGCCTTGGCCATCGCGGCATCTTGGTCAGTCATAATGGTTATCGGCGACCTACCTCCCATACTCTTCAAAAACGAGTCAAACAACCACACAAAAGAATCGGTGTCTTCGTTTAATAGGAAACCAACTCCAAACTTCACATTCCTTTAGTGATGGTTCATCCCAACAAACGGACCGCAAATCATCCCATACTTATTCGTACGGTACGTCGTATCATGAACAACTAAATCTCCAAATACTTCATAATCCTTTCTCATTCTTCCATCTCTCCAAAAAAAACTTATTAAGTGCCCTATATGATCTAGTCGAACGTCATAATAAAAATCATATTCCGCTGCTTGTCTTTGCGTAAAGTTCTTAATCAGTTGGTTACTATCACAACCATCAAGTTCTTTCTTTCTTTGAGTAGCAACTACATCATAAGCATCTCTGTTCACAAAACCAAGATTTGCAGATCCCCCCGCTTCCTTCGTCAATACACGCACAGCTTCAGCAACCCCAACTCCACAACTTCTCAAATTATTAATCATGTGCAATTGTTCAACTGTCACTTTCCTATGAGATCTTATTAAATGTCTTTGTTTCAATGGCACCATGGGGTGATTGTGAATCATATGGTGCTTAGTAACAATAAAAAGTCCAGACTCTTTGGAAATATCAAATTGAATAAACGCTTTACATCCACAACGTTGATCAAGCTTAGTAAATGCATGTGCCAAAAAAGAACATCATGTATACTATAGTGAACATTGGCTTTGCAGTAATGAACATCCACATCATTTTTTAAAACACTATAATTTGAAACAAATCAAATAACTACCTCATGTATACTAATTTATACCACTATATATAATAACATATGATATACTAATGTACATATTAGTATCATGACCACACACAATATACCAAATAGCTCAAGTATACTCTAGTGAACATTAGCTTTCAGTTAATGATCATCAACATCCCATAACACTACTATATAAATTTAATGTACATATTGTCATGACCTACATTAAACCATACAAAACATAACACATACCTTAGGCACACCACCTTTTGTGTCTTTCAATCCTTCACGACTACAAACCAAAAAACGTTGTCTGATGGTCTTTGTATCATATCTACAACAAACTTTGCCCTTCCGGATACCAAATCCGCATTTAAATGCATACTCATTGTATAATTTGTAAGCTTCTTCATCATTAGCAACTTCTTTGTGTATCAATTCAGATGTCTCACACTCAACGTATTCTACAAACATAAAAAAATAAAAATATTAACACATAACAAATATTAACCCTCGTATAGAATAATGTACATTGGATGTCACTAAATTGATCACTAAAACAAAAACAAAAAATTAACACATAACAAATATTAACCCTCATATAGAAAAATGTACATTTGATGTCACTAAATTGATCACTAAAATACCCTAATTGTACTATTGTTCTTATTGCACGTAAATTACATCATTTTCCACTTTTTCCCTCCATTTGGCAAATTGAGTATCATGAAACACATAAAGGTTTACACATGCAAAACAGTAAAACATCCATACTTTCAACTTTTGGGAATTTATAATAGACATACATGAATATAAGGTACATTCCAATGAAGAACACAATAAATGAAAAATAAATGAGACAAGGCATTAAATTGCTTCTTGCATAATAAATCAGAGACATACAAAGTGAGTGATTGACTTGTGTAACTACCAAAGTTAAAATTGACTGCGCATATTGACACTTCATGGGATAACATTAAACATATCTGACCTACGTAACCAAAGTACAAAATGCCACTGTACATTCATAGTCAACCAATTGAACAGTGTCAATTCCCAAATGTACATTACTATATTCTTGCACATCAACTAACATGCATTTGTACATTAAAAAAGAGCTACGTAGCTAAATACCATTCTTCTTCTCTAATTCATATTCTTCTCTTTCTCCTTCATTCCCTAAATCTTCCATTGCATCATCAAGAACAACATCATCAACATCATTTTCACTTATATCTTCCATTTTTCCAACTTTTGTACCATGAAACTTGCAAAGATTTTCAAAATACAAAACCGAAAATCACCCAAAGTAAACTTTGCCAAATTATAAAAGAAAATTATGAAACTCAGAAAGAAATCAATGAAGAAGAAAAAAAAAAGAGAGAGTTTACATGCTTCTTCTAAAATTAATGAGAGAGAAATAGAGTGAATGATTGATTGATGTAAGTTACAAAGTACAACATGACATTGCATGAGACAACCCAAGGTGGCCCACTTCAAAAAAGGCGCCAAACTCACCCAAAACTCAGCCAAAATTTGGCCCCCCCTAAAATACATGAAACACTGCTGTTTTGCACGAGGTGTAGGTTCCTCATCCTACACCTCGGTGCAGGATCTAAATTGCGGTAGTGAAGAGACATCTTTGTAGTTGTTAGATTAAGCTCTCTTTGTATTATAAATACCTTTTACTCATTTATGGAATGTTAATTATCATTTCAGCCTTTCATTGATTAATTAGGAGATGACACAAAGATTGCTAGAATCATTTATATTTGTCGGATGGCCTAGCTTATAGCTTTACGATACAAATACTTAATTTTGTCTCGCATCTCTCAAGAAGACCTAAAAGAGATAGATGAAATTGGTTTTCAAAACCAACTATGTTTATATTTTTATTTACCAAATACATTAGTAGATACTTTTTCTCCTAAATAAATATTTACTTTATCAAAATCATAAATAACCTCACATACTATTTTAAAATAGATCATATAACCTAACTTTATAATCCCAACTCTTTAAAATTGATTGATCATCTCCCAAAATATATTCACATTTAAAGATATATACATATACTTATTGAACAAAAAAATCATGTGCATCATACGATGGTTCAGTTTATATATAAAAACATAGGGAGTATATAGATGTACTCCTTTTGTCCGGAAAGTAGGCAATTAGTGTGATATTTTCTAATTTAATTAATTAACATATATGATAGAAGATAGCAAGGTATACTTATTAAAGTCAGAGAATATGTGTGAGACATTTAGTTTTTAGTAGTTATATGAAGTTGCTTTAGATATATAAAATGATACTTCCCAAAATCAAAGTGATTTTACTTTTATGATACAAATTAATTAAAAAGAAATAAAGAGAGTATTCATTTTTTTTTTCTTTAATAAGGTAAGGAGAAACCTTGATAAGTTGGGGGGATAAAGGGGAGCCCAACATGTCAAGGGTGAGAATCAATCCCGAAACCTCCTAGAACCGGGAAGAAAGCTCTAACCACTGGGCTATCCCTCACTTTCATAAAGAGAGTATTCATGGCCAATGTGAAAAGTTATATCCTATAAGTATGCAAGATTTTATCATACAATAATATGCTTATACGATAGTGTTGATAGTATACAAATAGAAGGAGAAACAAGGAGAGAGAATTAGAAAAGTCCAAACTCATAAGATAAATTTACAAAAGCTAATAATGTTACACCTTTTTATTTATAAGAATGTATTTTTCGAACCCTTACATAATAAATTATAGATTGGCAATTTTTATTAGAGTAATTCATTAGTAATTCATCATATTTGTAATTTAAATTACTATAAAATAGGTATATTCCTGAAAAAATTGGTCAGCAAAATGTGAAGTCAACACATAGATACAATATGTTCACCTCTATCAATCATTGACAATATCAAATTCACTTATAAATGCTTAATATATGTTGTTAACTAGACAAGTTTATTACTACTTGAATTATTGGCACATCTATTTAACTTTTTATTTAATTTTTATTATACGCAAAATGTTGTATAATATTTTAGAAATTGGTTGATATTGTTGTTTGTAGTTTTAGATGATATGATGCATTACAATAGTAAAGTAAAATTTTTGCTCATTTTTGTAGGTGGGGTGTAACACCCTCACCGACCCGAACCCTTCCTTATTCGATAAAACTCGGGTTTTGGGAGAAAATAAATCCACGAGGGTTCGACTCGACGGGTGGTGCTCCCGCCACAATTATCTCCCTGGAAATAAATGCAAGGCTAAGTTACAACACACCAACTCAAATTCATTAATCATTACAACTGAGTAAATTATTCGTTAAACATTACTAATTAATTAAGTGTTCAGAGTTCCAGCGGAAGCTAATCATATGCTAAGTGGATGACAACTCTAAATATTCTCCCTTTTGTTCCCCTATCGATCACCCACCTACACAAATACATTGAAAAGAGACAAGAGAGACAAGCTCCCAAAAATCAGAAAAATTGAGTAATTCCAACTCCATCCCGTAAAATACTTAAGTTGAAAATACTTTGTAAAATAGTAGATTAATAGTTTTGGAAGTCATAGTACATATACACATATACATACACTGAATAATCATATCAATAATTCAATTAATCCAGTTATTCAAGGAGAGGAAAGAGAACGGCAGTAAGCCGGGGCGAACCCATGTAACCACTTACTTCAACATAGTAGGCCGGGGCGAACCCCTGTAACCACTTACTTCAACATAGTAGTCCGGGGTGAACCCCTGTAACCACCTACTTTTAGGCGGGGACGAATATCATAATGGCCATAACAGAGTCCCTAGCGTGCACACCTCTTCTACTTGGATCACAACAAGATAGAAGAAAGACAGTAACAGAATAATGAGCATAGTAACTATAGAACCTGTAAGGGGCCGCTGAACCACTCATACAGGGCAACTTGTTCACCATTTCCCTCCGATATTTCACTTTACGTGATTAACATCTTTTAATTCACGTCATCACATAAATCACGTACACATTTACGTCATCTTGTTCAATCCAGTGTGAACATATTCAATCCATTATAATCTCAATCCATTCATAGAGATTTCAATAAATCATTTCATGATATTCACAATCATCACTTGAGATTCATAATCATTTCATTGTCACAAGTTCTTATCAATTCCAACTTTCATAAAATCTCAATATTAATAATAATAATAATATTCATGAATGAAGTAATAATAACAATAATAACCATAATAATAATAGTAATAGTAATAATAATCATAATAATATTCATAACATTATAAAGACATTAAGTGGTTTTAATAATAGCGTTTATAAACATCGTTGTCATATCGTACATCGTCCATTCATTATTTATAATTCATAATCAGAATCCAGAGTCGTTGTCCATTTTGTTATTCGTAGTCATAGTCCGCGTTAAGTCGATAATTCATAATTATAGTCCATACTTATAAGTTTATATAAGCATATAATCATGTAATTAATTCGTTTTACGCTAACGGGATCTATGTTTAGATGGACATCGGAGATTAACTCGTGATGCGTGCCCGAAGTAAAATTCAGGAACGTATTAGCGCTCCTGGTATTCCTCGTCTACGAAGTCGGAGTCTACAATAAATGTTAACGAGATCTAAGTTAGTTCCTAAATAACCCCGTTTTCATAAAATATACGATTTAAATAATCCAAAATACTTAAAGTAATTCTTTATTATTTCAAGCGAGCTTATGAATCAAAGTTTACGATTTTCAAATTATTTTAGAAATCGTTTTAAGTACTCACAATTTATTTCAACTTAACTTTCATTAACTTAAACAATTATTTTAGACATGAAAAACTAACTTTATTTTACTCCGTATTTCGTTTTAGAAAAATTAGAAAACTTTTATCAGGTTTATAAAAGATTAACTTAAACAAAATACACTAACTTAATTAATGTAGCTAGTTTAGGAAAAGTGTGAGTTTTAGTTCTAAAAATAGATAAAAATAAAGTAACAAAATTTAAATAAAATCACTTAAAAGGGGAAGGGGTTTCCTTTACTGATTCAAATAATCAGTTCCTGGACTTAAAAAAAACGAACGGGGAGGGAGAGATATAGGGGACTCGAAGCAGGGGGAGGAAGAGGGAGTTCGGTGGTGGGTTTTTCGCCGGCGGTTTTTCGGTGGCTCAACGGCCGGAGAGATAGAGAGACGTCGCGAAGCTGGGCGTGGGTTGGAGGGACAGCAGAGGCGTCGCGCGAGAGAGGAAGGAAGGACGATGGTGGTCGCGGCGGTTTTAGGCGTGACTCAGGTGGTGTTATGTCCTAAATTTTTTCCTAAGCTGGAATTTGCAGGTAAGGTGATTACCACAGCTAGAAAGCATCAGGTAGCAGCTACAGCAAGCAGTTATGAAGTGCGTAAGATAAATCCGGTTGGAAAACATTGGATGCTGATCAACGCCAAGTCAAGCAACGATTGTTGTGCCGAAGAAATAGGATGGAGGCAGTTGTTAAGCAGAAGAGAAGATACCCCTTGATTTTAGGAAGTCATGGCACCTTGTTAGGAGTTTGTTATGTAACGTTCAAATAGAAGAAGCAACGTTCAGAAAATGTATTAGTATATATAGAAAGGGAAACAATCTGGGTAGGATAAGCTTTTACATTGCTTTACATTCATACATTCTCTTCTACATTTAGAACATTCACAAGTGTACTTTGTACAAGCTGCTAGCTGCTAGCTATAAGTTGTAATTCTCTCACATAGTGGATTGGTGGACTCAATTCCACCCGCGGTTTTTACCCTTTTCCTTGGGGTTTTCCGCATCACCATTTCTTGGTGTCTTGTTCTTTTCTGCCTTTGCTTATTTTCGTAGCTAGAATATATTGTAGTTCGTAGCTGCAATTTCATTAGCTGTAGATCCTCAACTAAAATCTGCCTGATCAGAATTTGGCATAAACAGTTTGGCGCCCACCGTGGGGCTCTACAGCTAAACTCTCATTAAAATCACAAAAAGAAACACCTTCATTCCACTTCGAAAGATGGCTGACGATTCTGCCGAAGCACTGAAGGTCGATCTACTGAAGGCCCAGGAAGACCTTCGCCGCAATCAATCTGAAACTCAGCAAACCATTGATAGCCTCAAGAAGGAGCTAGAGTTTGTCAAGAGCAGCAAGACACCAAAGCCCCGTGGCCGAGGTATGATTCCCCACATTCTCAATCTTGAGGACTCTGAAGCCAGCGAAGGCGAGGACGAAGAGGCTAGGTCTGACGAAGAAGCAGAGGAAGTTGATCTTGCTGCTAAGAAAATAGCGCTCCTGGAATCTCAGAACAGGAGATACTTCGCATGCTAACGAAGCTGCCTGGAGCACAAACCCTTGTGGCTGAAGAATCTCCCGATGGTTATGCTCAGTCCCCCTTCATGGAAGAAATTGCAAGGGCTAGGATTCCTAAGAAGATCAATGTGACCCAGCCTCACAAGCTGTATGATGGAGCTGCGGATTCCTACGATCATGTAGCACAATATAAGCAAAAGATGTGGACTCTCTCCATTCCTGAGCACCTGCTGGAAGCTACTATGTGCCAATCCTTCGGGGCCACCTTATCTGGGCCTGCCTTGCAGTGGCTGATCAGCCTAAAACCAGCTAGTATCCAAAATTTCTCTACTTTGATTAACAAGTTTTATATGCAGTTTGCTAGCAGTAGGGTTCTGGAGAAGCATACAGGCGACCTGTATCGCATCACTCAGAAGGCAAACGAAGCTGTGAGGCAGTATCTGAATCGATTCAACAAGGAAATGATCTCAGTCAAGAACCTGGATGTCCCCACCGCTATCGAAGCATTCAGGAGAGGTCTAACATATAAATCTAGATTGTATTATGAATTAACTAGGTACCCCTGTAGCACATTCGAAGAAGTTAGAGTCAAGGCTATGGCTGAAATCCGCGTCGAAGAAGATGAGGTGTCCAGGTACGGGAGCGAATCCAGCTATGAACGGAAGGCCCAGAATCAGAAGAAAAGTGATTGGCGTCACCAGCCGTACCAAAAGCGCGAAAGCAATAATGTAGCCAGCAAGGCCACAGGTAAATCTGCTAACAATGATTACCCGTCTATTGCTTCCTATTGCTTTAATGTGGATGCAAGAGGCGTAGTAAATGCGCTCGAAAAGCTGGGGACAACAACTAGATGGCCACGCAAGAGCGACAGACCAGACAACGAGAAAGACACCACCAAATGGTGCAGCTATCATGGTGACCATGGCCATCGGACTGAAGACTGCAACGCCCTCAAAAAGGAAGTAGCCTGGCTGCTTAAAAAAGGCTATCTCGTGCATTTGATGGGTAAGAAGGGGTAGCAAGAGGACAAAGCTGGTTCCAGCCAACAGCAACCTCATCCACCACCTGAGCCTCTACACGATAAGGTAATCAACTCTATCTCAGGTGGTTCAGAAATATGTGGACTAACATACTCTGCAGCTAAGAGGTTCGCCCGAGAAGGCTCCAAAACCGCACCAAGTCCGCTGAGAAGTGCAGAAGAGAAAAAGCTCAGGAGTATGACCATCAACTTCGACAAGGAAGATGGAGATGAAGAAGCTGACAATCATGACGGCCTCGTCGTGTCTCTCACCATCAGCAATTGTCTCATGAAGCGAGTCTTAATAGATAATGACAGCTCAGCTAATATTGTTTTCAAAAGCGCCCTTGAAAGCATGGGACTGCAGGAAGCTGATATCCTCAAAAAGCAACTGTTCTGTTCGGGTTCAATGGTGAGCCAGCTACAACGCTCGGGGAGATCGTGCTGCCTACCTATGCAAAGGGAGTTAACTTGCAAACTAGATTCAATGTGGTAGATTGTCCCTCAGCGTATAATATTATCATGGGGACACCATGGATCCACAAAATGCGAGCTGGACCCTCAAATTATCATCAAACTATCAAGTTATCTACCAAATGGGGAGTGCAAGAAATCAGGGGCGATCGCAAGCTAGCCAGAGAGTGTTATAGCATATCTTTAAAAGCAAAGAAAGAGTCCATCTAGAAATTACAGCAAGGTCCAGCGCCAGCTAAGCCAGCAGAGCAAGATGTAGATGAAGTAGCGCTGGACCCAGCAAAGCCGGAACAAACCGTGCAGATTGGGGAATCCCTGCCAGCTTAGGAGAAGCAGCGGATTATTGAGTTCCTAAAGAAAAATATAAGCTGTTTCGCGTGGAGCCACGAGGATATGGTAGGCATTGAGCCTGACATCATTACACATAAACTGAATGTTGACCCCAACTCGAAGCCCATAAAGCAGAAAAGGAGAAAATTCGCTCCAGAAAGAAACGTGATAGTTAATGAGGAAGTGGAGAAGCTGCTGAAAGCTGGGAAGATCCGAGAAGGCAAATACCCAGAATGGCTAGCTAACGTGGTGGTTGTAGGCAAAAAGAATGGCAAATGGCGAGTGTGCATTGATTTTACTGACCTCAATAAGGCGTGCCCTAAAGATCCCTTCCCGTTGCCACATATTGATGCATTGGTAGACGCAACAGCTGGGCACGAAAGGTTAACGTTCCTGGATGCATACTCAGGCTATAATCAGATACTTATGGATCCTGCAGATCATGAAAAGACCGCCTTCATGACTGAAAGAGGTATTTATTGCCATAAGGTAATGCCCTTTGGGCTAAACAATGCAGGTGCTACCTACCAACGGCTGGTCAACAAGATGTTCGAGAAGTAGCTGGGGGATACGATGGAAGTTTATATAGACGACATGCTGGTCAAAATAAAGAAAGCTGAAGACCATGTAGACCATCTGCAAGAAACCTTCGAAGTTCTGAAGAAGTATGGGATGAAGCTCGATCCTAGCAAGTGTTCCTTCGGGTCCCAGCAGGTAAGTTTCTGGGGTATATAGTCACCCAGCGAGGAATAGAAGCCAATCCCAGCCAGGTGCAGGCACTAATCAATATTCAATCACCGCGGAATCTGAAAGAGGTCCAGAAGCTGGCTGGGATAGCAGCTGCGCTGAATAGGTTCATATCCAGATCGTCCGACAAATGCCACCTGTTCTACAACGTGCTGAAAAAGAATAAAGGGTTCAACTGGACAGCTGAGCATGAAGCTGCATTGCAAGATCTGAAGGCTTATCTAGCCCAACCTCCCCTCCTATTGAAACCAGCTGCAGGAGAGACCCTCCAGTTGTATCTAGCTGTCAGCAGCAAAGCGGTAAGTGCAGTGCTATCTAGGGAAGCAGAAAGCCAGCAACTCCCAGTTTATTACGTAAGTAAATCCTTGCTGGACGCTGAAACCAGGTACACATCTCTCGAAAAATTAGTGTTAGCTTTGTACATGGCATCTCGAAAGTTAAGGCACTACTTTCACTAGTACAGAAAAGGCAATTTGCGTCGGATGTGAGGCGCCTATTTGCGTCGGACTTTGGTGCGACGCCAAAGCCCTCGACGCAAATGACTCAGAAACGATCTGCGTCGTATACAGGTGCGACGCAAATGGTTCACCTATTTGCGTCGCACCTGTATACGGTGCGACGCAAGTGAATCTTGCCAGGCTAATTCCAAGCTCAAGACTCAAGGTAGATGTGCGTCGCACATCGCCTAGGATGCGACGCAGATGAATCATTTGCGTCGCACCTTGGGCAACGTGCGACGAAAATTGTAATTTTTTTTAAAAAAAAAAAAATTTTATTGAAAAAAACTAGAAAACGTAGAAAGTGGAGTTGGTAGTGGTACAGAAACAGCGAAAACTAGAAGTTACATGGTGTGCAGTAATTGAAAAGGAAATTAAGAACATCAGATCTAAAATACAACTTGATGATAATAAACAATTGAAACAATCAAAAAACCCGAATACAACTGTTTTATAAATCATCAGATCTAAATTTAAAAACAGCAAAAAATACTAGATGTTACATAGTTTTATATAATTTTAATTGAAAAAAATACAGCTGAGTTATGAGGAAGAGAGGAGTGCAGAGTTAATCTTTACAAGCAGTAAATCCCTTTCTGTAAAGATTTAGATGATTTCTATATCCCACTTCAAACCCATCTTTGAGCGCATTCTCCTTCCAAAGCTCGAGTTCTTGAAGGGTACCTAACACAAGTTTATCCTGTCCATGAATGATGATTGTCGATCCTCATCAGATCTAAAAATAATCCTCATCAGATCTAAAAATATCCCACCCACTATGGGACTTATCATAACTATTAATCCTCATCAGATCTAAAAATAAAACGAACAATCAAGAAACTAAATCAAAAATAGAAAAAAGAAATTCTAACCCTAATCAGAAGATGAAGGGGAGATAAAATTAAAAATAAAATACAAAACTCAAACGTAATCTTCACAGAAATCCAGTCGAAATTTCAGATCTTCGAGAATTTCATATAATTTCATAGCAATCCAGATCTTCACCTCAAACGCAACTACAAGACTTCGAGAAGATCTGAAAACGAAAAAAGGTCAAAATAAACAAAAAAATTAGACATAAATAAAAGAAAGAAGAATACCTTCACAAAACGAATTTGAAAGTCACTTGCGTCGAAGGTAAGGTGCGATTCACTTGCGTTGTTGAGATTTCGTTGTTGAGATTCACGAAACTAAGAAGATGAATGATTTCGTTGTTGAGATTCACTTGCGTCGAAGGTAAGGTGCGTCGTCGTTGAGTTCTGTATAAGGTGGGTGAGAGAGAGACGATGGTAAGGTGAGAGAGAGACGATGGTAAGGTGAGAGAGAGAGAGACGATGCTAAGGTGAGAGAGAGAGAGATGACGGTAGTTGAGAGAGAGAGAGAGATGAAGTTAGGGTTTGAGAGAAGTTAGGGGAGAGGAGTGTTTAAAAGTCGCGCATTGTGGATTTTGGGCCGATCTGCGTCGGATGGGCCAAGGGTCCGACGCAGATTACTTTGTTATGTGCGTCGCACTATGGGCTTCATGCGACGCACATAGATGATTTGCATCGCACGTTAGTTACATACGACGCACATCGTTCGTCTTGTGCGTCGATTCATTGTTGCATGCGATGCAAATAGTATTTTTGCGTCGTTTCCGTGTTTGTGCCACGCAAATGGGGCGACGCGAATTGACCTTTTTCTACTAGTGTTTGAGTCCCACTCTATTCATGTCATGACTAATTATCCTATCAAAGCAGTGTTACGAAAGCCAGAGTGCTCAGGGAGAATGGCCAAGTGGGCTATATCCCTAACCGCGCATGACATTAATTACAGCTATAAAATCCCAAGCCCTAGCTGACTTTGTGGCAGACTTTAGTCCTGACCTAGCAGCTGCAGTTGAAGAGGAAGTACGCCACATCAATAAAGTAGGTAAGTATGGATCCTGGCAGCTGTATGTCGATGGATCCTCGAATTTCAGAGGGGTTGGTCTAGGTGTAGTACTAAAGTCGCCACAAGGGGACATGATAGTATGCGCTATCTGTTGTGATTTTAAAGCTACCAACAATAAGGCTGAGTATGAAGCCCTAATTGCAGGTATGATATTAGCGTATGATTTAAAAGCTAACAGTTTACATGTGTTCAGTGATTCGCTGTTAATAGTAAGCCAGGTAAAAGGAGAATACGCAGCTAAAGATTCAAAGATGGCCTCTTACCTGGAGCTAGTCAAGGAAAAAGATAAGCTATTTGAAGAATTCAGCATAAAGCAAATCCCAAGAGATCAAAACACCAAGGCCGACGCTCTAGCTAACTTGGGATCAGCACTCAGGAAATGCGACTTCAAGTCAGTACCAATAGCTCATCTAGCTGAACCGGCTATCAGTAAGGAGGTGAATACGGTGCAGCCAGACGATAATCGCGCAGAAAGCATTAGCTGGACCCAGCTAATAATTTAATATCTGAAAAGGGGGCATCCTGCTAGAAGATAAGTTGGAAGCTAGGAAGCTGCGAATGAAAGCTACCAGGTATCATGTCCTTTCAAGTACCCTATTTAAAAGAGCATGCGCTAGCTATGACTTGTTGCAAAGGTGCTTGGAGAAAGACCAGCGGGAGCCCACGCTTAAAGAATTCCACGAAGGTGAATGCAGGTCCCATGCAACAGGAAGAAGTCTATCAAATAAGATCCTAGCATATGGATATTATTGGCCAACTATGCATGCTGATGCAAAGAGGTACGTGCAAAAATGCGAAAGCTGCCAAAAGCACGCAGGAATGTCTCACCAGCCAGCTGAGGTATTGCATCCCACCTTGACACCCTGATCTTTCATGAGGTGGGGCATGGATATTGTGGGAAAACTACCCGTAGCCCCAGGACAAAAAGTCTTCATGCTAGCACTTACGGATTACTTCTCCAAGTGGATCGAAGCTGGGGCATTCCAGCAGGTAAGGGACAAAGAAGTAATATCCTTTTTGCACACTAACATCATTTGCAGGTTCGGGGTATCTAGCGAGATCATTTGTGATAATGGATCACAATTCATAAGTGATAAGACGAGGCAGTTCTGCCATGAGTGGAACATCAAACTGGTGACCTCAACACCCAGATACCCACAGGCTAATGGGCAAGCTGAGTCCAGCAACAAAGTAATTATCAACGACATTAAGAGACGCCTAAAAGCTAAAAAAGGAAAGTGGGCAGAAGAGTTGCCTAAAGTGCTCTGGGCAAACAAAACAACACCAAGAGGTGCTACAGGAAGGACTCCCTTCTCGCTCGTGTATGGATGCGAGGCAGTGCTGCCTGCAGAAGTAGCTATCCCCACAGCTAGATATGGCTTGCTGACTCCAGAAGCCAATGACGAAGAGCTCAGCTATGACCTGGATTCTATCGAGGAGCTAAGAGATAATGCGCTAATACGGATGGCTGCGCAGCAGCAGATAGTAGCTTGTAGCTTTAACAAGAATGTCAAAGCCAAAGTATTCAAGGTAGGAGATTGGGTTCTCAGGAAGGTATTCCAAAATACTCAGGAGATTAATGCAGGTAAGCTAGGGATAAGCTGGGAAGGTCCTTACCTGATTGGTCAAATAGTTGGAAAAGGTGCTTATCACCTGATTACTAAGGATGGGAAGGCGGTACCTAGAACCTGGAATGCTTCTCATCTCAAGCTGTATCATTTCTAACCTGGGGCATCAACCAGGTTACTACCGGGCCACAGGCGCCAGAATCTTAAAGTAAGGCAACCATTGTTTTGCACAAGGCATTGGTCCACCAGGTAAGCAAAGTCCTTTTATTTTTATGATAACTTAAGTATTCTAAGATTATTGCTCATAGCAGCAGCCCACCTGGGTTTTACCCACGTGCAGGCAAACGCAAGGAGTCGCAGCACCCAGGTAAACAACTGGAGCGTCAAAGCTCAGCTACATGGTTGTAGCACCTGATCAGGCAGCTAAAGGTTGAAGCACCAGAACTTAGCTGGATGGTCGTAGCACCAAAAAAAGGGCCCAACTAAAGATAAACAACAAATACGCCAGGTAAACATGTTGTTTAAAATCAACGAACATAAGTATGCATGCAACAAAAGTATTTATTGAAATTTCAATACATAAGACCAAAAGACAAAGCATAAGTTCAAAGGATTGAAGACAAAAGGTGAAATATGTTCATACATAAACACATTGCCCCCATGGACAACGGTAAAAAAGCCAACAAAAGTTAAAGTTAAACTGTTCTAAGATTGAATTAATAAGCAGCTAAGGAAATCAGGAGGCTACAATAGCATCATCACCAACAACTTTGTCCTTGTCACCTGGTGCAGTATCTTCTGGCTGGCCAATTGTAGTTGGGGATAAAGCCTGAGTCATTCGCCTTGCCGCCTGTGGCTAAAGCCTCCAACGAAGCCATAGAGTCCAGTTTGAGATACCTGTCAGTGTAGTAGTTGACGCCTTTGTCGTCCAGGTTCTTAAAGCGGATCAGGTAAGCTAACTTGGTTGTCTCTATGATTTTAGCTTCAGCTTGAATATCTAAAGCCCTCTCCTCAGCATCCTTAGTGGTGGCAGTCAGACGTTCAATCTCCTGTTTAGCTGCGGCATAAGAGAGGTGGAGCGTAAGTATAAAAAAAATATACTAATGATTAATGCGTAAGGTAATATATAAAACATTCTTAACCTGTAGCGATAGCTGGACAGCATGGTTCAGAGTCACTTCTGGATTCTGTCCTTTGAGCCTCCTTTGTGCAGCTGGAAAGAGAAGCTTTTCAGGTGAGGGCCAGATGCCGCCTTCCAGACCTTCTTCAGCCAGGAAATCAGTAGGTAGGCTCACAAGGAATTCATCTTCCTTGGGAGATTTAGCAGTGATGTCGATGACGGTAGGAACCGTAGCTGAGCATAGCTGCTTCCGGGGAGGTTTCTCAGCCTGAGAATGGCCAGAAGAAGCTGCTGACCTTTTCCTGTTTTTCAGTCTGTCCATAGCATCCTCATCATAAAGGGTGCTTGATTTAGCTTGAGCTGTGTGCAGCAGGTAGCTAGTTTAGCCAAAGACTCTAAGCAGAATTATAGGGTAAAAGGAAGTCATATAATTGTAGTCTAAAGATTACCTGAAAACATGGAGTTTGTTCTAGAAGAAATCTTAGAATCCAGTGGAATAATCTCAGCTGGGGCTGTGTAGGTGCGCTCCTCAATAGGTAGATTGAGTAGATCTGTCAATCTGTCGGCTTGTTCAGGTATCTGGGAAATTATGGGGCCAAGACCTGCAGGGAAAGCAAGGTAAGAACCTAGTTAATTCATTTTTAGGAATAAAAGACAAATTGGATGAATAAGTACCTTTGTTAGACCAACCCTCAACCAGAAAGTTTCCAACTTCGCCTAGAGAGTCTTTCACTACGAAAAAGTATCTGGTTTTCCAGACAGAGTCAAAGTATATTGTGCCATCTATTAGCGGAGGGTAAGGTGCTTTAGCCCTAAAAGTGATAAAACCCTTAGCTGATTTTCTGACGCTGTAGGCTGTCAGGAGTTCGTTTAGAGAAAAGGGATGGTGCCAGGTATCGGTAAGGGTTTCTAGAACCGAGCAAGTTTTCCACAAGGCTGGCATCAGCTGGCCAGGTGAAAGGTGGAGAACCTCCATGAAAGACCTAGTTAGTGGTGTTGACCCTTGAGTTTTGAAGATGACCTAACCACAAAAGACATAGTATATTTTATTTATGTTGTTGCAAAGTAATTCATGCTCGAGCTAAGAGAATACTTGATTGAAGATTAAAGCGGAGAATTAATCAAGATCGAAGTAAAGATGTTCGAGAGATGAAGAATCAAGCATGGAATGAAGATTAGATACATTAGGGTATTTATATTAATCTTCTTGTTAAGGTTGAGTAAAAACTTAATTAAGTTCGTGGTGAATTCTCAAAGGAACTTGGTTCTGTTCCCTGAAAGGAACAGACCTGGCACTATAGGAACAAGGTTAAGAACAAGACTTAAAGTTAGGGAACAAGACTTAAAACTAATTTAGGAACTCTAAGTGACTCTAATATTGTGCGCCTAAGTAAATTGTGTCCCAATATAGTTGTTAGAGTTTTTAGGGATATTTTGACTAAGATCCATATTTTAGGAATTTAGTTTAAGTTTGTTAGGAAAAGATTTTAAAAGATTTTCTGATTTTAAATTAACTGATTTTCAAAATTATCTTTTTAAATTTATCTTTTATCTTTTATATTTTATTTAAAAGATTTAGTTTTCGAAAATTTATATATTTCCGGTTTTTAAATGTTTCGGATTTTTAAATATAAAACTGTTTTCCGGTTTTATAAAAGATTTGAAAAAGATATTTTTCCTAAAAACTAGCTAAAGTATTTTATTTATTTATTTCCTAAAACTAGATTACACGCCTAAAACCATGCTACACGTTTATGTAGTTAGTGGATTTAGTGGCTAGTTAATTATCCTCCAAGTATTTATTTAATTAAATAAGTTTAATTATCTCCAAGTTTGTAAAACCACGTAATTGTTACTGCTTCTATGAAGTGAAGTAGTGGATTAGTGGATGCTTTACATGACATGGAATAATTAATTTAATTAATTAATTAAACATCATGGGACATGTGATAATGGTTAATTAGTGGAGAACATGTCTTGTCTTAATGTCTATAAATAGGCGCCTAATTCATTTAGCAAAATGTGTCTGCTTATTGTCAAAGTGTGTCTGACTTAGTTAATTTGCTTAAGTTATCTAAAGTGTCAGTGCCTTTTCCTTAAGAGAATTCATACTTACATTAATCGAGTTTATTACTTTTCCATTGTTTTACAAAGTGTATTTTTGAGAAAAAGGGTTTGAGTGAACTCTTGTAAGTGTGAGAAAGCTTTGAGTGAAGCAAGAGAAAGAGAAAGAGAAAGAGAAAGGAACTTCGAGTGAAGTTTGAGAGAAACGTCAGTTGTGGGAACTGTCGTTGGGAACTTGAGTTGAGTGACTTAAGTTGAGAATCGAGAGAAAAGTAATAGGTTGTAATCAGAGTTGTTTTGGCCTATTATAGTGGAAAGTTGTTTAAAATCCCTTGTGGTCGAGGTTGTTTCTTCCTACTAGGCCTAGGAAGTTTTTCCTCGTAAAATCTCTCGTGTTCCCATTGTTTGTTCCCAAGTTTACTTTTAATTCCGCAAAAAGTATAGCTTATTCTCTCACTATAATTCACCCCCCCTCTTATAGTTCATATTATACAACAATTGGTATCAGAGCGGGAACTCTAATATTCAGGAAACCCTGTTGAGTTCAAGATCTTGAAAAATATGAATACTAGAGAGAAACTGGAAGAAGGGTACTCTACGCAGAGGCCACCAATGTTCAATGGTAAGTTTTACACTTACTGGAAGAACAGAATGGAGATCTTTATCAAAGCCGACAATTACCAGGTATGGAGAGTCATAGAGGTAGGTGATTTTGAAGTCACTACCACTAATGACAAGAATGAGGTAATTCCTAAATCTATATCTGATTTTGATAAAGTGATTTCGAAAAGATGGAAATTAATGCTCTTGCTATAAAACTGCTTCATTGTGGTCTTGGACCTCATGAACACAATCGTGTCATGGGATGTAAAACCGCAAAACAAATTTGGGATCTTCTTGAAGTCACTCATGAAGGTACGAGTGAAGTTAAGAGATCAAAAATAGATCTTTTGATGAACCAATATGAACTTTTTCAAATGAAATCAAAAGAGTCTATCCAAGATGTTTACACGTTTTACTAATATTATTAATGAGCTAACATCTCTTGGTAAAGTGATCACATCTGAGGAACAGGTACGAAAGGTCCTAAGGAGCCTTCCTAGGGATCGATGGATGGCTAAGGTAACTCCTTACAGGAAACTAAGGACTTTACTAAGTTCAATTTGGAACAACTTGCTGGTTCCCTTATGACTCATGAGTTGCAATTGGACAATGAGAATGGAGACATGTCCAAGCAAAAATCGATTGCCTTAAAAGCTGATGAAATGAAGACTCAGAAACTGATGAAGAAGAATCCGCTCTCATGGTCCGAAAATTCAAAAGAATGTTTAGGAACATGAAGAATGGAGATTACAAAGGTAAGAATAAGAAATATTCTAACAAACTTGTTTGTCATAAGTGTGGCAGTTCTGAGCACTTCATCAAGGATTGTCCCCAATGGGAACAAGAAAAAGGCAAAGGAAGGGAACGAAGCAGAGATAGGAACAAGGAATACAAAAACTCCTATACTCGATCTGACATGAAGAAAGCTATGGTTGCTGCATGGGGAGACTCTGACTCCGAAGAAGAAGATGATCCTCAACCAAATGAGGAGACTGCAAACTTCTGTCTTATGGCTCGTGACAATTCCGAATCTGATGAAGAGATTGAATCTCTTGAGGCAAGTCTAGACACCATCAAAACTCGTCTTAATTCTTTAAGTAAAGAAAATTATTTGAGTTTATTGTTGACGCTGTAAATGATTGCAAAGATGAGACATTAAACTAAAATGTCAACATGCTTTAATGTTGCAAAGGAACATACCTCTTGGCTTAAAATGTTCGAATTGATATTGAGAAAAGATTTTTCGAGTTGTTTGACAAAAATCTTAAATTAAAGAGGATTTCGAAAATCTTAAAAATGAGAACTACTTGTTAAGTAGTTATAAAAGTAATTTGTTCCTGAAGTAAGTTCATTTGACATTAAGTCAGTTCCCTTGCAAAGTTTCAAATCTGAAATAAACGAATTGAAAAATCATGTTTCATTTTTGGAAATGAAAAAAGAACTTGAAGGGGAACTGCACCAAATGAGAAATGAAAAGAAAATGCTACCTATTCCAAACTGGATTAAGAACCTCAAACAAAACGAACTGAAGGTCTTGGTTTTAATCACAAAAAGAAATTTGAAAAACCTAAAAAGAGAGTTGATTTACCAAGTGATAAAGTTTGTATGTTTTGTGGGAACACTGGTCATTTTAGGAACTCTTGTCCTAAAAGACTTGGTCGCATTAATGAGAACTTGGAAACAAGTAGAATAATTTGGAAAAAGAAATCTATTGTTCCTGAAGGAAAGGAACCCAAGAAAGATTGGGTTCCTAACTCTAACAATTAGTTTTCTTGCAGGTTGGAGTGAGGGGAACAACACATGGTACCTAGACAGTGGTTGTTCTAAGCATATGACTGGAGATAAATCAAGATTTCTCTCACTCTCAACCTATAATGGTGGAAGTGTGACTTTTGGTGACAACAAGAAAGGTAACATAGTTGCCATGGGCAAAGTTGGTAAGTCATCGTCACATTCCATAGATAATGTGTTTCTAGTTGATGGATTAAAGCATAACTTGTTAAGTATTTCCCAATTCTGTGATAAGGGAACTGTGTGAAGTTTAATAGTGAAAAATGTTTAATTGTCAACAATAGCACAAAGGATATCATTTTGGAAGGAACAAGGAAAGGGAACACATATGTTGTGGATCTCAACCTTGTTCCCAAAAACAAATTCACATGCCTTAGTGTTATTGATGATGATTCATTTTATGGCACAAGCGTCTAGGTCATGCTAGCTTTTCTTGCTTGACAAACTGCGTTCTAAAGAACTAGTTTTAGGTTTACCCTCTACTAAGTTTCATTTAGATCATGTTTGTGATGCATGCGCAAAAGGTAAGCATGTTAGGTCCTCTTTCAAGTCCAAGAATGTGGTAAGTACCACAAGACCTTTAGAGTTAATTCATATGGATTTATGTGGACCTATGAGGATACAAAGTAGGAGTGGAAAGAAATATGTGTTGTAATTGTAGATGACTTCTCTAGATTTACTTGGGTTATTTCTTTCTAGCAAGGACGAGACTTATGATGAGTTCCTTGTCTTTGCAAAGAAAGTTCAAAATTTGAGTGGTCAAAATTCTACACCTTAGATCCGACCATGGAAAGATTTGAAAATTTAAGTCGATGACTTTAGCAGAGACATAGGATTAGATCACAATTTCTCAGCCCCTAGAACACCTCAACAAAATGGTGTTGTTGAAAGGAAGAATAGAACATAGAAGAATGGCTAGGACTATGTTGATAGCTAGTGGTCTTCCTAAAAATTTTGGGCAGAAGCTGTGAATACTGCTTGTCATATATAAATCGAGCCATGGTAAGACCTTTATTAAATAAAACTCCTATGAGCTGTATTTTGGTAAAAAGCCCAATATTACATATTTCAGAACATTTGGATGTAAATGTTTTGTTCATAATAATGGGAAACAAAATTTGGAAAATTTGATGCTAGAAGTGAAGAAGCTGTATTCTTAGGATATTCTTCTAGTAGCAAAGCTTATAGAGGTTATAATAAAAGGTCTATGTGTGTAGAAGAAAGTGTGCATGTTATTTTTGATGAAACAGATAAATTTGATGCAAGCACACAGGTTGAAGATGACTTCGAAATGGATTGCAAAAGATCAAGTCTTATTGATGAAACTTTGGAATACGAAGTCATGGGAACAAAGCCAAGGGAACAATATCCTGTTCCTGTTCCCAATGAGGGAGAAGAAGAACTGGGTGATGAGACACAAGTGAATGAATCCACTATTGTTGAACCTGGTTCCCAAGTACAGGGAAATGAAGATGATCAAGGAAACCAAGTTTCCATCCAGGATTTCCAACCAAAGCCTTGGAAAACTCATCGTTCCCATCCTGTGGAACTAATAATCAGTGACATAAATAAGGGAACTCAAACGAGATCTCAATTGAAAAACTTTTGTGCTTTTCATGCTTTTCTTTCTATGTTGGAACCTAGGAATCATGAAGAAGCTCTCACTGATGCTGATTGGATCTAGCAATGCAGGATGAACTTCATCAATTTGAAAGAAACAAAGTTTGGCACCTTGAACCTAAACCTAAACATAACAAGGTTATTGGTTTAAAGTGGGTGTTTGAAACAAATTAGATGAGTTCGGAACATAATAAGAAACAAGGCCAGGTTAGTTGTGAAAGGATACAATCAACAGAAGGCATTGACTATGAAGAAACTTTTGCTCTAGTTGCTAGACTGGAAGCAATTAGAATTTTCATAGCATTTTGCTGCCTTCATGGGTTTTAAATTGTATCAAATGGATGTAAAATGTGCTTTTCTAAATGGTTATCTTAATGAGGAGGTATTTGTAGAACAACCTCCAGGTTTTGAAAGTAAAGAATTTCCTAATCATGTCTTTAAGCTTGACAAAGCTCTTTATGGGTTAAAGCAAGCTCCAAGAGCATGGTATGAAAGACTTTCTAAGTTCCTTCTTGAAAATGAGTTTAAAAGAGGAAAATTGGATCGAACCTTGTTTTTAAAATCAAAAGGAAAACATTTATTAGTTGTTCAAATATATGTTGATGATATTATATTTGGTGCCACTAATGAATCTTTTGCAAGGACTTTGCTAATCTCATGAGTAAAGAATTTGAAATGAGTATGATGGGTGAGCTCAACTTCTTCTTGGGGTTGCAAATCAAGCAAACAGAAGAAGGAATCTACATCCATCAACAAAAGTACATAAAGGAACTTTTAAAGGAGTATGGTTTGGAAGCATCCAAAGTAAATCATACACCTATGGGAACTTCAACCAAATTCTAGCATCCAAAGACAAATTGGATGAATAAGTACCTTTGTTAGATCAACCCTCAACCAGAAAGTTTCCAACTTCGCCTAGAGAGTCTTTCACTACGAAAAAGTATCTGGTTTTCCAGACAGAGTCAAAGTATATTGTGCCATCTATTAGCGGAGGGTAAGGTGCTTTAAAAGTGATAAAACCCTTAGCTGATTTTCTGACGTTGTAGGCTGTCAGGAGTTCGTTTAGAGAAAAGGGATGGTGCCAGGTATCGGTAAGGGTTTCTAGAACCGAGCAAGTTTTCCACAAGGCTGGCATCAGCTGGCCAGGTGAAAGGTGGAGAACCTCCATGAAAGACCTAGTTAGTGGTGTTGACCCTTGAGTTTTGAAGATGACCTAACCACAAAAGACATAGTATATTTTATTTATGTTGTTGCAAGGTAATTCATGCTCGAGCTAAGAGAATACTTGGTTGAAGATTAAAGCGGAGAATTAATCAAGATCGAAGTAAAGATGTTCGAGAGATGAAGAATCAAGCATGGAATGAAGATTAGAGTACATTAGGGTATTTATTAATCTTCTTGTTAAGGTTGAGTAAAAACTTAATTAAGTTCGTGGTGAATTCTCAAAGGAACTTGGTTCTGTTCCCTTGAAAGGAACAGACCTGGCACTATAGGAACAAGGTTAAAGAACAAGACTTAAAGGTTAGGGAACAAGACTTAAAACTAAGTAAGGAACTCCTAAGTGACTCTAATATTGTGCGCCTAAGTGAAATATGTGCCCAATATAGTTGTTAGAGTTTTTAGGGATATTTTGACTAAGATCCACTATTTTAGGAATTTAGTTTAAGTTTGTTAGGAAAAGATTTTAAAAAGATTTTCTGATTTTAAATTAACTGATTTTCAAATATTATCTTTTTAAAGTTTATCTTTTATCTTTTATATTTTATTTAAAAGATTTAGTTTTCGAAAATTTAATATTTCCGATTTTTAAATGTTTCGGATTTTTTAAATATAAAACTGTTTTTCCGGTTTTATAAAAGATTATGAAAAAGATATTTTTCCTAAAAACTAGCTAAAGTATTTTATTTATTTATTTCCTAAAAACTAGATTACACGCCTAAAAACCTACAGCTACACGTTTATGTAGTTAGTGGATTTAGTGGCCTAGTTAATTATCCTCCAAGTATTTATTTAATTAAATAAGTTTAATTAATCTCCAAGTTTGTAAAAACCACGTAATGTGTTACTGCTTCTATGAAGTGAAGTAGTGGATGAGTGGATGCTTTACATGACATGGAATAATTAATTTAATTTAATTAATTAATTAAACATCATGGAGATCATGTGATAATGGTTTAATTAGTGGAGAACATGTCTTGTCTTAATTGTCTACTAGTTGCATATGCACGCGATGCGTGCGTCGACAATCTTATTTAGTTATTTATAAATGGACATGTTTTTTTATCTAAAAGTATTTTGGTAGTGATGTAAATTATTGAGGTTCTTTTGTAGATGTTATTATCTTTTTAAATTAAAGGTGAATGATTTTTAACTGTTCAATACCATCACTATAAAATTTGGTAGATGATTTAATAATTTTCTTTTCAGCGACTTTAGTATAGTTCTTTAACAATTATAGATGTTAATAAACCATATTGTTTGAACTTTGTAAATATGAAATATTGTGTTATCATGATATGTTGCTAACTTTTTTTTGGTTGAATATTCTAATTGATTTCGTGAATTGATTGTGTCAATCTAGTTTGTCAAGTTATTAATGGTAGCATATTCCATTTTTGACCTACTCATATGGCAAGTTTTTGATTCTCATTTTTCAATTTTATATAAAAAGAAAAACTTAAATTATTAGAGGGTATATTAGTCACTTCAAAAGAGGACACCACACCTCCTCCCTTGGCTTATATAATAGAGATATAAATAGGCGCCTAATTCATTTGAGAAAAAATGTGTCTGCTTTTATTAGTCACACCAAAGTGTGTCTGACTTAGTTAATTTGTCTTAAGTTATCTAAAGTGTCAGTGCATTTTCCTTAAGAGAATTCATACTTACATTAATCGAGTTTATTACTTTTCCATTGTTTTACAAAGTGTATTTTTGAGAAAAGGGTTTGAGTGAACTCTTGTAATTGTGAGAAGCTTTGAGTGAAGCAAGAGAAAGAGAAAGAGAAAGAGAAAGGAACTTCGAGTGAAGTTTGAGAGAAACGTTAGTTGTGGGAACTGTCGTTGGGAACTTGAGTTGAGTGACTTAAGTTGAGAATCGAGAGAAAAGTAATAGGTTGTAATCAGAGTTATTTTGGCCTATTATAGTGGAAAGTTGTTTAAAACCCTTGTGGTCGAGGTTGTTTCTTCCTACTAGGCCTAGGAAGTTTTTCCTCGCTAAATCTCTCGTGTTCCCATTGTTTGTTCCCAAGTTTACTTTTAATTCCGTGAAAAAGTATAGCTTATTCTCTCACTATAATTCACCCCCCCCCTCTTATTGTACTCATATTATATAACAAGTGGGGAGAAGTTGTAACTATAGCCCAAGAAAAAGGGATGCTCGTAGAAACAAACGTAATCTTCTGGGAAAAATTCAGGTTTGCATGTCTCAGAAGGAATGATGATCTGAGTGCTTTCAGGGAAATTCCCCAGTCTCTTAAGTTCATCTATCTCTTGCGCAGTGACCGACGAAGAGACATCGTCAATTGCTTTCCCCATCAGGAAGAAGAAAAGAAAGAACTTCAGAAAGTGCAAGACAGAAGAGAGAGAATTTACCTGAAAAAAGAGAATTCGCAAAAAAGTATGGTGAAGAAGAGTCTCAGGGAGAGATAAATGGCCCTTAAATATTAGGAGCTCAACAGTACTCTAGTCCAACGGATAAATATTTAATGTTATGCAAAAGTTATCTTTTAGCTGCTACTAAGTAATCAAGTGGTGGGTAAGTTTATCTTTTCTCAAGGAAAATTATCTTTTAGGCGGAAGGAAAGTTTATCTTTTAAGCAAAAATTTATCTTCAAGTGATTTCATTTTTTGAGGTAAAAAGATAGAAATTCTAAGTGAGCACAAGTTTATCCTAATCGTGAGCTCTCTTTTTTGCTAACGAGTATTTCATTCGGTTTGGTAACTTGTGACTTTAACTTAGTTGCGCCTAGGTTGGCATCACAAGTTAGGGGCAATTGTTATGTCCTAAATTTTTTCCTATGCTGGAATTTGCAGGTAAGGTGATTACCACAGCTAGAAAGCATCAAGTAGCAGCTACAGCAAGCAGTTATGAAGTGCGTAAGATAAATCCGGTTGGAAAACATTGGATGCTGATCAAGACCAAGTCAAGCAACGATTGTTGTGCCGAAGAAATACGATGGAGGCAGTTGTTAAGAAGAAGAGAAGATACCCCTTGATTTTAGGAAGTCATGGCACCTTCTTAGGAGTTTGTTATGTAACGTTCAAATAGAAGAAGCAACGTTCAGAAAATGTATTAGTATATATAGAAAGGGAAACAATCTGGGTAGGATAAGCTTTTACATTGCTTTACATTCATACATTCTCTTCTACATTTAGAACATTCACAAGTGTACTTAGTACAAGTTGCTAGCTGCTAGCTATAAGTTGTAATTCTCTCACATAGTGGATTGGTGGACTCAATTCCACCCGCGGTTTTTACCCTTTTCCTTGGGGTTTTCCGCGTCACCATTTCTTGGTGTCTTGTTCTTTTCTGCCTTTGTTTATTTTCGTAGCTAGTATCTCTTGTAGTTCGTAGCTACAATTTCATTAGCTGTAGATCCTCAGCTAAGTTCTGCCTGATCAGAATTTGGCATAAACAGGTGGTTCAAAGATGGGTTGGAGGTCAGGTGGTTTCCGGCGAGAAGGAAAACAGAGAGAAAATGTGAATTGAAACATTTTTATTTTTAATTTTCAAAATAAAAATCAAAAATTTAAGGGAGAAGAGAAAGGAATGGAAGCAACCTTTCAGAGTTGTTTTGCTTGAGAAATCGAATGAGTGAAATCAGTATTTATAGGGAAGAAGTTTGGGCAGAAAATGTAATGGTGAAGTTCTTGGTTTGAGTGCTTTGAATCAGATGAAGGAGAAGAAAGGAGGATGAAGGAAGGTGTTGCATTTTCTTGGTTTTTGAGCCTTGAACTCGACGAAAGAGGAGGGAGGTGTTGGAATTTTTGGTTTTTGAGCCCTAAACGAACCAGACGAAGGAAGGCAGGAGGTTGAAGATGGTGAATCACGTTCAACTCTCCTTCTTTTTTGTTTTTTTTTTTTTTTTTGTTTTTTTATTGTTTTCTTTTTGGCTACAAGGCATATGGTGTATGGACTTGGACTTGAATTTGGGCTTTGGATGGATGGACAATTAGTACAAATATATCCACAAAGATATTTAAGGGGTTTGATTAATTAGAAATAATAAAATGAATAATAAACAAGTAAATGATTTATTTTAAACTTTGTTAAATAAATCAAAACTAAATGAAATCATTATCTTAATAAACATAGTTATCAAATAAAATCGCATTATCATAAAATAAATTTTGAGTGGAAATAATATTAAACCTTAATAAATAATAAAATAACTATTAAAAATTCGGGGTATTACATGGGGGTTGGGTGGGGGTGTAAGGGTGGGGTGGGGGTACTGGCGAGGGATGGTGGTGGTTATGAAAGAAGAAGTAGTAAAGGCGAGGGAAAAAAGAAATTGTATAAATATGGGCGGCATATAATATGAAGGTTTATATTTAAATGAATTGGTTCGTCGAAAAAAATCATTTGATTGAAAAGACAGATGCAGCAATGAAGAAATGCTAAAAAAAACAGTAACAAAAGAAAAAAAATTAGTAAAACGAAGTATAGTGAAATATTTAATAACGATAGAAGTAATAACCTGGGTGACAAAATATAGGACAAAATGACTCGAAATGGTAAATCACTTGTGTTGTAAATGAATAATTGACAAGCAAGAAATCTTTTCAAACTTGGTCTCAATTGTTTTAGTCCTTCTTCTCTTAAATCACTTTCAGTTCTATCGCCAGCTTGAATACCAATTAATCTAAATAAAAGCGACATGAAAGTTGAGGGATTGCACTTTGAAATACACTAACGTCTAATAAGATAGAGAAGGTTATTTGATTTGTATCAACTGTCCAAAATTGATATTTTCCTACTTAAATTCAAGGAAAAAAAATTGGGATCAACAATGTTTTCATAATGGATGAGAAAATACAACGGGGCATATGATGGGTGTGAGCCGTGAAGATAGCTTTTAGAGATAACGTGGTAAATCTTGCCTATTTTTGTGTTGGAACATGGTATAATTTAGAGAAATAACATGTGGGACCGGTTTAACGAGAAAATACGTTTAGGAACAAATCGTCGAATTATCTAATAAAAAAAAATCCAAATGTTAAAGTAATATTGAAAAATAGTATTTACGAAGTTCATTGCACCATAAAGATAAAAGTTATTAGTACATATGTCTTTCGTTCTAAAATAATTGAAATATAGGGGAACCGGGATAAAGGAGAAGAAAGTGCTATAGAGAAATATAAGAGGGATCCATGTGATAAAGATAGAAAAAGAGGGTGCAATTGCCAAGAAAAAATATAACTATACTTATTGAACAAAAAAAATCCTGTGTATCATACACGGGTCCAAGAGCTAAGATTATATATAAAAAAATGTTTTATTATCCATTTGAAGTTGTGTTCCTTCCCGGGGGTAATAAAGGAGGTAAAGTTTTTATTCCACACATGAAACTCACGTTATCAGATGCAAAAAGTTTCTCATTAGATTCCAGACAAGGTAGTTCCTTTGGTTGCATCTAGGGGAAAAAAAGGAAGGGCTGCGCTGGAAGGGCTGCGCTTTCTTCATTACGCAGCCCTTCTAGACAGTAGGGCTGCGGTTTTAAATAAAACGCAGTCCTTCGTTATAGTAGGCCTGCGTTTTTATAGAAAAGCGCAACCCTTCACATGGAAGGGATGCGCTTGTCTAAAAAATGCAGCCCTACTGTAAAGAGAAGGGCTGCGTTTTTTACACAAGCGCAACCCTTTTTTGTGAAGGGCTGCACTTGTACAAAAAACGCAGCCCTACTTGGGCTTTTTTTTTAAAAAAAAATAAATTAAAAGAAATTGCAAGGTTTTAGGTCAGTCTCCTCTCTCTCCTCTCATCTTCTTCCGTCATCACTGTTTTCACGCACCACCAACAACACCACACCATCGACAGTGAACGATGTCAACCCCCACACCGTTTTCACGCACCACCAACAACACCACACCATCGACAGCGAATCATCAACAAACGCAGCGAAATCACTCATAGGGCTTTGGGTTCGTTGATGAGAGATTGTTTGTCGATATTGTCGTCGGAAATTGAGGATTTGTCGATGGATTTAATGGCGAAGATTTTGGCATTTTTGCGGGATTTATCTTTGAAACGACGCCAAATCGTCCGGTGAACATTTGTTCGATAACTTCGATAATAATGTAATCTCTTGAGTTTTATTTTTCAGATCTATGTTTAAGTTTTTTTATTTTAGAATATAATTACTTCATATAATGATATTTGTGATGTAGTCATATGTTGCTGTATAATTACTAGTTAGTGTTTTTTTTTTTAACTTAAAAAGGTTTTCCAATAATTGAGTAAACTTGGCTTTTATCTGCTTGTCGTTTTATTTTCTTTTATTTTTTGGTCTTGCAATCTTGCGTATTTGTGTGAAACAGTGATGAATTGTTTTAAGGGGTGATATGTTTTTTTTTCTTTTAAATTTTGTTTACTAGAAGTTGTTTAATATGTTTAGACAAGAATATATAGCATACTTTCACTCTGTTGCAACTCTGAAGATGTAAAATATGTGTTGTAATCATAAGCTATCTATACTGATAATGATATGTCTGTTTTTTTATTCATGTTCATTTGGGTTGCAATAACTAGTGGCTAGCTGTAATATGTAGTTAAGTTTGGGTTGTCAAGTTTGGTGATCCACTTTCTGTAGGTGTGTTTTGAGGCATTACTTGTATGGATTCCAACCAAATAATGGCGGGAGTTTTTTTCATCTAGATTACCCTGTTGCTCACCTAGAATTAGTGAATTTACGTGAAACTTTTTTGTAAGTCGTTTCCCAATTATTTGAGGGGTTTCATTGATCAATCTTTTCTGTTTTGGATTGTTTAAACAATATCAATATGAGTAGATATATTTAGGAGTAAAAAAATGCAAAAAAAATGCAAAAAAAAATTGTATATTTTTTTTTTTGGGTCAAAAGGGCTGCGTTTTTTTTTTCTAAAAGCGCAGCCCTTTTAAGCATGAAGGAGGGCTGCGTTTGAAAAGCACAGCCCTACTTAAAAAGTGAAGGGCTGCTATGGAAAGGGCTGCTGTCAAAAAACGCAGTCCTACGGGACTTTTTTAGCGCAGCCCTTCCTTATTTTTCCACTAGTGTTGGGTGATTTGCCATGACGATTCATAAAAGCCAAGGATAGTCTCTCTCTCTCTCTCTCTCTCTCTCTCTCTCTCTCTCTCACGTTGGCTTATATCTCCCTCGATCAGTGTTCAGATATGGAGAATTTTATGTTGCTATATAAAGAGTTACCACTAAAAAAAAGTTTAAATATGTTAATTTGTGATAAAGATAGAGGAAGGTATAATACTACAACTAATAATGTGTATAAAGAAGTATTTTAAAATTTTTAGTTATTAGTATTGACTATTGCATTATACTTTTTTAAAATTTTGTTATTTGTTTTTATTTCTAAAGCGAATACTATAGGAATCAAGATATTATATACATAATCAGAGGCCATTGAGTGGCCTAAGGTGGTGAAAATTTATGGTGCATGACGATAAGAAAAAGAGAGATAGAGAGAGGTGGAGAGAGGGGGTGATTGGGACTGTTGGAAGCAGGTGTATGGCTAAGTGCCAGTATTGGTGGTTTGAATTGTGATTTTATCTAAACCTCTAAGAAAAGTAGTCAGGGTCTGATGTGGCTGCTCTTCTTATTAAGACAAAACTTACCATTTGAGATGAAGAGCGCAAGATGCATAAGTTTTGTTTTGAAACACTTGGTAGAAATTTGAAGGACATCATAAAGTTGGCTGATAGGGCTAACTTGCATCGACCTTTTGGTGGCAAATTCCTGGTATTTGGTGGTGATTTCAGGCAGATTTTACCAGTTGTACCTAAGGGAACGAGGCAAGATATCGTGTTCGCCACCATTAATTCATCTTACTTGTGGGATTCATGTAAAGTCCTAAGACTTAATCGCAATATGAGACTACAATATGTTCTTCGAAATCTATTATTGTTGATGAATTAAGATATTTCTCATATTGGATACTAAGCGTAGGAGAGGAAAAGTTGGGGGTCCTAATGATGGTGAAACTGTAATTGAGGTTGCAAAAGATATACTTATAGATCCTTTGGCAGATCAAATTTCAACAATTGTTGATAGGACATACCTAGACCTACAAGAGCATATTTAGGAAGCTAAATACTTCCAAGAAAGAGCTATTTTGGCACCAACAAATGAGATAGTGAAAATAGTAAATGATCATGTTTTATCTACCATTCATGGACAAGAGAAAGTCTATTTGAGTCCATTTTGGAGTACATGAAATATACTCCACTAAATTTCTCATAGCATACGATTAAAGGTTGGTGCGCCAATTATGCTTCTATGGAATATTGATCAAACATCTGGATTATGAAATGGCACGAGCGAGGTTAGTTGTCAATCATTTAGGCAATCGTGTTATCGAAGTTACTTTTATTTCCGGAAGCAATGTTGGAGAACAAGTAATCATCCCAAGAATGACATTAACCCCGTCTGACTCTACTAAATTTCCTATTGGGTTTCAAAGACGACAAATTCCTTTAACGGTTTGTTTTGCTATGACTATAAATAAAAGTCAAGGACAATCTCTGTCTCATGCAGGCCTGTATCTCCCGAGACCAGTTTTCAGCCATGTAAAATTTTATGTTGTAGTCAATCCGTCTTGCATGGACCTGGTTCATATTAAAAATAGTGTGGATTAGGCCCAGGCACGTGACCGGTTAAGAAGTACTCACTTTTAATTACCAAAAATAGATACACTATATCAAAAATAGATACACTATATGGTACATAGGTACACTATATCAAAAATAGATACACTATATCATAACTACATACACTATATCATACAGAGGTACACCATATCATAATTAGGTACACTATATCCTATAGGAACACTATATCATAACTAGGTACACTATATACTATAGGAAAATATTTACTTAAACGCATTACAGAAACATACACTATATAAAAAATAGATACACTATATCAAAAATAAATACATTATATCAAAAATAGATATACAATATTATACATAGGTACACTATATCATTTTAACATACACTATATCATTTTAACATACATTATATCATTTTAACATACAATATATCATGTCAATATACACTATCCTAAACTCACGTGATATGGATCGGGTGCACGCTAATTAGTGTGCACCGGGTTCATATTAGTTTTTTTAATACACCAAATGTAATTTAGAATGAAGTGTTTGCAAACATATAAATTGATTTGGAAATTTCATTCGTAATTTTTGTGCATTACCAATTTTACTTTATGATTTTATGATTTTGTGTAATACGGGAAGTTAAATCAATATTATTTACCACTTCATTTAAATGTGTAATAGTAATAAATACTCTCGTGCATTGAATCTTAAAACCAGCGATATACAAAACCAAGCTTCTAATTATATATCTCAAATTGTATACCGGATCAATGAGTCAACTAAAATCCGACAAATAAAACTCATGCTGAAAGAAATTTCTTAGACAAGAAACAAATTAGTAAATAAAAAATATCATTACCCAATATCACTTCCTTTTCTGTATCCCAAAACACGTTGTCTACTACAATTTCGAAGTTTAAAATCCCTAGTCTTCGCATTAACCACGTCTCTTACTCCAATATCAATCAATTTACTATTCCACAGTGAATTATCAAGGTACGTTTACGTGGCTTGATCTTTAATTGTTATGTATACATTAGTTATGTGTGCTTTAGTATAAATTATATCAATTGGTATATGCAATTGGTTTAATCTAAACCTTCTTATCATTTAGGCTAGATAAAATTAAAGCTTGTATTTTCTCTTGCGTTGTTGACTCGTAGATATGCTAAACCAACCAAATATTGTTTTGTTTGTTTTAGAAAAGTAAATAAAAAAATCAGTTTGCATGTATAATCCATTTTTGTTTTTTATGAAGGAATCCACTTTTGTAAATCAGTGGCTTTGATTAACTCAAAAATATTAGCATGAGTTTTAGTTTTAAAATTTTAAATTATCTTTTTTTAATTCCCTATAATTAAGTTTGTTTATCATAATTCTTTAAAATTAAAGGAAAGGTCTACCCCTACGTTATTCTTATTACAATTACCACTTGGCTTTGTTCAAGAAGGGTTCTTCCAAGTCCACTAGTTGGCATCAAGGTTACTCCAATGTCTTTGTATTCATAAAGGGATACTAACTTGGGGGTGTGCACACTTAGGATCCGCAGATCAAGGAAAGGGGTTTATGTTAAGTTCTTATATTATTATTTTCCACTTTTAATGGAATTATTATAGGAGATATATTCTTTGGTGTTAACGTGAATTTAATAATGGATTGATCTTATCTTTTGTTATTACTAGAATTGTGAAATAAATCATGTTTATGAAAGTATGTGAATTATATGTTTACAAGTTTACAAGTCTTGCACGTAATTGTACTCAGTATTTCAACTGACTCATATTTCCTATTTGTTTTGGCTTTGCCTTACTTTCCTTACAGGAAGTAGTTTGCAGGTCTCTTGATGATTCATGATGCATGGGAGGAACCTTTTGGGATCATTAGAATTAGATCATTATTTTAGTAGTCTTTAGACTTTTCATATTAGTATTGTGATTTTTGGATAATAATATTATTTTTATAAATAAAGTTAGAAGTTTCCGTTGCATATTTTGTGTATCAGTTTATAGTATTGCCAAAATATATTTATATTTGGTGGTAATACCCTTAAGTTTCTCCAAGTATTTTACGAAAGTATAAGTTTTTAAAGTGGAGAAATTTGGGGGTGTTATAGTCTCCTTATAGGTTTTAGATCTTTCCTCCTGCATCTCCACGTTTGGAGTTAGGTTGGACTTAGCAGGCGCCTTAGCTTTGGCTAAGTTGGCCTTATATTGTTCTAGCTCCATAGCATGTTGTTCCATTTCTGATACAATTAGTCTTTTGAGACTTAATTGCCTAGTTAGGAATCCTCTGAACATTTGGCACTGGTCTGCTGTATGTGACCCATTCATGTGCCATCTGCACATCTCTTCCAGCCCTTCCTCATTTGCTATTTTTGGCATAACTAAGATTCCTTCATCGAGCAATCTGTTGAAAAGCTGGTTACCTACTTCAGTCGCTTGAGATGCCTATAAACTAACAGTAAAGGCATTATTATCCTCTACCATACCATATAATAGTTCAAATGGTTCGTCCATTATAACTACATTCACATCTTCATCATCAGGAAACATGATATTTTTCTTATCAATTTCATCCTGGATTTGTTTCTAAAAATAATACATTCAGAAGTATCATGAGTTACTGCACCATGCCATTTACAATATTTTTTACCCTTAACTTCTGCAATAGTTCTTACTTTATGTCTCCATACTAATTTTATCTTTTTGTTAGATTATAACCAGTCAAAGATAGAATTTTTTTTTTTTTGGCATCAGAAGTATATGTCCTCTTTTGTCCAAATTTTATATCCTTTGGTACTAGAAATTCTTTCTTCTCTAAAGGAGAACATTTATAAGGTACTCCGTTAATGATTTCTACCACGTCCACTTCTTGTGCAGTCTCAAAGTGGAAGGGCTCTTCATTCTGAGCAAAGAAGCTCTGGTGCCTTGCTGCACTTTCAGCTTGTAGGTTCCTTTCATACCTTACAGGCAATTATGCTAATTTAACAAAATTGCCAAATGCATGACCATGAAATCTTTTCCGAAACTGAATTAACATTCCCTCTTGATCTATTTGTACAAACTCTCTTTAGAGAATGCTGACATGACACCTGATCTTGGCCATTTTGAATCTAGATAGGTAGTCTTCCACAGACTCCCCTAACTTTTGTTCGATTCTGGCCAGATCACTTAAAGTCACTTCTGGCTCAATGCGTGCAAAATGATTTATAAATTGTACCTGCATATCTTGCGAGGAATGGATTGAATTTGGTGGTAAATTAGTGTACCACCAAAAAGCAGTCTCAGTAAGAGACATGGAGAACATTTTAAGTTTTAAGAAATCATTGTCAGTTGCTTCTCTACACTGACAATTGAACCTAACTAAATGTTCTTCAGCAAAAACTCTGTCATTTCCAACAAAACAAGGTAAAGTCAGGTTTCTTAAACGTTATAGGAAATGGATTTGCTCTATTAGTCCATTCAAGGTAAGGTTTTTGACCTATTTGGCTTTGATTTCTCCTAGAGGTGTCCCCTGCTAATATTTGGACTAGTGCCTCAATTTGTGCTACCAATGGATCCTGATAACTTCTTGGGTGTCCCATATTCCCATACCCCATACTTTCTGCATGATCATATGCAGGATTAGGATTAGGATTGAAAGCTTAATTTTAATAATATCCTATAGGGATCTCCTGGTTGTGCATAAAGGTAGAATTGGCTACTCATTGTACCATTTGTGGTGCGAATGTATGTCCATTTGTGGGTATCCTTGATGATAAGCACCAGTTGCTTGAGCAAATAGAGTTTGGGGTTGACCATACCCTGAAATGTTCCCATAATGAGGCGTACCAACCATAGTTGGTTTGTTAGGAGGCATATAAGCATAAGGTGTAGAAGGAATACCAACCATATTTGGTTGGTTAGGAGGCGTGCATGTATATGGTATACTGATGCGTGTCGTTTCCGCAACAAAATTAAATTTATAAATCACTCACTAACTCTAACAAATAGATAGGGAAAGTAAGGGTCGAACCCACAGAGACTGCATTATTATCTTAAACTGATTATTTAATTATATATAAAACTACTATTCTATAAATTGGGGGGTTCTAATATCAGAATTATACTAAAACTATTAAACTAAAATTAAAAATATAAATTGCATGAAATAAATTCGGTTTTAAAATATAATAAAGAAGCTAATAGGAGACATGTAATTTTCTCTTGAGATAGAGTTTAATCATTGAATCATTTAACTAGTTGATAGATAGATTGGTTAACAAATAATCCCTTGAACGCAAGAAAATTAGTTGCTTTATAATTCATACTAACTAAACCCGTGAACGCACGCAAGTTCAGTCCTAATCAAATATATCAATTTAACAATGAAAGCATATATTAAATTAACAAACTTGACCACTTTAAGAACACCAATCAGTTAACTTTAATTAAGCCAGAAAGCTGCAACTATATTAAAATTAACATCACATAAAATTCCAGCAATAACATCAGATAAGAAAGCTTCAACCTAATAATATTACTGTTAATCCAAGCAAATAACCATGAATAAAATCTTAGGTGATCAATCTAAAATTAACATTCATAAATTATAAACTCAAATAACGAATTTCATGTGAATACCAATCAAACTAATTAATTGAACAAACATAAATCATAATCTCATAAACCCATAACAAGATTCAATTACATGTTCCTACTAGTGTAAACTACTCTAAATTAGACATGAAAACAAAGAAAAGAGATAAAGAGAGTAGAGAAAACTCATTAGAGACGAATTTCTAGACTGAAATCTCGCCGCCATTGTTTCGTCCTCCTTCATTTCTCTTCTGCGCCCTTCTTCATCTCATTCTCCCGCTTTTTCCTTTTTTTCTATTGTAATGCGTTATATTTAGGGTAATAGGAACCCTCCTCTCTTTCAATCCCCCCGTGGTATTATTTTTCTAGCCCAACAACAATTGATGGCCTCCCTTTTCCTTTCCTCAGTTTCCTTTCCTATGCTGTCTAAGGTTTTTTTGTTCTTTGCAGTACATGTGGGCTCAATCTTTAATATCTCAACTCTTTAATACAATTAAAAGTTATGGGCTGCTTTCTTATAGTATAATTTCGACACAGCAAACAGCTGAATTAGTTTTTGCTTCCTTCGCCAAAGTTGTAGGTTTTGATCTTAGCTTTCCGTAGCCACTTGAATCGTCTCGTTTTGATTCCGTATGAGAGAGATATGACCAAAATACTATATCAGCCCTGCAGAATTAGTAATACTCGAATTTAGTGTATCTTTTCGAACTCTATTCCGATAGGTTATTACTAAATAATTAATATAGAAACAAATTCATCTTTTAAACACTAAAAATAATTACCAAGTGATTAAACCAAAATATTCTAAAAGTATATTATTTAACTCATATAACTCACCAGACGACACTAAAAAGTATTATATTAAAGGGTAAAAATATGTATAAATAGACACTTATCATATACTATTATTATTTGCAACAAAAGTACCTTGTCTCTGTCCTCCTTGTGATGGTCTAGATTGGTGTGTGTTGTCACCAACTTGTCCACCACCCATGAAAAACGAAGGTTGATGATGTCCTGGCGCTTGGTGCCAGCCTGGCTCCACGCCCGCTGCCATTCCGTCACTTCTCCTAAGATTTCCATGATTACCCTCTCCATGGCTCAAGGGTATTGCCCTTGTTTGATGCCCATGGGAGGAAGTTTGTGGATCGCTTGAGATAAGTGGATCTCTAGTTTTAGGATGGGAGAAATGTACCCTTGGAGGGTAACCTATTGGAGGAACGTCTGGCGCTGTGCCACAACTTCCCCTTGTTTTATTTAACGGGACCTATTCTAAGGCCTTAACTAGCTTTTCATTTAACTAATAGTGTTTTTCTACTAGTGGCTCTAGGCGAGTAACTACTTCAGTAGAAAGAGACTTGGACATTGCCGTGAAAGTTGCACTCATAGCGTATCATTGATATCTAGAAGTATCCTATCAATTTTCCTAGAGTTCATATGTTTATTCTCTTCACTTATCCTTTGGAGGATATACTTGAAGACCCTGGCAGACTCATGGGCTAGAGTTATGTAGTTAGAGTCAAATTGATGTCTCTGACTCTCTCTGACTTCTAATAGCAAATTCTTTACTACCTCTGTGAGCTTTCCATACATTTGATTTATAAGTCCACGACCAGTACTACTTGGAGATGAGTTATCCCTTTGTGGGGTATCTCCAACTGACTCCTCATGACCATGATAAATTGGTTCACCATTGTTACCATGCACCCTTGTCTCTGGAGGGATTGAAGAACTAGTTTCCATGTTATGGAAACTTGGTTCATCATGAGCAATTTCCTTATTCTTCTTAGAAAGTGTTTTCGGCATTTCAATAAATTAAAAACAACTATTTTTACAGTTAGTTTTCCAAAGTACGAAGAAAAAACTTCACAATTCGATTATGAATCTTCTCCTCCCCCAATGGTCGCCAAAAAATGTATTGGTGCAAAATCAGTTTGTTGACCTTGCAAACAAGTTAATGCACAACCAGTAGTTTGATCCTAGATGCCTTGGGAGGCTTAGTCCCTCGGGATTACCGGTTTTAATTACGTAAAATCTTGCTAACGTACTTTGTTGCAATTTAATTAATGATTAAACTACAACGCCTATTAAATTCAGGCGAAATGCAATAAATAAAGCAAACAATAATTAATCTGTTAATTAATTAAAGAATAATATTCCCATACATACCATAAACATTGAAAAAAAATTACAACACATAAAAGTATAAGTCAGGCTGGACAACTAAAGGGGAGACACGAAGGTTGTTACCTCCATGGTTCCTTGTTTCAATCGGAGAATTAGAGATCTTGGTGCCAGAACATGTTCTACGAGTAAAGATCTAAACTATAACCCTCATAAGGGGGTTGGCTACACGCTAGGACTAGGCTACGCTAAGAAAATAAGAAATGCAGTTTGATGTGTTGTTCGTTGTCCTCTGCTTGATGATGGTTTCTCTATTTATAGAGAAACGTAATATGTAACTTCCATACGTGTTAAGGAGGGAAAATGTTTGAATCATATTTGATTAAAATCTCTTTCTGGCGTTGAATAACTATCACCTTATTATGCACGTTCCTCTTCATGTTGAATCATTTCATGATTATTCTCTAATTGTTTATTCCTCTATTACCCTTGGCTTTCGTGTCTTGATAGTCTTGATGGTCTTCCTCTATTGACTTTGACTTATGTTGACTTTGCCTAATGGGCCTTGTGCTTTTGTTGGACCCTTATATTAAAGCAAAATTAAACCTTTTGATGTCCAATTCAATGTACCATAATAAATGTTATTTGACATCTAAAAATGAGGGTAACAGCGGGTGACGAGTCAAAAGAAGTTCAGCCATCTCCGAACCGTCCCGCCACACACGAAGCACCCGCCTCATTTTGGGTTTACACCTATTTATCTAGTGTGGGTGGGTGGAGAATTCATTCATTTATAGATAATTATCAGCTCTATATTTTAGACTCCAACAATGATATTACCAAACCAAGCTTCCAATTATATATCTCAAATTGTATACCGGATCAATGAGGGCCTGTTCTCTTCGGTATAAAACAGCTGAACTGAACTGATCTGAACTGAACTGAATTGATCTGAATTGAACTGAACTGATCTGAACTGAACTGATCTGAACTGAACTGAACTAAACTGAACTGAACTGAATTGAAATGAACTGAACTGAAATGAATAGTGATATGTGAGAGAAAAAGTATTGTCAAGAGCTGAACTAAACTGGTCTGAACTGAACTGAACTGAACTGAACTGAACTGAACTGAACTGAATTGAACTGAACTGAACTGGACTGAACTGAACTGAACTGAACTGAAAATAAGCTGGGGAGAACAGGCCCTGAGTCAACTAAAATCCGACAAATAAAACTCAAGCTGAAAGAAATTTCTTAGACAAGAAACAAATTAGTAAATCAAAAATATCATTACCCAATATCACTTCCTTTTTTGTATCCCAAAACACGTTGTCTACTACAATTTCGAAGTTTAAATCCCTAGTCTTCGCATTAACCACGTCTCTTACTCCAATATCAATCAATTTACTATTCCACAGTGAAAAAGACAGCTCATTAATTACTCCTTCCTAAATCCCTCTTATAATCTAAGTTCCCATTTCAGTAATCTTCTTGCCTTCTTATCCCTAATTTACCCGTTCTTTTTTACCATACTCATTTTCAAAATATCTTTTATTTCCCTATTAAGATCAATCACACAAAATTCCACCAATAAAGATATCCTATCAAATTAATCTAGGAAATAAAATCATATTGTACGTACACATTTGAACTTTCTAGTATCCCCTCTCCTATATATAAACATCTCTCTTCTCACCACTACTTTACTCTCCTCCATTATTACAAACTTTACTGTTTTTGCAAACACCATTTTTTTAGCACATCATCAAATAATTTGTCATCTTCAATCCATGGCTTCTATGAAGCTATTGGGTATTTTGTTGCTTTCTTTTGCTTTTGCTTTTGCTTTTGCTTTCGCTTCTTCGGAGGCTGTTAAACCTCGCCCTCTTAGGCACTATGTTAATGGCAGACAAGGATGGGTACTTCATCCTTCCCAGGATTACAATCAGTGGGCTGGAGATAACCGATTTAGTGTTCATGACACTCTTTGTAAGTTCTTTCTTTCTTTCATTCATTTCCTTTCTATGACTTCATTCTTTTTTCCTAGTGAATTTGATAAGTTTAACCTATAAAGCTTGAAACTGTGTTAGTAAAGTATAATTGTACAAATCTGAGACCATTTTGATTCACAAAAGGTGATTAATGAAGTTTTATGATGGGTTTTCAATCAATTGGAAACGAAATCAAACAAATTTTGTTTTTTTTTTAAGGAAAGATATACTACTATTTTCATTGCTTTATAAGCTATATAAAGTATAAAAAATAAATACTTCTTCCGTTTTTAAATAAGTGTAACATTTGCATATAGTGTTTACAATTCACAATTTAAATTTTAATTAGCTTTTGTAATTTACATTTTAGGAAAAACATAGTTATGTGGGAATTTGTTAGATTCGTTTTTTTTTAATATCAACTTTTTATAATTTTTACTTATTGATAATTAAAAATATTGATGGTTAAAATAATGCATTGACAAACGTGAAAACAAGAAATATTGCACTTATTTAGAACGGAGGAAGTACTATGTAACTTGATCAAATGTAAATAATTGTGTAGAAAAGTAAAGTGTCTCTAAAATTTTTTTATGAAAATGATTAATTCAACTTATGGCTTGAAAAAGTTAGAATATTGCAAATATGAAACCTTTTTGATTCAGAAAACTGGAATGCAACAAGGAAATGAACATAGTTGTAAACTTAGTAGACTAGTAGTATGAACTATGAAGTAGTTGTAGAAAAAATATGGTATGAAATGCATTTGTTATTGTATTGAAAACTTTTGTTATGCAGACTTTAGGTATAATAAAGAGGAGGATGCAGTGTTGGAAGTAAGTAAAGAGGACTATGATAGTTGTAACACTGATCACCCAATAGAGATGAAACAAGATGGTGAATCTGAGTTTGATTTAAACCATCCTGGTCCATTTTACTTCATAAGTGGTAATAAAACTCATTGTGAACAAGGTCAAAAAATGATTGCTAAAGTTTTACAAATCCCTTCTTCTTATCCTCCTATGCCACCTAAATCTTCCCCTTCCCCAATTTCCTCTTCACCACCACCCATGGACCACCACCATCACCACCACACGACACCGCCATCGGCCCCGAAAACATCCCCTGGACCCACCTATTCTCCTCCTACACCACCTTCCGCCTCCACTCCTAAAACCTCCCCTGGACCCACCTACTCTCCTATTACACCCCCATCTTCCCCTGCCACGTCACCAACTGCCATGTCACCACCTTCTCCTGTTATGCCAGGACCAGCTTCTTCCCCGTCATCAGCCACGTCACCACCTTCTCCTGTTATGCCAGGACCAGCTTCCTCTCCTAAATCCGCCACGTCACCACCTTCTCCAGTAATTCCGGGCCCAGCTTCTTCCCCGTCATCAGCCACGTCACCACCTTCCCCTGTCATGCCAGGTCCAGCATATCCTCCATCATCCGCCACGTCACCACCTTCCCCAGTAATGCCAGGTCCAGCATATCCTCCATCATCAGCCACGTCACCATCCACGTCACCTCCGGCGGCTATTCCGCCATCATCTGCCACGTCACCATCCATGTCACCTTCGGCGGCTATTCCGCCATCCGCCACGTCATCACCTAGAGGTGCTCCGATCACTGCAGGTCCATCTATGTCACCGACATCATCGTTATCACCGTCAATGTCTCCGGCATACGGCATGCCACCAGCAGGTTCGCCGGAAATTGCCGGACTATCACCGGCAATGACACCGTCAGGTTCCGCGTCACCGCCGTCACCGGTGGCTCCAGGTCCGGGAACATCGCCGGCAAATTCTCCGGGGGGAACTCCGGCGGATTTGACGGCACCGACGCCTTCGGAATCGACAAGATCAGGAGCTGAGAGGAGGAATAGTTTTTCAGTGGGAGTCGGAGTTTTGTCACTATTAGTGGCTTTTGCTATGTGGTTTAATTAATTTGTTTTTTTTACTTTCTATTTTTTTTTTTTTTGGAGTTTGATTTATGTGGAGGAGTAGGGGTACATGTGTGTTATTTATCTACTTTTCTAGACTCCCTTAATTATTAGGGGTGTTTAATGGGGTATGATAATGTAGGTTTTGGACACTACAGTGATTTTTTTTGTGAATTATTCGACTTATCAAATAAATTTACTCACTTATATGTACTTATTTTGTTTGTTACTACTGTTATTTTTGTAAAAAAAAATAATTTGTTTCAATATAATTTTCACGTTTATTAATAATCATCCTTCTTGATCAACATGTTGAATTGACATTTTATTTATAGAGATATTAATCACTTTATTTTGAGAAGATAACGATTTCTTTAGTGACACACATTTCTCAGAGACTTCCATTTCTTATTTTTAGTCCTATATTGGGGTTGTTTGACAATCGGCTGTTGGTTCTTGGCTTTTGGCTGGTTTAGTTGGCTTGTTTGACTGGCTGGAAGCATTGGCTGTATGTATTGGCTTTTTAAGTTGGTTGTTTAAGCTAGCTGTTTGCAAAAGTGTTTGGCAAAATTAAGTGTGACTGTTGGCTGTTTATTAGAGAGTTTGTGGGTTAACAAGCCAAAAGTCAATCCAAAAAGTTGTTCCATGCAGCTTTTTCATTTTGGCTTAAAAGCCAGCTTTTCAGCCAACCAAAAAGCCAATAACCAAACACTTTTTTTGTTTGTTTGACTAAATTAAAAAGCCAAAAGCTAATGAAAAAGCCATTTACCAAACATGGCCATTGTGTCCAATAATGATCTTTGCTTATAAATGTTTAAAAGTGTTTCGTGATGAGACACGAGCTGAACACTAGCTAAAAATTATGACAAACAAATGATTCTCGAATGTTTTTCATGATCATATATTTTGAATATGATTATAAGAATCTAATAGCTCTAAATGATATAGGACAAATAATACTTCGTACTAATTCTGAAATTATTATTGACCACTAAATTCTCGTTGTCATTTATTATATGATCGTTTAAAATCTTCATTGACGATTTATGGTTTTAAAAAATTTCTTCTAAATAATGAAAAATAGTGAATCCAATTCCATTGGTTTTGTAATTCTCACATAAAATCTCTGTTCTTCACTAATATTGGGTCTGTCGGCAGAATCAAAAGACTTGTCCTTGTCAGAAATAATGCAGTTTTCTTTTGGTGCAAAGAAATAATACTGCTACTTCATCATAAATGAAAATAGGTTTGGGAGTGATGATTATAAATGCCCCAAGGTAATATTAGCTCTCCAGTCTCCTCAATAATGGGCCTGGGCAATTCAGTATAGAGAAGGAGAGTTTGGTCCGCATATAAATTCAAAAGAGGTTCCATACTAAAACGAATTGTCAATAATAAGAGTAGCTCCTCTACCTCATATTGTGGTATATTCTCTTATCTTTTTCCAATATGAAACAATTCACATGTACACAACATACATGAGGTTCAACAAATTAGTATAAATGTTGATGAGCGGGTTAAGCTAACAAAGTATTCCCTCTGTCCTCTATTAGTTTACCCGTATTCTTTTTAAGGGTGTCCCTTATTAGTTTACTCCTTTCTTTTTTTTGCTATTTTTGGAATGAGACCACAAACTTTTCATCACACATCCATTCAACTTTAATATAAAATAATAGTTTCTCTTTTTTTCTATGACCTACAATATTATTTCTCCTAAAATTCTGTGCAAAACAAATGGGTAAACTAATAAAGGACGGATGGAGTATTCAACATCTTTCCCATCAGAAGTTATAAAATATAGATTTAAAAGAAAATCTCAAATAAAATATTAAAAAAAAACTGCAAAAGGTCAAAGACACATTGCAAGGATATCTTTTAGCTAGAAGTATTTTGAGTTAGAAATAATGTCAATGTGAATTAACCCCAACTTAATTCGTATGATAAGTTTCTCCTTTCGTTTGATAAAAGTTATTCCATTTTGTAATAGTATATAATGTTGAATTAGCTTCATGCTTAAGTAATTTTTCTTTCCACTAGCTACTAGGAGTAAAGTAAAGCTACAAATAATAAATATAATAAATGTTTTTATAAAAAGTAGTTGGGATACTTTCAACATTAATTTTTTATCTTGTCAGAAAAAATAATGAATAATTGTCTTTCTTGACTTCGATATTCTAAAGTGGATTACTGTTTGGAGCAATGTTGATAAAAAGAAGAAACACTTTTGCAAAAAAATTTACAACAAAATTTCATCAATAGAAGAATTCTTTTTTTTTTCTCTGAAAGCCAACAGAAGTGTTCTTTTTTATTTACTTGTTTATAAGAATTATATTATGAGGTGTTCGACAATTGGTCATCAGTTGTTCATTGTTTTACTTGGTTGGTTTGACCACCTATATGTATTGGTTGTTCACCTGGGTGGTTCAATTGACTTGTTGTTTCTATTGGATACTTTAGTTGAGTGTAACATGTCACACCATAACTTATTATATAACATACATAATGACATAGACTTTAACAGTCCAACATAGATGACGTGCATACTTTACAAATAATGACATGAATCTCATGTTAATTTTTCATTGATTTTATGTCAATTGAATTTATTTTTACAAAGGAAGCATTAATTTGTGGGTTGTTACACTAACAATTATAATGTAACACAGTTAAACCCACAAATTTGTGAATAAGATGCTAAATATCCGCCAGAGTAAAAATTAAAAAAGCTACTTAAATTAATAGTGGTTTGTCATACACCGAATATTGAGGGTACCCGCCAAATAGGAATATTGAAACACCATGTCGGTTAGAAATTAGAATTCGATACCAAATTATAAGCTTTGTAGACATATTGCATATATGCTCGTAGAGAAAAAGTTGAAGATGAACTCTAAAAGTGACAATAATACAACCAATAGACTAAATACTCGTCACAACTTCCATTTTAGAAATCAAAACCCCACAAAACAGCACAGATGTGGCATATACCCATTACTCGATCCATCGACCATCCCTACTTGGTGAGTCACGGTTTTGCGAGGATTGTACAATAATTTGAGTCTTTTAATTAATGTAATCATGTATAAAGTCGTAAAATTTTGTAATAGGAACGTAACTTCAAGACAAAGACAAGAGCTATGTAAACGACTTATCCTTCATTACTCCGTTCTCCACGTAGTGTGGTCTTTACGTGCATGATTGGACCCGGAAGCTATAGAGGATCTTATTTATTCATTGACAAAAAGTATGGTCATTCATATCTATACCACATACTTATTTCTCAGAACTATGGCCACCGGATCCCCATCCATCCTTCTAATGAATGTAAGCACAATATTTATTTTTTAGGTCATGCATGAGAAAGTTGAAAGTTCTAACTCTTTTGTTGTACTAGTGGAAGTCTTTACAAAGGATTTTTTTTTTTTTTTTTTTTTTGCAATTGAAAGTTGTTATTGATAAACAAAAAAAAAGGTGCAACCTAAGAATGAGAAGAGCAACAAACTGCCCCTTAAACATCCAATGTACACAGCCTACTAAGGGCATGTTCTTTTCAGCATAAAATAGCTGAACTAAACTGAATTGAACTAAACTATACTGAACTGAATTGAACTGAACTGAACTGAAATGAATTGTGATATGTGAGTAAAAGTATTGTCCATAGCTGAACTGAACTGAATTGAATTGAACTGAATTGAATTGAATTGAACTGAACTGAATTGAATTGAACTAAACTGAAAATAAGATGGGGAGAACAGGCCCTAAGTCAAGATAAGCCTAGTTCTTTCTTACCCATTACAATTGCAAGCTACTTTAAAAATGTTCTCCTTTACAATAGCATGGGGGGCTTAGCAAAGTGTCCCTAAAACACTTACTATTACGCTCGAGCCAAATGGCATATAGACTCTCAGTAAACAACTTCACATATATATAACTCGTCCTTCTCTTAAGGATATTTCTATATTATCATTATTTTAAGAAAGAATACAACGATTGATATTTCTAGTAAACATAATTAGTAAGCTAATTTAATTAATTAATAAAAAATCTTTTGTAGTTATATACTACCTCCGTTTCTTTTTAATTGTTACACTTACACTTTTCACGCATGCCGATGCACTACTTTGAGCCTTTATATCTTTAATTTTGTATTTGTAAAAAATATAAAAACTACATATTAATAAAATACATACTAATACGAATCTAACAAGATCCCACATGACTATGTTTTTATTCACGTATAAATCACAAACGAGGGTCAAAGTGCAATTTGTGAATAGTGTAAAATGTCAAAGTATAACAATTAAAAAGAAACGGAGGTAGTATAAGTTATCTACAAATAATACATACCTTAATTCATTAAGGGCACAACCTGTTAATTTTTCAGATTATTCGAAAATGGGCCTGGGTGACCCAATAAGGAGGAGAAGAGTTTAGCCCACTCACAAGGTAGGAGGTTCCATCCTAAAACCAATCGCAAATTAGATCCTGCACCGAGGTGTAGGATGAGCATCCTACACCTTGGCCATAACTACGTCGTTTTGATGCTTTTAGGAAAGCCAAAATTTGGCAGGCTTTTGGCAGTATTTTTGAAAGTGGGCCAGCTCTTTCTTTCTCATCACTCACTCATTCCCTCTCTTTCTCTCTCATTTATTTTTCAAGAACCATTTCAATTCTCTCTCTCATTTATTTTGTTCTTCATTTATTTCTCCCTTATTTTCATTCATTTGTATTATAAATTTCCAAATGTTGATATTTGATTTTATATTCTGTTTTGCATTTTTAAAACTTTTTTTGATGTACAAAAGCATATGTTTTGATGTAGAATAATATACGAGTGTACATTTGGGGATTTTCAGTGATCAAAGTATTGACCATTAGTGTACATTTTTATTTATCCTTATTTACGTTGGTTGCGGTACCTTTTTTTTATTATTAGCCCCACCTACAGTTGCATGTACATGCACGTACCTTGCATGTACACTTTGTTGACATTCATGTACATTAACTGGGTTACAATCATGTTGTTATGTGTTGACCTTTTAATCTAGTACCCATATTGAGTTTTTTTTGTTTTTGTTTGTGTCTATAGAATATGTTATATGCATGCATGTTAGTGAAGCTAATGTATATTTAGTCATACACAATGATCATTAACGCAACTTTAATGTACACAGAACAAAGTCAGCTCTATAAAACAACTTGAACATTCAGTCATAACAACATTGTACATTCAGGCTTAATAATTGAACAATCTTGCTAGAATATTTGTACATTGAGCCATATCCAGTGAACATTCAATCAAACAATAATGAATCCTTATTTTCAGTGATCAAAGTAATGACCATCAGTGTACATTGTGATTTATCCTTATTTACGTTGGTTGCGGTACCTTTTTTTATTATTAGCTCCACATACAGTTGCATGTACATGCACGTACCTTGCATGTACACTTTGTTGACATTCATGTACATTAACTGGGTTACAATCATGTTGTTATGTATTGAGCTTTTGTTTTAATACCCATATTGAGTTTGTTTTTGTGGCACCTGGAGCACTATGAGGTATAGGAGTGTAATTGTACATATTGAATTTCATTAGTGAACAAACATCAACACACCAGTGTACAAAGATTGCAAATTACTCACTTGACATCAGCTTTAGGAATTAGGTTACTTTTATTCTATTATGTTTCTTTGTACATTCTTGGCTTCGTGGTTGTTCATTAACAAAATCAAAATGTACAATGACATCCCCCATAAAATCGTCAATAACACACAATGAACAATAATAGACATCCAAAGTACAATCCTTGTGATATAGACACAAACAAAACAAAAAAAACTCAATATGAGTATTAAAACAAAAGGTCAACACATACCAACATGATTGTAACATTAACCCAGTTAATGTACATGAATGTCAATAAAGTGTACATGCTAGGTACGTGCATGTACATGCAACTGTAGGTGGAGCTAATAATAATAATAAAAAGGTACCGCAACCAACGTAAATAAGGATAAATCACAATGTACACTGATGGTCATTACTTTGATCACAGGAAATCCCCAAATGTACACTTGTATATTATTGTACATCAAACCATATGCATTTGTACATTAAAAAAAAGTTTTAAAAATGCAAAACAGAAAATAAAATCAAATATCAACATTTGGAAATTTATAATACAAATGAATGAAAATAAGGGAGAAATAAATGAAGAACAAAATAAATGAGAGAGAGAATTGAAATGGTTCTTGAAAAATAATGAGAGAGAAAATGAGGGAATGAGTGGGTGATGAGAGAGAAAGAGCTGGCCCACTTTCATAAATACTGCCAAAAGCCTGCCAAATTTTAGCTCCCCTAAAACCATCAAAACTACGTAGTTTTGGACAAGGTGTAGGATGCTCATCCTACACCTCTGTCCACCATCTACTTATTGAAAACCAATTGGTGATAGGAGGAGTAACTCCTAATCTTATAAAGTGGTTTATTCTCTCCTCTTTCTCCAATGTCGGACACTCACAAGTGGGCATTTCATGGGTTTCAACACACCCCCTCACTTGTCTTCAGAATTTAGAGCTAACTGGAAAGGTAATCAGAAATAATCCTCTTAGGGGCTGGACATCCTGTCGAGGTAAACCCTTATCCAGTAGCGATCAAATACCCAGTTTATATGAGACCCGCAACCCGGGCTCTGATACCATGTTAATTTTTCAGATTATTCGAAAATGGGCCTGGGTGACCCAATAAGGAGGAGAAGAGTTTAGCCCACTCACAAGATAGGAGATTCCATCCTTAAACCAATTGGTGATAGGAGGAGTAACTCCTAATCTTATAAAGTGGTTTATCCTCTCCTTTTTCTCTAATGTGGGACACTCACAAATGGGCATTTCATGGGTTTCAACACAACCTTATAAGAGATTAGTTCCTATTTAACATTTTACTAGTCATATAACACAATTATATGCCGATTGAAAAGTAATTTTGTACGATGCGGTGCAACAAATTGACCATGAAATAAAAATTAGTTTGATATATTATGGTAGAAGTCTGGTTACTTGTTTACATAACAGTAAACTGTTCTTCGATCCATGTGAAATAATCACGTGGCTCATTGGTTATAGTAGTACGAAGATTATTAAGGGACAAGTAACACAAGTTCATACACTTGTTGAGTAGATGACTAGGTGGCTACAAGATGAATTATTACTAGTCTTGGTGGTGTCGTCGAAGAACCCCTTTGATAAATATATTAATTGACAACAATTTGATTCAATAAATATATGATGAAATAGGAGCAGTTTGAATAGATTAGTGTAAAATTCTAAAGTCAATATAGTACGACACCTTAAAATAAGTAAATTCATATTATCTGCTTAGTGTAGGAAATTTAAGCGGAAGTAGCTAGTAGTGAACTTTTATGCTTAAGAGATGTTTTTGATTAAAGAGTGTTGTTGTTTGATGGTAAAGGGGGAGATTGTTTGTGGGAAATGGTAGGCTTTTTCATTAACTTTGTGATGTTTTTTTTTCATACCTACTCAAGGCTTACACCATCACCTATTTATAGGTATGGTAAGAAAACTTGTGCATCTTCTAGATTTTTCTAGGATTTTTACATCTAGATTTTTCTTAGGACTTTTCTAGGATTTTCCCTAGGCTAGATATTATTATACATCATTCTAGAAATATATCTAGATTTTTCTAACATAGATATTTTCATGGATATTTTCCTAGATTACTCTAGATATTATAATTACATGATCTTTCTACTACTATGGAGAATTTTCTTGATTAATATCTAATACTCCCCCTTAATCTGAAAATTCTTGTACTCCGAGCTGTCTTTCGAATTGGATGAACTTCTCAGTTGGAATTACTTTTGTTAATATGTCTGCGAGCTGCTCCCCCATCTTGCAAAATTGTAGCTCGATCTCTTTCTTTTCGGCTAGTTCTCGGATGAAATGATGCCGTAACTCGATATGCTTCGTTCGGGCATGAAAGACTGGATTCTTTGTCATGGCTATTGCAGACATGTTGTCGCAGTATATAGTTGTTGGTTCTTCTGATGTCTGTTGTAGATCATCGAGAATTCTTCTAAGCCCTACTGCTTCACATGCTGCACTTGTTGCTGCTACATATTTAGCTTCTGTTGATGACAGAGCTACTATTGCTTGTTTCTTTGATGACCAAGAGATAGCCTTGGTTCCCAGCTGAAACACGTAGCCACTTGTACTCTTCCGATCGTCAATGCTTCCGGCCCAATCGCTGTCTGTATATCCTGTAAGCTTGTGATTTTCCTCTGTCTCGTAAAGAATTCCATAACTTTTTGTTCCCTTGATATACCTGAGAATCCTTTTTGCTGCTGCCAGGTGAGCTTTACTTGGCTCACTCATGAACCTTGACACAATGCTTACAGAATGAACTATGTTTGGTCTCGTGTGTGTTGAGATATATGAGAGAGCCGACCAGACTTCAATATATTGATGCATCGACCTTCTCTTTCCCATCATTCTTGGATAGCTTTTCATTAAGTGTCATTGGTGTAGCTAATGGCTTGCATTCACTCATGTTGAACTTTTTGAGTAGGTCGTCTGCATATTTCTCTTGTGAGAGAAATATTTTTCCTGGGCTTTGCTTGACTTGCATGCCAAGGAAATATTTCATGGCCCCAAGGTCGGTCATTTCATAGTCCGACATCATTGCCTTCTTAAATTCTGGTAGGCGTGTCGCGCACCTAACAAAAATAAATAACCTAACTAATCCTCCTAACTATGTAGTAGGGTAAGTCAGAGTCGATCCCACAGAGAGAAAGTTGTTCTATGATTAGCCCTTAAATAATGGTAAGACTAAAGGAGATTAATAACACTGATCGTGAAGTAACTATACTAATCAATATATAAATAAAAGAATCTACAGCTAGTATCCCCACTAGCACGAAATAATACAAAATAATTTCTACCCCAAACTAATAAATTAAATGTTCAATGGGAAAAGTACACCCTATAAAGTACCATAGACCTCTCCCGAGTATCTATGGCTTCTCTAATATGCATTCAAGCCTACTCCCGTGGAATCATGCAAATTAAAGACATTAAACACTGCACTTTAACTTCCTAACAATCCATTCTACCTACTCCCGTGGAGAACTTCATGTCCTTAATTGAAATACTCAAATCCGTCAAAATCCAACTCCCGTTGTGATCAAGACAATGGAATCATAACAATACTAGTTATCCCTAATCTAGTATTGGAATAGCACAATCAATTAAGCAAGAACAATCAACATTAATATGAGAATTTAAAGAAACAATCATGAATTAAATCATACTAGGGTTCAACTTAACCATAGATAAAAGAAACTACTCTATCATGAAATAAATAATGAAATCTAAAACTATAAAAGAAAACATAATTAAAGAAATCAATGAAAGAAACTAATAGAACTCATGAATTAATGAAGAAGAATAAAAACTAGGGTTTACACTAAAAACTAGAGAGAAAAGAGAGGAGAGAAAACTAAAACTAAACCTAAGAAAATAATGTGAGAGGGAGGAGGAGAGAGAAAGAATGAAAACATATCTAAATAAATATTCAATAACCTAATATGACTTGAAAAGTAATTTACAAGATAAGGAAAGTCTTAAATATATCATTAATAGGCGGATTAGTGATCCGCGCGTACGCGTGGCAGATTCCAGCAGAAACAGTCCACTTCAAAAGGCATAACTCTTCTAGAAGTCTCCTCGGGCGTGCCACCTATCGTTGGAAAGCTCTTCAAGTCTAGTTTCCAAATATGTGAATTACTCGATTTAATAAGCACATCAAAAGTTATGATCAGAAGAGTAGACGTGACTCCTTTTTCACATTTCTTCTAATGATTTTCCGCTTGTTTTTGCTCAAATCGTACTATGACATATCCATATGATCCTTATGCATTTAACTCCTTTCCAAGTGCTCCTAATCCTCAAGTTCATCTAATCATAATCCAAATACGTTCTCAATGCCTGAAATTCATCAAAAACAAGAAAACATACCGAATAGAAGTAGAAAAATATAACTTAAGAATATAATGCATCAATGAACCTAAATATGAAACTAAATGCTCTAAAAGGCAACCTAAATGCACCTAAAACTATATATAAAAATGACTTGTCAAACTCCCCCAAGCTAAAACATTGCTTGTCCTCAAGCAATAAGACATAGACACGGAAAAGTTAGACAACTACAATATGGACTACAACAGGGCTAAACACTCAATTGAAAACACAAGAAATATAATCACTACATAAGCCAAGCATCGAAACAAGCTCGAACAAAGCCGCATAGCATGTCATGTATTGCAATCGACTCTCCAATCATACCACAGACCATCTCCCCCAAACTGGATTTAACAAAACCTGACAGACCTCGCTATAGTTATGTGCACTCAAATCTCTCATGTGTTTAAGGGTTAAATAATGACTCCCAACCTAAAGCAGTCGACTCAGATGAAGCAAATACTCTTTAACTTTGACTTTTTGACTCACTTAATACTCAACAATACAATATATAATGATCAAGAGGACTTTTAAGGGTTGTAATGGGGTTGAGGTTAAAGGTATGGAAATAATTTGGGAATTGTGGTGGAAAAACCAAGAAGGGGGAATCATATAACTGAAAACATGACCACAAAAGGTCATAACAACTCCATGCAACGACCAACAATCTCCAAATCTAATCAACAACCTTTTTCACTTAAGAAACTCAATCATAACCCTTTTTACTACTTTCTTTTTCACTTCTTTTTCATTTCATTTTTCACCTTTTTTTTTTTTTTTTTTCAAAATTTAATTTCAATTTCCAAGCTCACTAAACATACTTTTCCATCAGTCTAAACCACAAATAGAGCACTTCAATCCAATACAAACTAAACCAAAACTAATACTCGCTCCCCCGAGCTAGGCTTGGGACAAGAATCAAATGAGGTCAAGGCATGTATTGTAGGTAACAATCGAAAAAGTCAGAAAAGGCTCAGCGGGGGTAAAAGGAAGGATAATATGAAAACAAGAATAACTCTGGAGCTAAGATCATCAAATGAAACGCCTCAATCATATCAAAATATATGCACTATCAAATATCAAGGAGTACCAAGTCAAAGTCAAGATCAATGCAACAACGAGGAACTAATCACACATGAAAGAACAGAACTGACACAGATACGTCAGTTTATAGGCACAAAAGCTCACTTAAATTAAGGTGTCTGCATAGTAATGTTAAATCGAGCCAGAGAGAGATCAATCAATCTTACCACAAACAATCAGTTGCGAAACAATCATGCTATGAAGTATCATGAACAAGATGAGTGACACTTAACAAATGTAGTAAAATATCAACAAGGTTCTCAAAAAGTTTTAGCAGTAGTCCCATAGATGCAACTAAAATGACATGAAATCTAATATGAGGTGAAATATGCTAATGCATCTAAGAAAGCAGTACAATTTTTTTGGTTACACGTAAACTCCCACTCCTAATAAGCAGTACAAACCATGCAACATCCTACGAAAGCAATGAAATCTACACTAAAAAGCAATAAAAGATAGAATATTCCTCCCCCAAGCTAGAATTTGCAGTGTCCTCACTGCATAAACCAGTTCAGAAAACGAACAATATCGAAACCCAACAATCATGCAACACCAAAGTCGTCCACCAAAAGCCACAACACCACAAACCACAAAAATCCCACAATCCAAAATTCAATCAATGTGTTGAAAAGATTTGCAACAAGAGGGCATCAATAGAAAAATCCAAGCAAAAATTTTAAAGTCATATCAACAATATCAACAATACAAAATAAAAAAGCTTACTACCCAATTGAAGTATCGAATAAGCTTAAAAATCACATTGCACGACTTCTTGAAGACTAACTTGAACTGTTTGTTGCCATTTGCACAAATCCTACAACAATCATCAATTAAAGAAAGAAAGAAGAATTAGATGATTATAGGAAAAGGTAATAATAAAAGAAGAGAAAAAAAAATGAAAAGAAGAAAAGAAAAAAAAATAATAAAATAAAAAAAATAAAATCAGACTAATTCAAATGAAAAGAAAATAAAGAAGAAGGGAAAGAAAAAGGGGGAAAAGGGAAGAAAGAAAAAGAATCAGAGGGAAGCGGGTCTTGGCCGAAGAAAACGGAAGCTGTGACGATGATGGTGGTTCACGGTAGGGCGGAGGGCAGTAGACACGAAAAGGGGACAGAGGAAGGGAGTATCACTGTAGCAGACGTGAAGAGGAGAAGAGGAAGTGGTGCGTGTATGGGGCGACGACGAATTCCGGTGCGAGTGGTTGGGCGGCGGTGATTTTTTTTGTGGTGACGGTGGACAGAATGGGGCGGTTGGTTTTGGTGGTGCGGAATGGCGGTGGTTGGTGTGAAGAGGGTAGCAGGGGTGCCGGTTGTGCGGCGGGATTCCGGCGAGAGGTTGAGGTTGAGTGAGCGGTGTGGACGCCGGCGATAATTCCGGTGGTAGTGCGCCGGTGTTGGTGCTCCGGTGAGGACGGCAGTTCGTCGGAGAAGGGAGGGTTGTGAGGCAGTGGTGGCGTGGTGAAAGATGCAGGGTTGGGGAGGAAAGATCGAAACAGGGAATTTTTTTTTATTATTATTTTAAAAAAAAAAAAAAAAAATAAATAAATAAAACTTGTTCCACCTACAACAAACACACAAAACACACCAAAGTTAGCAAAAACACTAAAAAAGGAAAAAACAAAGACAAAAATCGTATAAAAGTAAAGAAAAGAAGAGAGAAAATAAGTTAATGTCCGGGTTGCCTCCCGAGAAGCGCAAATTTAAGGTCTTGCATGACCGTTGAAGACTAGTAAATCACTCATAATAGTTCAATGCTCTAAGAAGCTTATCATATGTTCCTGCAGACATCTCAGAGCATATTATATAAGAGTGAAAAGGAAAAATGAAAAAAATTAGTACTAAAAAATTATTAAAACTACGAAAAGAAAAATCAAAGGAAAAATTATATTTACAAGAAGACGTAAAAGAAAAATTGTTAGTCTTTTTACATGACTCAAAAGAAGGAAAAGAAACTAACTGTATATTATTTACATTATCATCAAAGTCATTCAAAAGGGGAGAAAGAACGAACGATGGAGGATATAATATAGGGGAAGAAGATATCATATTAAGTTTCTTAGAGAATGGAACATGAGACTCAAAAACAGTAGGTGATACCAATAAAGACTCATAAATCACCTCACGCTCAACTTGACTTTCCTCCAAAGAGGAAATTTCAACCATGGCTTCTTCCTCCTGCAAAACATCCATCACATTAGTCGTTCTTTCAATCTTTTCATCATCCCAATAGCTCTCATTTATTATCCAACCCTCATTATCATCATAAATAAACGGATCGGGGCTAGAATTCTGAGCAGATTGACATTCAAATTGGGAAGAGGGGTCGAAACCATCTATTAATGTCACATCACAAGAATAAAAATCATGAGAAGTAGACTGACAATTAGAACAATAAGGGGGTGGTGACATGTAAGTTTGGGGTGAAAGAGCAGATGAAGACATCTCCCACTCATAAGTATCTCTAGCCAACCACTCAATTAAATCCCAACAATAATCAGGCGATTGGAATAGAAATCCTCCATCACACATAGATTCTACCACCATCCTAGTTTCTTCATTTAACCCCTCATAAATCACTAGGCACATATACCATAATTCAATTCCATGATTAGGACCTATAAAATCACCAAGTCTGTGATAGTATTTCCAAAACAATTCATTCTCATATTGAAGAAAAGAAAAAATTGCTCTAGAATTACTAGCATATACATGGGATTCACATAACATATGAGGTAATTTAGGAGAACTCATGCAAAAATTGGGAGGATTTTGATATGATGCATCAAAACTGTAAACATGAGAATTCCAAAAATTATTACTATGTTGCCTAGCAAAATAATTATCCCCGTCATCAAAATAGCATGACTCCATGATACAAAAAGAATTAAAAAAAATAAATATAAAATATTCACAAAAAGGGAAAAAAAATATATACAATTTAGTCTCACCAACAATAAAAACTAACTAAAACAAAACCGTCTCCCCGGCAACGGCGCCAAAATTTGGTAGGCGTGTCGCGCACCTAACAAAAATAAATAACCTAACTAATCCTCCTAACTATGTAGTAGGGTAAGTCAGAGTCGATCCCACAGAGAGAAAGTTGTTCTATGATTAGCCCTTAAATAATGGTAAGACTAAAGGAGATTAATAACAATGATCGTCGAAGTAACTATACTAATCAATATATAAATAAAAAAATCTACAGCTAGTATCCCCACTAGCACGAAATAATACAAAATAATTTCTACCCCAAACTAATAAATTAAATGTTCACAAGGAAAAGTACACCCTATAAAGTACCATAGACCTCTCCCGAGTATCTATGGCTTCTCTAATATGCATTCAAGCCTACTCCCGTTGAATCATGCAAATTAAAGACATTAAACACTGCACTTTAACTTCCTAACAATCCATTCTACCTACTCCCGTGGAGAACTTCATGTCCTTAATTGAAATACTCAAATCCGTCAAAATCCAACTCCCGTTGTGATCAAGACAATGGAATCATAACAATACTAGTTATCCCTAATCTAGTATTGGAATATGCACAATCAATTAAGCAAGAACAATCAACCATTAATATGAGAATTTAAAGAAACAATCATGAATTAAATCATACTAGGGTTCAACTTAACCATAGATAAAAGAAACTACTCTATCATGAAATAAATAATGAAATCTAAAACTATAAAAGAAAACATAATTAAAGAAATCAATGAAAGAAACTAATAGAACTCATGAATTAATGAAGAAGAATAAAAACTAGGGTTTACACTAAAAACTAGAGAGAAAAGAGAGGAGAGAAAACTAAAACTAAACTTAAGAAAATAACGTGAGAGGGAGGAGGGGAGAGAAAGAATGAAAACCTATCTAAATAAATATTCAATAACCTAATATGACTTGGAAAGTAATTTACAAGATAAGGAAAGTCTTACATATATCATTAATAGGCGGATTAGTGATCCGCGGGTACGCGTACGTGGCAGATTCCAGCAGAAACAGTCCAACTTCAAAAAGGCATAACTTCTTGAATAGAAGTCTTCTCAGGGCGTGCCACCTATCGTTGGAAATCTCTTCAAGTCTAGTTTCCAAATATGTTAGAATTACTCGATTTAAATAAGCACATCAAAAGTTATGATCAGAAGAGTAGATGTGACTTCTTTTTCACATTTCTTCTAATGACTTTTCCGCTTCGTTTTTGCTCAAACTCGTACTATGACATATCCATATGATCCTTAAGCATTATAAATCCTTTCCAAGTGCTCCTAATCCTCAAGTTCATCTAATCATAATCCAAATACGTTCTCAATGCCTGAAATTCATCAAAAATAAGAAAACATACCGAATAGGAGTAGAAAAATATAACTTAAGAATATAATGCATCAATGAACCTAAATATGAAACTAAATGCTCTAAAAGGCAACCTAAATGCACCTAAAAACTATATATAAAAATGACTTATCAAATTCCGTAATCATTTTTGAATTAGTACCTATGTAGATTAGATCATCTACATAGAGACACAATATGAGGAAATCTTGTGATCCTTGGGCCTTGATACATAGTGATGGCTCACTTGGGCTTTTTATAAACCCATTTTGAAGTAGGTGGCCATCTATTTTGCTATTCCAGTCCCTGGGTGCTTGCTTAAGCCCATAAAGGGCTTTACGAAGGCGGTATACTTTGTCTTCTTTGCCTTCGGTGAGATATCCTTGTGGTTGCTCAACATATACTTCTTCTTCAAGCTCCCCATTTAAAAATGCTGACTTGACATCTAATTGAAAGACAGGTAATTTAAGTTGAGCATCAAGAGCAAGGACTGACATGATAGTCTCCATGCGGACAACGGGAGCATATGTCTTGTTAAAGTCAATCCCTGGTTGTTAGGAGTAACCTTTTGCAACAAGACGTACCTTGTACTTCTGGATGGAGCCATCTTCATTATACTTGACCTTGTAAACCCATTTGAGACCGATGACTTCTTTGTCTTCAGGTTTCTCAACAAGCTCCCATGTGTTATTTTTCTCGATCATCTTGATTTCTTCATTCATGGCCTCAATCCATTTCTCTTCTCGTGATGCTTCTTGAAAGCTTTGTGGTTCGCTAGCGAAGAGAGCCATGATAGCTTGATTGCACTGGAAATCCTCCAAGTAGCTTGGTGGTCGTCGGTCCCTTTGCGAACGTCGTACTACTCGAGCTGAGCTTTGAGAGCTTGATTCTGATGTTGGACTCAACGATCTCGAGAATGTGGTTGGAGATCTCGGTGATGATGGACTGGAGGATGAATGTGTTGCTGGATGATCTGGGCCTTCATCTTCTCTTGGGCTTGGTGGAAGAAAATCTCCTTCACGTGGCTGAGATTCATTCTCCATCCACGTCCATGGAGCTCCTTCATCGATTATGACATCTCTTGAGATTATTAGCTTCTTAGATTCGGGCTGATAGAGATGATATCCTTTAGACTCGTCACTTTATCCGATGAAGATACATTTTTCTCCTTTTCCATCGAGTTTTTCCCGATTTGTCTCCTCCAAGGTTTCACCAAATCCACAGTAAGTAACTACATGCTTCTCAAATTATGTCTATTTTAAAACTACTCCATGTTTCGTTTTTCAAAATCAAATTACACTTTTCATATGCATATACAAATGGTGAATAATATGCCAAACAAATTAAGTTGATGGCTTCACAAAGCCACAACATTACAAGCATATGGGTGGCAAAATATATGCTAGCACTATGCATACCAGGGTGACATATACAAAATATTGTGAACTAGATACATCAGGGGCAAGGAAATAGACCCCGATCATGTGCCGGGCAAAAAACCCGAGCATTAAAGGGCATTAGACCCTAAAACAAGACCTAAGCAAAATGCGGGCAATAGATGTGACGGTAGTGCATAGGATGGGTAAAGACCCAAAATGCAAATTGAGGTAAGAAGACTTTGTATGTCGGATCAACAATCAAGATACCGACAAAAAAAATTAAAGTAGGGTAATAAGGATCATGGAGTTCATCAACAATAATTCAAGCAAACAAACACAATGCTACGACATAAGGGAAATAAAAGTGGAGGAGTAAACATCAAGGGGTATTTTCAAGGATTCAAGAGCACAAAACAAGTGCACATGATTGGAGCATTGCAATTAGAAGGGAGATCAAGAAGATACAAGAATAAAGGGGGAGATGAACAAGAGTATTTCAAGTATGCATTTCACACTACAAAAAATTTTGGCTATAGAGGCACATCATTTGACCGACTTGCCTCTAAAACCCCCTTTTAGCATCAAATAAACACGGTTGCCTCTAAATTATATGGTATTTAGTGTCAAGTATATTATGGTGCCTCTAAAGATACATTTCAGCATCAGATGAATGTTGGTTGCCTTTAAAACCATTTTTTTAGCATTACATGAATATTGGTTGTCTCTAAATCCGTATTTCCAACTTCACATAAAGTTAGTTGTCTCTAAAGCCATTTTTTTAGCATCAATTGTAGTTAGTTGTATCTAATGCCATGTATTTAGTGTCAGATGAATTTAGTTGTATCTAAAGCCCTTTTTTTAGCATCAAATGTAGTTAGTTGTCTCTAAAGCCATGTATTTAGCGTCAAATGAATTTAGTTGTCTCTATAGCCATTTTTTCAGCATCACATATATTATTGTTGCATCTAAAGATATTTTTTAGTGTCACTTGAATTGGGGTTGCAGTGGAACTAACTTTTTTTTTTAACATCATGTAGAAAGTAATTGCATCTAAAGATAATTTTAACTATCAATTAAATTACGCTTGATTATAAGACAACAATTTAATGTGAAAAACCTTAAGGTTACACTTATATCTGTCTTTATTAATATCATTAAGATTATGCTTAATTGTTTGTATGTGTGTGTGTGTATACATATCGATGGTTGGGATGGTGAGTGTTCGCGAACATTTATTGTCTGCCACAAAAATGTTGAGAGGAGTGACGCCCTAGCGAGTGCCTTTTCGAGATTTGCATGTCATATAAGGCAGCCGCATTTGATTATTTGCTTGGGTGATTGGTAGTTAGATTAATATGAACAGCGAACTTGAATTTTGTCTGCTTGAACAGTTCTTAATCATGAAAATATTTTGAACTGTGATTTTCCTATCTGAGGGGCCAGACAATTATTTTCATGTTCATGTCCTGTTTGCTTGAGGAGTTTGATATGTCATATTTATATATAGTTTTTAGATGGATTTTGATTGTATTTAGAACTCCTTTTAGAGCATTTAGGTGAATAATGGCATGAATTACGTAAGTTGTGCTCTACTACTCCCCGTTTGCGTGCTTTGATGATTTTCAGGTTAATTTAATACAAATTGATTATGATTATCTAAGATAAAGCCTATTAATCATTTAAGATGAATATATCTTGCACAATGATCACAATGAATCCGTTAGCGACAATTTTGAGTTAAAATGAAGCAAAGAGTTAGTGAAAGAAGTGCCAAAACTGACACCTATTCACTATTTTGATCATAAATTTTGATAGAAACTTTATAATCAAGAAATTCTAGCTGGTTTGGAAACTAGACTTCAAGTGATTTCCAATGATAACTCACACACCCCAATCTGACTTCTGGTTTGAGAGATACATCCTTTGCAAGTTGACGTAAATCGCAGTTGTCCCGCCCGGTCGACCGAACGGTTTCGCCCTACCGGGCGAAATGAAATTTTCACCAGAATGCAAGGCATGTTAGCCCGGTTTTTCTTGCTTGCGCGCCCGACCATGCGGAATTTTTTCTTTGTCGTTGTTTGAGAATCACCATCGCTCGACCGGTTTTTCGGGAAGGTTAATTTTGCCCTTTTTAGCCGGTTTTGTATATGTATAAATAAGATTTTAGTATTTTCGATTAGACCATCTTAATTTCTTTGTTTTTTAGGTCTAAATACTTAGTTTTTTCTCTTTAGCTTTGTATTGACTCTTGGTTTTGAAGATTATAAAGATCATTGATTTCGTTTTCGTTGTTCTTCAATCATTCGGTGTTCCTCTTTACTTTGTTTAATTTAATGGATTCTTCTACGTGCATTATGTTTATTGAGTTTATTATTATAATGAGTGAGTAGAATTTTTCTAGGGCTTATAGAGGGAAGCCATGTTTATACCTTTTTGTTATTATGGTTTACAGTTCTTCGTTATTTGGATTGCATTATAATAATTCCTATTGATTTGTTATGCTTGTTTAGTTCATGTAATTGTGCAATATCATGAGTTATGTTTAGCTAATAGGAGTTAGAATCGAAAGATCGTATTCATTACAGGCTTGTTACAATAGGTAGATTTGATGAGCGATCGTACTGGCATATGTTAATCTAAGAGTTGTTAAGCCGGACCGTAGGATTAACGAAATACTCTAATTATTGGAACCTCAACCCAAATATTGTTGAACTATATTGTCGTGATTAAATTGGTATAAGCATGGTGGACCGATCGATTGCCCTAGGTTTTTAATTATTTGATAAATTTCCATCTTTTTGTGTTCTAGTTTGTTCTAGTTTAGTTATTAATTCTTCAATCATTTTCCTCTCTTGAAGTAGTTAAATAATTGAGCATAAATCTATAGAACTCCTCTCCCTGTAGGATCAACCCGTATTTGCCAGTTTCCGCTAGACATACATCGTGCACTTGGGGTATATATTTTAAAACCCACTAGGTAACGATTTTCAGGGTGATGTGTTGGTTCATAGTGATTTCGAGGGTGCTGCCAGGGTTTTAGAAGTGTTGTGAAGGTGTTGCTAGGGTTTCAGAAATGACACGAAGGTGCTGCGAGGGTAGTGCAAGGGTTTTTAGGGAAGGTGTGAGGGTGGTGCGAGGTTTCAGGGGTGCTACGAGGGTAGTGTGAGGGTTTTGGGGTGCTACGAGCATGGTGCGACGGTTTCAGGGGTGATGCGAGGGTAGTGCGAGGATTTTTAGGGGAGGTGTGAGGGTTTCAAGACTGTTGTGAGGGTGGTGCGACAGTTTTAGGGTTGATGTGAGGGTTTCAGGGGTGCTGCGAGGGTGGTGTGACGATTTTAGGGGTGTTATGAGGATGGTGCGACGGTTTCAAAGGTGATGTGAGGGTGGTGCGACGGTTTTAGGGGGGCTGTTGAGGTTGGTGGGGGAAGGGGTGGGGCTGGGTTGTTAGGGTTAGGATTATTGGGGAATTAGGGATTGGGGTTAGGTTAGGTTTAGGTTAGTTAAATTAGGGTTAGAGGGGGGATTAAGGGTTAATGACTAACGGTGTTAGAGTTCTGTTAGTCATAAGAGTAGGTTGATTTATTTTTTAAAATGTCGGGGGTATATAGTGAATTTGAAAATTTGAAAGGTTCTATGGCGCAAAAAAAAATCAGTGGTATATGGTGAAAAAACCGTATCTTTTATCTCAATAATTATGATCTAAATTGTCATGGGCCGAATCCTCTTCATATTTAAGCCCGCAAATGTTAACCACCTCACTACTGCTCTATCTCTTACGAATCCCATCTACAACTCCTTCAATAACCTCGCTTTCCATAGGTTTATATTCTATTTCATTCTAATTTACATTAACCACCAATACAAAAATGGAGATTTCCGTCGGATCACAAACTCTCATTTGCGTGAAATTAAGAGGGACTTTGGTTTAGAGCTCAAAGCATCAAGAATGTCAGAGGGAAGGAAGTTGTGTTCACTCTTTTTAGAGGAAGAAATAGAAGAAACATAAAGCTACTGAGCTCTCTTTCTGGTGCTAGTACTTTTCTTTCCCATCTTAATTGGAAGAAGTGCGAAAAAGGCAACTAAAAAAAGAACTATAAAATTGAAGAAGGCAAAATTGAAAAATTACAGAGAGAATTCTTACCTGGAGAATTTGGAAGATGAAACGGTAAATATGCATCTGAAAAAAGTGGCGTGTGCAAGTAAATAAATATTTTAAAATAATGAATGGTTGGGGAGAGACGTAACTATGGGTGATGGTTACCTTTTGAAAGAAAAGACATGTAACAGTGTTCAAGGTCTAGTATTTAATTGTGTGGGTAATAGGAAGTTGTAATTTTCGTTTTTCAACTTTTTGGCGCAATTCCCAAGCAAAATTAGGGGAATTGTTGTGTGGTAAAATTCGAGTCATATTTGACCAACATTAATCGACGTGTCCAAAGATACGACATGTCCCGATTTTGTTTACATCACCATCAAGCACGTGTTTATATTCCGCGTTGAATAAAGTCGGCATCTGTTGGGCAGTTGGGAGAATAATGGTTAAAGCTCGCAATGATATAAGAAATCTCCAGCAGGAATATCTATCATTTCCACCAACCAATAACGGTAACTTAACTAGGGTTTTTTTATCATAAATAGGGAAACATGAAGTCAATTTAAGACATGAGATTACGAGCTTAGTCTAAAACTACTTTACTCTTCTTTGTTAGAGATTTAGAGTATTAGATGTATTGGTTTCATGTCACGTGGTTTTGATTCGTAATGGTTATGGTGGCGTAACTCGAATCAGCATGAGTTATAGAGTTCATTAATGTATTTATTACATTGATGAAGGAGTGTTTGCTCGGTTTAGAGCGAGCGATCAAATTTGGCAGGGATTTTAAGAACGCGAAAACTGATAAAAATTGCGCGAGGAGCGCCGGCTCCTGCTTGGAGCGCCCGCTTCAGAGTGGAGCGCCAACTCCTCCTCTGCGCTGGCTTATTTTTGCATCTCTTGGTGACGGTTATTTGTCATATAAGTAATTGAAAGTACTCTAATTCATTATCCTATACATGTTTATGAAAGCAACAAGAGAAAACTCTCTCTATTGAAAAGCGCAAGTTCATTGTTCATCACATCAAATTCTTTCACACGCTTATTCTCATTTAACGATAATCATAGTGAGCGTGATCATTGTTGTTTCTTCTTTGTATCTCGAGAGTGAATTCCTTGTAACCCGTTATCAAAGTAAGGGTCGGAATATTGCTTTTGGGAAAGCGTATCGTGCCTAGAAGATTGTTCATTGTTGTTTTTAGTAGTCAAATTTGTGATCCTTGTAACATCTTTGTAGTATTTCTAACAATCCAAAAGCAATATCTATCGAAGATGACTACCATTCGTGAGATGACAACAAATTTTCACAAACTAGACAAGTTTGATGGCGTGGGTTTTCGTAGATGGCAAAAGAAGATGCATTTCCTCCTTACCTCTCTAAGTGTAGCATATGTCCTAAGTACTCCCAAACCCGATGAAGTGGAAAATGAAACTTTTGAAGCAATTAGGAAGAGAAACAAATGGGAGAACGACGATTACATATGTCGTGGTCACATCCTCAACGGTATGTCTGATACTTTGTTTGATGTTTATCAATTTGTAGAACCCGCTAAGATTCTTTGGGATGATTTAGAAAGCAAGTACATGGCCGAGGATGCTTCTAGCAAGAAATTTCTTGTTAGTAATTTCAATAACTTTAAAATGGTTGATTCAGGGCCTATTATGGAACAATTTCATGAAATTCAAATAATCTTAGGGAGTTTTAAACAAAACAACATTGTGATGGATGAAACCTTTGTAGTTTCCTCTATTATTGACAAATTGCCACCTAGTTGGAAAGATGTAAGAAATTCTCTTAAGCATAAGAAAGATGATATGCATGTTGAACAATTGGGTGCTCATCTTCGAATTGAAGAGGATATTTGGGTCCAAGATGGACAAAAGGATGTCAATCCTAATTTTTCCACCGTTAACATGGTGGAGGATGGTAAATCAATGGAGTCTTCTAATCCTAAGAAGAGGGCTAATAATTTCACCAAAGACAACAATGGGAAGAAGCCTAAGTTCGGTGAAGGTGCTCAACAAGGTTGTTGGGAATGTGGGAAGCCCGGTCACTTCAAGAAGGATTGCACCATTTGGAAGAAGAAAGTGAACAAAAATAATGGTAGGAATGGCGAGTCTAGCCAAACCCATTCCCAACAAGGTATGAGTATACAAGTTTCACTTAATTCAAATCTGAATTTTGTGTGTATGATTTCTGAAATCTTTTGTGTACAGGATGATTGTTCATGGTGAATCGAATCAGGAGCATCAAAACATGTATGCAAGGAGCGGTCTCTATTTAAGACCTTCAAGGAGGTTGACAATGGAGAAGTTATTTACATGGAAAATGATTCTATGGGTAAGGTTCTAGGCATAGGACAAGTAGAATTAGTTTTTAGTTCCAGAAAGCCTCTTATTTTAAGAGTTGTGTTGTATGCTCCGGAAGTTAGGAGAAATTTAGTCTCCGGTGCTACCTTGAATCGATTAGGTTTTAAAATGGTGTTTGAAGCTGATAAATTTATATTGTCTAAGGGTGGTACATTTGTAGGACTTGGTTATCTTTGTAATAGCATGTTTAAACTTAGTATTTCTAATGCTCTGAAAGATACTTTTTTTTTGTCAATGACATTTCTCCTCTATGGCATAATAGACTTAGTCATGTTAGCTATAAAAAGTTGTATACCATGTCTAAGCATGATTTGATTCCCTCTTTTGATCCAAGTATAGAGAAGTGTGGAACATGCATGTTAACTAAGATAACTAGAAAGTCTTTTCCAAATTAAACAATGTGGAAAAAGATACTTCATTGCTTGATTTGGTGCATAATGATTTATGTGATTTCCATAGCACCCCTTCAATTCCTTAGGGAACAAGAAATACATGATAATTTTTATTGATGATTATTCTCGATTTTGTTATGTATACTTGTTATTTAGTAAGGATGAAGCCCTTAATAAGTTTAAGATCTATAAGAATGAAGTTGAATTACAACTAAATGACAAAGTTAAATGGTTTGGAACCAATAAAGGTGGTGAATTCTATTATCCAAGTTATTTTCAATCTATGGGAATAATACATGAAACAACCGCAGCTTATACACCACAACAAAATGGTATAGCGAAAAGAAAGAATGTAACTTTGCAAGAAATGGTAAATTCTATGTTACTATTCAGGTTTAAGTGATGGTTTTGGGGAGAAGCTATTTTAACAGCTTGTCATATGTTAAACCGAGTTCCAATGACAAAGAACGAGGTTACCCCATATGAACTTTGGTATAAAAGAAAACCAAACTTGAGTTATCTCAAAGTTTGGGGGATGTAAAAGTGCCGAAACCCAAACGACTAAGTTTCCATATATATTTAATGTGGAAGAGGATCCTTTAACGTTTAATGAGGCTATGAGGGCTCTAGATGCCTTTTTGGAAAGAGGCAATTAATGATGAGATGGATTCCATCATGGAAATAACACTTGGGTTCTAGCTGATTTACCTCCTAAGTGTAAACCAATTGGGTGTAAATGGATTTTCAAAACTAAAATGAAAGTGGATGGAACTATTGATAAGTTCAAAGCTCGTCTTGTGGCTCAAGGTTCTTCACAAAAACCGGGTATTGATTATTTCGATACATATGCACCCATTGCTAGAATCTCTACTATAAGGTTATTAATAGCTCTTGCTGCTATTCATAAGCTTGTGATCCATCAAATGGATGTCAAGACGGCGTTCTTGAATAGAGAACTAGAGGAAGAGGTTTACATGCGACAACCGGAAGCATTTGTCGTGAAAGGTCAAGAGCACAAAGTATGCAAGTTAATTAGATCTTTGTATGGGCTAAAACAATTACAAAAGCAATAAAAGTTTGATGGAGGTTGTGTTGTCTAATGGTTTCAAGTTGAATAATTCAGACAAGTATAGCAAATTTGATGACAACGGTAATGGTGTCATGATTTGCTTATATGTAGATGACATGTTGATTTTTGGAACGCATGTCACAAGTTCAATGGACAAAATCCTTTCTATCTTCAAAATTCTCCATGAAAGATTTGGGAGAGGCGGATGTCATCTTAGGTATAAGAATTAAGAGAGACAATGGAAAATTGATCTTGTCACAATCTCATTACATTGAGAAAGTGCTCAAGAAGTTTAATGTTAGTAATTATTCTCTTGTTTCAATTCCTATGGACCCAAGTGAAAAATTGTTGCCAAATGATGGTAATATTGTATCTCAACTTGAGTACGCGAGGGTTATAGGTTGTTTGATGTATGCTATGACGAGTACTAGGCCAGATATCACGTTTGCGGTAGGGAAATTAAGTAGGTATATTAGTAATCCTAGTATGGAACATTGGCAAGCTATTCGTCGAGTATTAAAATATTTGAGGAAAACCATGGATTATGGTTTGTCCTATAGTGGATATCCTTCGGTTTTATAAGGGTATTCGGATGCAAGTTGGATCTCTAATAGAGAAGATCATTCCTCCACAAGTGAATGGGTATTCCTCCTTAGTGGAGGTGCTATATCTTGGGCTTCCAAGAAACAAACTTGCTTTGCGGATTTTTCAATGATATCGGAGTTTATAGCTCTGGCATCGGCAAGCAAAGAAGTCGAGTGGTTAAGGAATCTCATGTTTGAGATACCTTTGTTGCCAAAACCGATTTCACCTATTCTATACATTGTGATAATGATGCAGCGTTGGCAAGGGCTTATAGTCAAGTTTACAATGGTAAATCAAGGCACATCGGTGTGAGACATAGTTATGTCCAAGTATTGATCAGATATAGTGCTATTACAGTTGACTATGTAAGGACTACGTATAATCTAGCGGATTGCTTCACTAAGGCTTTAGCTAGAGATACGGTATTGAGGATGGCAATCGGTTTAGGATTGGTGCCCATTGAAAATCACGAGTAGGGAAATCTTAATTGAACGCCCAATAAGACATTGGGTCTTGAGTTTAATAAGATTATTTTCTTTATTTGATGATTGAAAGAACTAATATAATCATCCAATGTAAAGTTCTTTAAATATGTGATGATTTAAGAGGTTGTATAATCTTACTAGGTCTCTTGACATTATGCTTTATCACAAGAGCATGTTTCTTCTAAGAGATCTACTTATGTGAGTGCGAGTTTGGCTGCTTCACGGAGCTAGTGGGCATAGCTTTGATGTACTTATGAATGATACGGACCCATGGCTATTTTAATGTCAAGTATATAATGAGAAAAAATATTTAATCTTGTGTGTACAATATCTTCAAGTGTTCATTATGTATTGCTAATGGTTCAAACGTTTAACGACACCATTTGGATACGAATTCTTAGAATGTGTATTGTACTAAGTGGAAGTTCAAGTCTTTGTACACTTTCATTTAGCATGAGGTTGTTTTTGTAGTGATGAAGTTTGTGCTAGTAATACAAATGGATACTCTAAATGGGGGAGGATTATTGGAGATTTAGAGTATTAGATGTCTTGGTTTCATGTCACGTGGTTTTGATTCGTAATGGTTATGGTGGCATGACTCGAATCAATATGAGTTATAGAGTTCATTAATGTATTTCTTACATTGATGAAGGAGCATTCGCTCGGTTTAGAGCGAGCGATCAAATTTGGCAGGGATTTTAAGAACGCGAAAACTGACAAAAATTGCACGAGGAGCGCCGGCTCCTGCTTAGAGCTAAGGATGGCAGTGGGGCGGGTCAAGTAGGAGACCCGCCCCATCCCTGCCAAATTGGGGCGGGGATGGGGATTAAAATTGTACCCGCAATGGGTGGTGGAGCGGGTGTGGATTTTATGTTATACCCACCCCATCCCCAGCCGCCCCACCCCACCCCCGCGCCCCGCATATTTATTATTAAAATTATTATTATACATATATTACTAACGTATTTGAAGACACTGTTGAAATGTAATAAAATATTTGCCTTTGTTAATGTATTTTAACTTTTCTTTTACCATATTATATTGTGATTTTGTGAAGTAGACAACTATAATGGGCTTATGGCAGTTTTTTTGGTGGATTTTTTGCGAGGATGAAGTGGGTGTGACACGAGTACGACGCGGGGGCGGGGGTGGGGCGGGGTTGGGTCTAGAATTTCCCCCGCAATGGGTGGTGGGGCGGGGATGGGGATGAGAATTTAATGCGGGTGCGGGGATGGGGGTACCATCCTCCGCACCCGCCCCGCTCCGCCCAATTGCCATCCCTACTTAGAGCGCCCGCTCCAGAGTGGAGCCCTCTACGCTGGCTTATTTTCGCATCTCTTCAGTTGGTTTGTGACGGTTATTTGTCATATAATACTAGATGTTCCTGTAATTCAAAGTACTCTAATTTCATTATCCTATACATGTTTATGAAAGCAACAAGAGAAAACTCTCTCTATTAAAAAGCACAAGTTCATTGTTCACACACTTATTCTCATTTAATGATAATTATAGTGAGCGTGATCATCGTTGTTTCTTCTTTGTATCTCGAGAGTGAATTCCGTGTAACCCGTGCTGAAAGTAACGGTCGGTATATTGCTTTTGGGAAAGCGTATCGTGCCTAGAAGATTGTTCATTGTTGTTTCTAGTAGTCAAATTTGTGATCCTTGTAACATCTTTGTAACATTTCTAATATTCTTCTCCTTCTCAAATACTTGTGTACTTTCATAGCCATACTTACAATTATACAATGATCAATATTTTTATTCATATATTATTTAGCACTTATATTTAACTTTCTTGACAGATTAATCCTCCTTGATGAGATTTATCAAAAACAGTAAGAATATACAGTGCAAAATATTTCCGACTGTTGATATTGTTCGTTAGTAATAAGGACATGGGTATAGCAGTATTATACAGTGCTTAAAAACGCAAGGGTATCAACATGTGCTTTAATTTGTTTAAAAGTTCAAGGGTTCACCGTAAAATAAAATAAAAAAAAAATCTCATATTAACATATATATAGAAATGTATTGAACTTGAAGTGATTTTTTATGTGATACGACAACTTGACTTGTGATAAATTGGATAGAATTGAAAATGGGGTTGGGAATCCAATAAGGAGAGAAAAGTTTAGTCTACATACAAGTTCAAAGGAGATTCTATACTAAAATCAATCGACAATAGTAGAAGTAACTTTTTTCGCTTATATTGTGGTACTTTAATTTATTATTTCCACAATTTATATACCACTTGTGTGTATTATTTTTTTGGTGTTATAATATATTTTATACTTTCAAGTTTCAATTAACAAATGGTGGATCATGTTAGATTGTGTAAACTCTTTAATCTTGGAGTATTCACATTGATCAATATATATAGTGTTAACAAAAAATAATCCTAACCATGTTGGGAATCCAAAATACATAGGAATTATATAAATATATCCTTAATCGATGAGAAAATATTATCCTAAATATATTCTCTATCAGATCATATTATTAATAACAGCTAATAGATTAAAGTGACACACAAATGATAAACCCAAATCTTTAAGAGTGTGTATGAAGTGTAACATGTTACACCATAACTTATTGTGTAACATGTGTGATGACATACACCTTAACAAGAATAACATAGACTATAAAAAAAAATTATGTTTAAACAATTACACCCAATAACTTGTGAATCTTTAAACAAAAATTATGTTTTTGTTTTTAGTTACATGAATAACCATTCATTATTTTGTAGTACTGTTTGCATGTTCTGAAGAAATTTAGTTCCAAAATCTCAACAAACCAACCGAAATGGTCTCCTCACATCTAAAAATTGACCTAATGTTGAGGGGTATTGTTGAAATATAATGTTTGAGCAAGCACGTAAAACAAACACTTAATTAGCAACAAGCAAAAATGGAAAGAAAAACACTTTGAACCATAACCCTACGAAAATTACGTTCGAACACACAACATAATCATATTCTCCCAATAGAAAACTATAACACAATAAAAACAACTCATAATAACTGGCTTTTTCTCTCCCAAAATCCCTCCCCACCACCACCACCCATCTCCCCTCTTTCTCTCCTTCCATTACCCTAATAACCTCCTATATTCTGTCCACTCTCCTACGCTTTTAGACAAGAAGGGAAGAAAATACATACCCCATATTAAATAATAACACACATTTTCCTCTTTTCTCTCTTCTTCAAAAAAATATTTTTTGGGTTTTTTCTTGGGGAAAAACTAAGTTATTTTTGCATGGCTTCTAAACTATGGCTAATTGCTCTTTTCTTAGCCTTGATGGTTGTCACCGAATCCTCATCTTCGTTTGATGATTCGACATGGGGACTATCTCGATTAACCTCCAAAGGTGATGGTGATCTGCCCATCATGCGTACATGTAATGGACGCATTGGAGACTGCATTGGTGACGAGGAAGAAGAGGCCATGGACGTTGATGATGCCCGCCGACAGTTGGCTGGAAGGAGAAGGTACGTAATTCTCACTATTTGAATGCCTCATGCAAATTTTACCTAGGAGAAACTTTTAAATCATGACGTTATTAATAATCCTTGCCAATTATACTATGGTCTATGGTAGAGATAAATATATTATATCCCTAGATTTGTGTACTATTTTCTTATGATATTTATCCATATGTATACTACTACCTCCGTTTTTTATTATGTGCAACGATTTGACATAAAGTAGAGAGGGAAAATGTCTAATCGTTGCAAATAATAGAAAACAAATGTAATATTAAGATTAATTAATAGTCAAAGTTTCACGACAAAAATGTGCATGTTTTATATAAAAAACATTTAAGAAAAAAAGTATATACTATTCCAAATGATTAATGATATGGAAGCATTTCTTGACAAATAATGTGACAAATCACAAAAATTATATTTTTCTAGGCTTTTACAAATGTTTATAATCTGGATTATTAATGAAATGCATGAATTGTTGACAATTAAGAAATTTTTAAGAAATGATATGTACGTACATCTTCATGACATACATGCATCATCACTTACCCTTACATGCACGGAAATAAACCGAAACAGAATATCTATAAAAGTAATTTTTTAAGGCGGTAAGAGCAACTCCAATAGCAAGCTAATTATCAAATTAGCTTGTTATGCCACATAAGATTTTGTATTCATTTTCATTTCTAGCTGTATCCCAATGGTTAGCTACAACTTTTCATAAAGGGGTATCACTTGCCATTAATGAGATCCACTTTTCCAATAATCTTGGATTTGCTTTTGGCTGATTTCCCCCCACGCAAATTAGCTTGCCAAAGCTGATTATCTTGGCCAAACTTGTTAAATTTGTCTCCAATGTTCAAGCTAGTAGCTAGTGACTTTTAAAAATTTCAAGCAAGTCCCTAACTACAACTATTGGAGATTCTTTAAGAGAAGGGCGAAACTAATTGAATCATTGTTATATGTGTCACTGCAATCTGATCTATAAACTTTACCTCAACTCTAAATTAGAGTTATTTGTTGTTTAGTTAATTAACTTGTTATTTTTTTGGAGCAGTCGCTCGATCGAAATCTTTGACATATATTACAATGTATCCTAGTTATATAATTTCATAAAACTATTCATTTAGATACGAATGGCACCATTTTGTTCTTGCAGTCGACTCTATTCTATTGAAAAATAATCAAGGGTCCTACGTCGTTTAGTTATTACTTATGTTACTAGAAAGCAAGTTGCTTATAATTTTACAAAGAAGGTGAACTTTAAGACTATATTTCTGGAAAACAGGTACATAAGCTACGATGCATTAAAGAAGAACAACGTACCATGCAATCGACGAGGGCAATCATACTACAACTGCAGGAGTAATGCAAGGGCCAACCCCTACAACAGAGGCTGCTCATACATCACCCATTGCGCCAGGAACTTGGGTTGATTATTATCACATCCCATCTATATGTCGCTTAACACAACTCTTTTTCTCATATGTAATACGTGAATTCGATGATTAACTTTGGTTTACGTTTATTGTACAACTTAATCCTAACCTATACATTTTTTACTTTCTTGCCAATTTTATGATGTGCTTTTTTGTACTTGTGCCTTTGCATGTACTCGAACAAAATATCTGGAATAAAGAAAAAATTACGTGTAAATTAACATTTTTATAAGTGAAATAGATAAAAATAAAAGTTATTAAGAACGAAATCCTACTACCTATCCAATTTTTACCGTACTATCTCTCATGGTTATATTTTTAACGTATTATAATTTTGTTTAATGAATATTTTATGGCTAAGGTTCATATCCATGATAGACTTGATATGGTGGCTACGGTATAAGTGGGAAATAGTCATAGATGGATAAATCAAATTAGATGGCACGGTGGCCGCCTAGCCGGTGGATATAAGCTTATGCTGTACTCCATCGTGGGGCTTTGGTGGTTGGGTTTACACCCGCCACAAATGGCGAACAAGTGGTGGGCAAAAATGAATGGATTAGAGGCCAAGAGTTCCTCCAGAATTGGTGGATACTGACATGAAAACTAAATTAAGATTACATTAGAGCTTGATTGTTTTTTTTTTTTCTAGTCTAGACTAGTTTAATTCGGTATAAAATGCAAGGACCTAATATAAATCAAACATAAGATAGCATAAAATCTAATTACTACTTCATAATACAAATATTGCTCTAATATTCGAAACACCATCCACGTTGTACCAAAGCAACAATTAGGCTTCTTCGCCAGAACCTGGGAAATCATTTGCCTGGTGATGAAAATATGAGGCAAACTTGCTCATAGTTTTTACAAACTTTAATGTTCGTCTTCCCCCTGTATATAACGAGGGAAAAAATTGTCGAAAAAATACTCCAAATTACAAGATCACAAATACCTTAATAAAAAAGGCTTGAAATAGAATCTGGCCACCATCGCGCTATAACTTTGAAGGAACAAAAATGGGTAAATATCAAACAGGCTAAGTACTAGTACTATAGATACTTGACAACTCCGACATGTACAATTTATAAGAGCCTCCAGAAGCCACAAGCAGTCTTTCGGAAGAAACAAACAGGTACAATCTTTCATCAGAATAACCACCATCTTTTTGACTTCCTCTGCGACCAAAGATTTAAAAAAAAAAAAAGGGACTAAATAAGATGTAGAATACCTCAATGAGATAATGCAAGTAAAAGGTATATGCACGCATATCAGGAAAAACCATCTGACATTAGATAGCGCTGGCAGTTCAGGTTGGTTTCGGTTCAATTTCAAATTGTGCTTATATAATTACAATGTATGATGGATGGGTTAAACAGGTCCAATTTGGGTTCAAGTTCAGATTGGGTCAGGTGCAGGTTATTGGGTAGGATCAGAAATTGCCAGCTCGTCTTAACTAATGAAGGCCATGCTGCGAATTCACGCAACCTCATGGAAGCCACTATATGCAGGCCAGAATTGCTGTTTTAAGCAATAATAAGGTTATGCAACATAAGGCCATTTTTGAAATGACATTAATAAAAAGCCAACAATATATAGCATCTTCAACAAGGCTGATTGTAGCCTAATGCTAAGCAAGTTTTTGTACAATGTTTATATTTTCAGCATATATAGATGTGGGAACATATTGTCTTTGAGGAAAGGGTTTTTCCCACGAACTGTTTTTCGACATAATTTTACAATTAGAAAAAAATCTCACTTTTAGCCCTCTACATTATTATTATAACAGTAGAGAACTTGAGACTGCCCCTGTGATTCAGGTACTTCATCAGGCAATGCTCTTCCAATTTAATTTGAACTCTATACCTTTATAAACTATCCACTTTTCACATTTCGTACATATTTCTTTGCAGATTATGGAAAATATCCTCTTATTTCTCATACATGTTTGGCATAATGGTTCCTGTGGCAACTATCAGAAAGCTGAACCCCATATTGAAAGTGCTTTATATGATAATGCTTGGCCAACAAAAAAAGAGAACAGAGTAACAGACATGAATCATGATAGCCTAAAAGCAAAACAATCATAATGAAACTACTGCCATTAAATTTGTGGATCACAAGCAGAAATATATAGGAAATAACTACAGATGATATATACGCATTTGAATGAGAGGGTTCTTTCAGTGAAAATTTTATACCTAATGAAAGTGGATCCGATATAGGAGTCAGTGAAGAGAATGCAATACAAACCTTTCTATTCTCAGCCGGTGGATGCATGATGATTGGTTGAGAGAGAGTCTCAACATTCTGAATATAAGGCTGCAACTTCTCTTCCATCATCTCATTCAACTACACATCAGAAAGATGAGTACCATATCTTAGAATGTAAACATCTTTTTTGCTTTCTTACTCTGGGAGGGAGGGGGAGAGGGAGGTTCATAGGTATCGCATCTCTAGAAAGTGGTCAAATTTTTCAGGATACCCATTATATACCATTGTTGATACTAATATTTGTTAGAAAATATAATTCCAGTGAAAATGAATGATCAACATAAAGTATGTCCATACTTGCTTTCCTAAGAAACTACTTATAGGGGACGGAGAAGTGTCGGAAAAATATGCATGTAAAAAAAGATTGCATAATGAACAGGGGACAGAGAAATCCCATTCCCGCTCGTGCCAGAATACTTGCTTCTTTAGATGTTCTACTACGGATTCTCTTCATGAATATTACATAATTCCTCAGTATCTAGAGAAACTGCAGCAAGTAGAATGGTAAATAGGTAATAGTAGGTTTGGGGGCCAGGATATAAGATACTACTCTCTCCGATCTATAATATATAAGCTGTTTTAGCAAATTACTCTTGAACCAAATAATAAGATGTTCTACTCCAATGCAACAATAAATCTGACTTGTTAATATTAATACCATTTATAGGCTTTCCTTTAACAATATTAGATATTACTTGACCACATCAATCACCCAACTTCTGTATTTTGGGTCAAGAGTAAGTAGAAAAGAGAGTACTGTAATTAAATTCCTAGACAACTACAGCAAGAATATCTAGTAATTAATCATCTGCGATCACACATGGGGAGAACAGCTTTCTAATACCACTTTCACCACCGTATATTTAGTCAGCCAATCATACCACCTACATGTTGGCCAGGTTTCTTAAGTCCAAGAGTTCTTGGCAGCTTCATCACACTTCTTCGCTCATCCTTAGCCTATCCATCTTGGCATCTTCTAAAGCAATTCCAACCGAGCTCTTTTAACGTTTGTCCATATTCACCAAAACTGGACATGGACTATAAAGACAAACCCAAAATGGACTAAGTTGGACTATTTCCTTCACAAATCCTAATCGATCAGCAAAACATGTACCTCTACCCATCTAGTGGCACCAAAGTAGTGGCATAGGCGACATGTTGAGGCTAATGGTCCAAAAGTTAGCAAAGGCTGCAAACGTGCAATTTTAGTTGGCACATTACCGCTCTTGCAAGTGTAGTCTAGGCCCATGCATGGTTATGGATAACATGATAAGTGGAAGATACGTGATCAATGTGAAAGAGAAATTTTCCGTTCAACTTGCAGCGACAGCAAATGAAACATTGTGACAATACATGGAGCTCACATACAGCATAACACAACTCTTAAACCCTGAAAAGATTCCACTATGACCAACCTTGTTCTGACGCCATTTTGCTTCCCACTGCGCATCCAAAACTTTTTCAGCTATCTCCCTTTGAGCATTGAGAAGAAGAGTCATCTCCTGCAGCTTCTTTGGATCTTTAAGTTCATCCTTGCTCCAAGAAGATGCATTTAATGGAAGATTTAATTCCTGTAATTGCAAAACAATTAATACATTACTTAACAAAGACTAACATGCTTTTTCTGTTGCGAGAAAGAGGAAATCAAACTTATGAATAAGAGAAGTAGAGTTTCTTTTTGGCAGATCTGATCTTGTACTTCTTTATATTATGTTACTATCTAAAGAGATCAGAAAAAAGTATTATTCATATACTAAGAATATAGGAGCTTGCTTGAAGTTTCAGAAAAACACATCCCAACAGTCACAGCATTACACTTGACCGAGTGCTTCCACTCAGACAGGCGCCAGCTTTAAAGAGAAAATTTGAATGCACCAACAAAAGATGTGGATAGGTATTACTTGGATTTTAGCTTTACAGTACTCAACTTATTGACTTGCCTATATGTCTACCGTTTCCAATCCAGTTTTACTTGGTTTTAGTCGATGTGTTTTTACAGTCCAGACAAATATTAGTAGATGTCAGTTATAGAGTATAAAATTATCACTTACACCCCAGTCTTTGGGTCGTGGGGGAGGATCAAACTTCATAACTTCCATCTCTAGTGCTTTCTTGGCCTTGTAGTACGGAACATTTTTAACTACAACAGGGTCATCTCTAGCCCGGGCAGGATCAAGTGTGATTAAGGCCTGCCATCAAAACAACATAAGGAACACCATCTTCATAATTACAAAATTCTAAGGATAAAACAAGAATATGATGTTAGAGGGTCAACTTTCAAATACACGCAGCAAGCAGATTAGTCCATGCTACAAGGATGAAAGACTGAATCTTCTGCGGCTGTACTTGATTAACTATTCAAGATTGCAATTGAAGGCCAGAAGCTTCTGAACTTGAAAAGTCAAAAATCATTTAAGAGTGATGTTATGATTATATATAGAGTTTTTCTCCCCTACTTATATGCTAAAAGTGATGTTTATGGTGCTCTTAGAAGCCATTTTATACTAACTCTCTCCATCTAGTTTTGGTTTGCTGTTTTGTGTTGGATTGTAGGTTTTAGGGAGCTATTACCTACCTTATATGACAGCACACTGGATTAGAGAGGTTGGACGCTGAGTTTCAAGATCCCGAGGATGCTTTCCGGGACTTTGAGCAAAAGAAGAGCCAAGAAACGAGTGAAGGCTGATCGGCCCGATAGGATCGGGCAACACAGCCCGATCGGGCGAAGAAGCAAGATAAGTGGTTCTGTTGCGGACCCGATCGGGCGTTGGAAGCCCAATCGTGATTCGTTGTTCCGCCGGATCGGGCGACATGGCCCGATGTCGGGCGCCCCTGGCAAATTGATGCGTAGCTGCTGTGCTCGTAGGCCGCCCGATGTCAACGGGGGGATCAGCCCGATTTCATTGGGCGCCTTTGATTTTGTCCCTGTTTCTCCCGCTTTGGAGCCCGATTCTATTAGGCAACTTTGGCCTGATCGGGCGACAGTACACCACGCGCTTTTTAATGAATACGGGGCTGATTTTCGAGACTTTTGGCTATGGATTTTAGGGCTTGTATAAATAGAAAAATTAGAATTATTAGAAGACATCTTGGTTTTTATTATTAGTTTTCTCTAGAGAGTGTTTCAAGAACCTTAATTTAGTGCTTTTTGAATTCAATTCAAGATCGAACCTTTTTCTTATTCACCGGTTCAACATAATTCGGTAATCTTTCTTTATTATTTCTTTATTACTTCTTCTATTATTAATTAGATTCTTTTCTTAGTTATTTGCAATGTTTCAAAGTATGAGTTTTTATATGAATTTTGTTATTGTTTTCATGATTATGAGTGAGTAGTTTTATTTCTAGGATTGTGGGGATCTATGTATGCAATGAGGGATTAGTAGATTAGTTTGATTGCTTTGTATTTCAATTGTTTCCTATGGTTGAATCTTCATGCTAGAATTATAAGTTAGGCCTGATTTATATTTCTATTGTTGCAATACTGAATCTGCTTCGAGAGGAGAGATACCGTATAGGCTTTCAATTATTAGGCAAAGTGACCCTTGACCATGCGAGAGCGGCTGGGTGATCTTTGAGGGAGGTAATGTTCGAGAGAAATTACATGTGCCCTAGACAGTTTAACTTACTAAGTGGTTATTATTCATCCCTGATTTCCCGAATTGTATGCATAGTGATCCATGATTCTAGTGCTTTATTAATATATTTACACCTTCTTATTTAGTTCTGTTATTTGCTTAGTTTAGTAACACAACTCTATTCATCTGATTTTGTTAGTGTAATATTAGAGTTCAAATATAACAATATAACTCTCTCCCTGTGGATTCGATCCTGACTTCCCTGACTACTAGTTAGTGGACCTTTCGATCCTGACTTCTGACTACTAGTTAGTGACTAGAAAATACTTTAGCCTATCAAAGAGGCAGACAAAAACTCATAATTTTATAATTGGGAGCTTTGGACCTTGAAAAATATTATTCGAGAAGCTTACTCAAACATAAATCTGAATATCTATTGAGCATGATGCACAGGCATATAAGTGCTGATTTCTACACAAAACCTCTGCGCTCATCATCCTTATTTCATGGATTACCACTATTATTGCACCTATCGACAATGCCTTTCATTGACCATAGCCAGTATACATCACATCAAAGAAAGAGGGATTCATCTTACGAGCCTCCACTTTGGGTGCAGAAGAATCATTACTCCAATAGTCCAACTCAAAAGCAAGACCCAACAAGGGTCCTATTTAAATAGGTTTGCATTGATTTAGTACACAATGAAAGGTACAACAACTCTGTTCATCATTACTTGCACTTACTGAACATGGATACCAAATGGAGAGCACCACAGAGAGAAAACACATCAATAAACTGATTAGGGACAATTTTTATTGTGTTGCATATTACTTGAGGAAATATCTTCACAAAAGAAGGAATCAACACAGTGCAAGAAGTGAGAACTTCAAAGATACTAACAAACCAAGAATTTCAGATTGAACATAAAAATTATGAATACTTGAATGCTAGTGAGACAAGTCCAGTCAGACAGAAATTATATTAACTTGGAAGTCAGAATTAGCAAACAAGTGATATGAGTATTAAAGATGAGTAATATTTGGTGTTTAGGTGGATAGGAATATCAATGAAATGAGATAGCTTAGCTATTCAAAAACCCAACTTGAGCAAGCTGACCCCAATTATAAACTTTTTGAAACAAACATCAAGCTTCAAGATCTGAATGATACACCACAAACAGCCCCGCGCACAACAATTACCTAGACTTACAGACATGAAGGAAAACCTTACCTGTTGCAAATCTTCCCATCCAGGTTGTCGTTGAGAAACCACATCTCGCAGTTGATCATAACGCATCGACTCCTACAGCACACCAGAGAGCTACTTTTTGTCAAAGCATGAAATATTTGAAGCCAGAATGAAAGAAACTACAAGCAATGATGAGACTAAATAAATGAGGCTGTCAACTATGATCTCCTCTAATATCACCCAATTAATTCCAACTGTGCAATTAATAGAGATGACCCTTATTAATTAATTAATTAAAAAAACAGAGTTCTCTAATTAGATTAGTTGGAGATAGAAAGATGCAGAGAAAGGAGGGAGAATGCACATGTACTAGTTTATACAAAAGGCAGTATACTAGTGATATTCTTGATAAGAAATTAAAAAAGAAAACATACCAAGGAGATTGCAATAATTGGATTCTACATATTAGCTAATTTGCAAATAATTTATTGGGTTAGAACTTGGTTTTGTTTGGTCAAAGATTCCAGAAGATGAAGATTTACCATATTTGAACCAAAGTTAGATCTAGAATTGATATACGCAACAAGAAAGAACCTCAACCTTGTATTGCCACCAAATTTTCTGTTTGATTTCATCATCGAAGTTGAATCCACCAACAATCTGTGGCATGGTAAGAAGCCAAAATTCCGCAATGCTTGGATCCTTCATGCTATGGACAATGTGCTGAAGAAAAGATCAGCAATGATGTCAGTAACAGAGACTTTAATCAAGAAATCTCGAAACCATATCAAGTCCAGAAATTGTCATGACGCACGCAGCCTTTTTTTTCTTTTCTATAGGATCCGTAATGAGGAAGTGTACTAGAAAGATACCAAGGGAGTTGTTGTCCATTTTAAAAAGGGAGGAGTAGGTCTTAGGGATTAAAGCAACAAACCTCAACCCCAATGGAGCTTTAAGCTTAGAAGGTAATAAGAGAGTGAAAAAAGCGCTCAATCTAAAGAACCTCTTGTGATCTTATCTACCAAGTAAAAGGAATACAAGCAATTCACTAAATTAAGCACATTATGCATGCAGCATTTGTTCAGGTTATCTAAACCCCGAGAATATGTAGCAAAAGCACCTGGTGCATGTAGCAATTGTTACTTGTTAGGAACTATCTGCTGGGTTTCGGAAAAGAAGAGGATGCATCTTTACTCTTTTAAGTCGATTTGGAATTAATTGCCTGAAATTCCAAAGTAAATTGCCGAATGCCACCTTCATTTTTTAGGTCGAACTTTTGAGATTAATTTACTCTAACTATATTCGTAAAATTACAAAAGATAGAAGGTATAATTTGATACAACTAATGATATATGTTTCGCATTGTGAATCAAGCCAACTTTTATCATATATTAGTGGTCAAAGTTTTGGAATAAGGAAAGTCACAGAGCGAATAACAAACAAGAGGACATGCCACTAAAACATTACAGAGAAAATAATAAAGCACATCCATAATCCACCCCTAAGAATACTATGTCCCTATTTCTTATGGTGTAGCTTCTTCAAACCAGTCAAAAGTACCAGTGCGGCAGCACCCAACCTCTAACACATGCATATGATAATTCTTGGAGACTTGTACGCTCCAGATAATATAAAATGAACTGAACACTTCGAAAAATAGCCATGTCCAACCCTCAATAGCAAACCCATAGTCCCAACTGAAATCCTTGTGCGTCCATGTCCAGCTACCTCAACCCAACATTCTTTCTAGATTTGAGCACCCACATAGTGTCATCTTATCGCAACACTTTGATATCTATCATATTCTTCTTCCTTAAAAACTACCTAAAAGGAAAACTAACAAATAAACAACTACATAAATGTCATATTCTGAGTGGGTAACAACTGTCTTCATGTGGAAGGGAGTATATCACCACTAAGAGAATTCACATTATTTCTAGGCTAATAACTCGAATAGTTGAATTACCAGAGAAACTGATATATTCACAATTTTGCATCTAGTACTGAAATGAAAAAGAATAATACTGCAAAACAGTGCAGATCATCGTCAGAGCCATCCAGAAACATAATATACATTGGGAACTTGTGCTTACAAATACAGAAATACATGCATATAATAGAATGAGGACACAGCATCAGTTCTTATATTTCATTTCCCTATCATAAACCACCACTCTCTTATCCAACTTCAAGAGAATGAGAAGAGAATCCATGTCGCAAATGCAAGAAACAATATATTCTCGTGATTTTCCAAAGTTGAGGAAAACCCTGCCCTACATGGATGATCATAGTACAGAACAGGAACAAACAAGAGACAGACAAGCAGCCAAAACTAGGCAGGGAAGTCGAAGAGCTATGAGCTATGACACTTACCTCATAGGGATAGTCCATTTTCTTCAAGACATTATAGGCTTTCCAGGGAGGCTCCATAATCTGAAAAATAAAAGACAAGAACAGCACATGGGACTCAGAAAGATATTTAGATAAGTGATTGCCTTAAACCATCAGCAATTCACTTAATTTATAAAAGTAATGGATATAAAATCAAGCGATACTGAAGAGTCACATAAGTCTATTAATTGTTAGATTTCCCAAACAAAGAGGAAGGCGTTGTGTGAGAATCACATCAGCAAAGATCAAAAAAGTATCTCGCGGTAACAGGTAGTCAGTCCCCGTTGGAATTTTGTCAAGTTGACCTTTATATAATACAGACGATTGTTGTCACTCACAAGGATCAGAAGCTGCTTTCAGAGACAGAGGAGAACACATGCAGTGTCTTGCAAGGAACATTCACTGTTCTCACTTCTCAGGGATTGGATTAATATATAAGGTACTCAGCATCATAACAACACAACGGGAACTTGTAGGCCTTTCCTTTAAACACATTCATACTGTTGCTTAGCAGTGGCAGAGAAAGTTGTCTATGTTGGTTTGACACATTCAAACAGATATCTTTATTTTGTCGCCAGTATCATAGGAGATTTGATTGTCTATGTTGGTTTTGGAAGTGACGCAAAGAATACTATTTGAAACAATGCTCTTTCTAGAATGATTAAGCGCACCTCGCTATAAAACCTGGAGTTTCAACGAAGGGTAAGCTTATGGTACTCCTCTCAGAGTTCAGACGAAGTGCTTTATATAACATCCCACGTTATTTATCCTGCTACTGTCCTTAGGGTATGTTCTCTTCACCTTATTTTTGCTTAATTTATCTTATCTTATTTTTCCTGAACTTTTCTGAAGTTCTTTTTTTTTTAGAACTTTCTGAACTTTTCTTAACTTTCCCCAAAAAAAATTTATTTCTTCTGTACTTCTTTTCACTTTTTTTGAACTTCTCTTTATTTTCTAAACTTTGCTTAGTTTTACTTAACTTTTCCTAAAGTTTTCTCAATTTTTTGTATTTTTTCTGAATATAAGCAAAAATAAGGTGAAGAGAACATACCCCTAATCTAAATATCTTCAATTAGAACTTAATTGAGAAGCTTTGTAGCTTGCTAAATGGTTTGTCAGTAGGAACTAGAAAGTAATGATGTTTGATTTTGTGCATTGTACTATGTAGTGCGTACTCTCAATGCCTCTTACTTTATCGTATAGTTCTTCTTCCTTTTCACCCCCAAAAGAATTTAAACAAGATAAAACTGCACTCTATACGTACAGTTTGACAAAAACTATTATTATACTCAGTTTTATCATTTCCAAGAGTTTATACTCCTAAAGATTGTCAGAACTGGGAATAAGATTCACGATATCATCTAGAATTCCTCATACAGCTTAGGAAACAAGTTGTTAGAGATTGAATGCACACTAGACCTATTCAATGGGTCGGGTCCCAAAAAAAGCCCATGACCCGACCCTATTATAGGGTCATGACCCGACCCAACTAAAATAGGGTTGGGTAGTATAGGGTCTAACCCTATTAATGTATTATCGGGTCGGGTTAAAAAAGGATCAATCTCATTTTGTCTAAACCCTAATAGTGCTCCCTCTCTCTCCTTCTTTCTTTCAAAATCGAACATATTTCTCACTGGAAATTGCGACGCCATAGCTAACACTAACAGATACCAGGTATTTCTTCCTACTCCTAGTATTACGATCTACTTTTTAGTATTCTCTTCGATTTTTTTTCTGATTTGTAAATCAATGCTTAAAGTTCTGCTTTTAGGGTTTAGATTCAACTTTATTCACCAAATATCGATTTTTCTAAGGTTTTTAGATTTTAATTGCATCACTTACAGTCGATTGTTCAACAAATGTTCGATTTCATTGTTAATTGCAGATTTAAAGTTTTGTTCTAACAAAGAATTTGGTGAAATTTGTGAATGGTGTAGGTGTTCGAACGGCTTATAATCTACTGTTTTCTTCTTCCCTAACCACAAAACATAAACTGTTGGGGCTGGGTTTTCTGTTGAATGGTTTGGATCTTTCAGAGGATTTATATGGCTGACATCATTCTTGTATTTTCTTGCTGCTTTCTTTTGGAATCTATTATTTCGATGCATCCAGTAAGTGTCATGCAGTTGCTTAATGATTTATTAATATTCTCTTTCTACCCTTCCACTTTCTAGTTTCAATATTCTCTCTGATAAGAATCTGTAGTGCTGTATTAATGTATTGCTATGCAACAGTATAGAATGGTTTAGTTTTTTCGGCATGGCGTATATGAAGCAAACAATTTAACTGTGGTACCATGCTTGTTTGATTTTCAGGATTTACGAACCATCTAGCCATCAGCAGAGAGATACTGTGTGTGGCAGACGTGATCACGTGATGATGTTAACAAAGTAGAGGTTGGAATGTTGATGGGAAACACTAGCTAGTAAAAATGTTAGATGAATTTGTTGCTCCTGATTGTAGAGATGTTAAAACAGTAGGTGTTTTGTGCTAAATTTCCTGCTATGGTAGTATGTACATGATTCTAATTGCACCAGATAACATTGTAGATGATCTGTTTTAGTAAGTACTGATTGCATCAAAAGTTCATGTAATGGCCATTTTCCAGTTTGTAACTTCTGCGTTTTCTATTGAGTATCATCTTTTATTTTCCTCAAGTGTTTTCTATTAATTTTACTTTTAAAAAAACAGGGTCGGGTCGGGTCAGTCTAGCCCTTGACCCGACCCGACCCGTCAACAACGACTTTAGGCCCGCCCTGGTGAACAGACACAGATCCAGTGCATGATTTAATCAATGATATTAAGTATGCATGTAGTCTAGAATTCAATTCCAAATGCAGAAGGATCAACATTTGTATATCAAATTGTGGTCGCTGGAAAATGCAGGCCCAACAATTCTACAATGGAGGCTGTAAGAAATGATATCGCTGTAGTGTCAAAATAACTCAAGCTGTTGCAACTTTGTAATTGAATTCTGACTTGTTTCTTGATTTTTATCACTTACACTTTTATATATAATATTATGTCTTCATGTGGTGGGAGTTCCAACTTCCAGCAAAGCTATTTCAACTCTTTGATCGCATTCTAATATTTATACACTATGTGAAAAAGATGGTCTTTCCTAAAAGCTGACAGATCAATATATAATAATAATAATAATAATAATAATAATAATAATAATAATAACCATAACAATAACAATAACAATAACAATAACAAGTCTTATTATCCCAGAGCATTGACATGCTGCACTTTTTTAGTATGCACTTCTCCATTTCTCAAGAAGTTATGAGAAGATCTGGCAGATTCTTTAGAGAGGACCTTCCCAATAAAGAATGATTGTATTTAAACAACAATTAACTTAGTATGGCTCAATTCCCCTCAAAAAAAAAAAAAAACTTAGTATGGCTCAAACAAGGAAGGCAAAAGTGAAAGTGCTATAAGGGACTAGGAATTGATCAAACATTAAGGCACTTACATCATCAGCAGAGATACGGACATGTAATTTGCCCTTGCATTCGGGACATTTCATCACACCCTAGAAGAACACAAACAAAATTCTCACAAAATGAGAACCCAAAATATTGCAGACAAATACTAGACTACTAGAGTATGAGCTACAGACCTTCTGAACATAATTATTCACATTTTATAACTTAAGAATGGAATTTTAAAAGGTACCCCTCAGCTTTTAAAGAATGCACCAAGTACCTTCACATTTTGAAAATCGCGGCGCGTACCCCTAAGGGTTGCAAGTTGCAACAAATTTACATAATAACTAATAAACGCAAAAAGAATGTCGTTAGCTATCCCTCCAAGAAATAAATTAGAACGCCAAAATTTGTTGAGATTGGTGGAAGAGGTAATGGGAACAAAGTGAGTACTGATTTTGGAACTCTGGTTAATTGCTGAGAAGATTAAATAACAATATTTTTTAGGTTTTTAAGTCATCAAGGGTATATGGAAAAATTCATTACAAATCTTAGGGGTAAAGGCATAAAGGTGCAATTTTCAAAACCCATACGTACCTCGTGCATTCAAAAGCTCAAGGTATGGGGTACCTCATGGAAATTCCATAAAAAGAGGTGCCATAAAGAAACAGAAATTTGTGATGGAATACAACGGAAACAATAGACCCAAACATATATATCACCACTACAGTAAGAAGTCTTACAGTTCCATCACAAGTAGGACAATCCTTTGATGGCAACGGTGTATGTAGATCGATGGCTGAAGGAAGGTGAACCAACTCGGCTTGATTATTGGCAATTGCATCTGCAACTGACTCAGCAGTTGGCTTTTCACCACTGCCAAGTGCCAACAAAGTCATCAAAGATCGTTAAAATTGCTAAACTCCCTTAGCTTTTGATATTTCTGAAGATTCTACAAGACATCATTCAGGAAGAAGAGAAGCAACAAAAGCAATGACAGGCCTACCTCCTCAAGGTGTAACTTTTCACCTGATAGTGTACCTGGCCAGTGCCTCTGCACATAGTACACCGTAATGCCTGCCATCCACTACAAGTTCGACAATCTCTACAATCAAAAAAGATAACAAAACAACAGGATACCTTAGAAGAGTATTAGTTATAACCTCAAAGGCCCACACCGGGAACCAAGCCACATCCACATGATTTAAAGAAATTTAAGTATGTAAAAGCACTCAGCTTTATGCCTACATATTGTCTGATTTCTAGCCATAAGATCTGTATGCAAAATATAAATATAAAACTGAAATCTAAAAAGATATGACATGGTTATATCCAGTGAGCCAAACACCAAGAAATTTATCAGTTCCACTTTCCGAAGATTGAGAGAAAGATCTATTTGAAGTAAGGGAAGACATGAGAAGTCCTTAATATACTTGCAAGAAGAAAAAAGTTCTCGAACTAGTAAATATTGAAATGGAAAAACCATATAGCCCATGGAATGATATCTGATCCAAAAATTCCAAGTCCCTTGGCAAAAATTCCTTCTTTCAAGAATAAACCACAAAGAGCTAAAAGCAAGTAGTTCATGATTCGCATGATTAGAAACTGCAAGGTAGATTATAAGCACCTCTGACATATCACCTTCTTCCCCAGCTCCAGTGCAATATCCCAAGTTCCAAAAGTAGCAATTGCCTGAAAAGATAGCAAAGAAAAAGCCAATCACATCTTTCAGACCTTCAGGCATAAAATTCAGTCAACTCATCAATGCTATAAATTGTTTTATCAAGCTTATTTTTCTTTCTCCTGCTAAATTTTTTTAATTCAGTCTAAGTGGTCTCTTCAGCAATACTACTACCATCAAGAAAATGCATCTTCATTGCAGAGAGCACCATAACAGGGCCATCAGGTTTTTAATGGCCATTACCAACCGTGTTATTATCTTGCCACGACATCTGATACAGACCACTATCTTCCCATTTTAGCCATTATGACCTGTTTCTGAAACCGTTATGCAAATTGATAAAGTCGAATTCACAAATAGGATAAGATTACACTTAGTCACCATTAGAAGTAAAACCGTTTTTTTACACAATATAAAAAGATAAGGTTTTTAAAAGTATATTTTAAGCTATAATATGATGAATATTTTCAACCTCTTGCATTAGAATGATAAAATAGATCATTTTCAGTTTGTTACTACATGTCCCAACGGACACGAAGCACGTTGTAATTTGTAACACCTGAAACGCTGCTTCCGCAACACCATGACAACAATACTTTTCAATGATAGGAAAGAACTTCTGAGTGAGCTAATAAAATGTAAGGAAAGATAATAAACACATACGTATGAGTTCAGTAGACATAAAACAACATAAGATGAGACGATTGAGGAAACTCGCATCAACAACAAAAAACAGCAACTAGTCATTCTGAAATCTCAAAGCCAGCTCTAATTAAGTCCAATATATGTGTGTTTTGCACATGTGAGGTGTCCCATGTTGGAGAAAAGAAGAAAATATAAATTCCTTATAAGTCTAGAGGGCTCCTTCTCAAAATACCATTTAATTTTGGTATGAAAGCCTCCTTTTACTTATAAGTGATCTAGAATCTCGTCGTATTAGCAACGGACAACCATTTTACAAACAATTGAGAAGTTAACATGGTATAAGATCGAAGGTTCGCCTCTTTAAAATTCGGGGAATTTTATCATATGCAATTTGACAGGAACAGACCCCTAGTTAGCTCCAATATTATGGATCATTTACGTATGAGGAGAAGTTTACGAGCCCATATCTATATGTTGTGTACCTATACGAGGCATTTGGCATGAGGGATAGGAGTCATGGGGACAAGACATAAAAGTGTGGAATAAAGATAGGGAATTGGTTAGTGGGATTGAAGATACTATAAGTGTCTTCCTTGTTTGGTATGGTTAGAATAAGATTGGAATAAGTGACAAATTAGCCAACATACCCTTCTAACTATCCCCTTCTTCCCTCCCTTTTCCCTTTTTATTTAGGACAAAATTCATTCCCACCCTTTATCTTTTCCTGTTATACCATCCCTCCCCTCCTAGGTGTTATTTTGGTGGGATAAGGGGGTTTTTATCCCTATCTCTACATTTATTTTATCCCTATCCCCTCATCCTTATCCCACCTCCCCTATCCCCTAAACAAACACCATGGAAGTGGATGAGACTCTTCATTTTCACAAATTTATGGGCCATTCAGAACAAGGGGGAGCGTTGAGTGAAAATTCTATTGTGCTCCTAGCAGCACACCACGCACCGAGTAAATTTGTTACATTTTCGATGATTAAATGTTCTATTTCAACAAATGTTCATTTTAAGCATATTTTTCAGCAAAAAAATATGTTCTATTTTCAATAAGTAAATATTCTATTTCAACAAATGTTCATTTTAAACTTATTTTTCAGTAGAAAAATATGTTCTATATTTCGTGAATCTGTTTTATTTCAATAAGCAAATGTTATATTCTAAAAAAGTTCTTTTAGAACTTATTTTCCACCAAAAAACTATGTTCTATTTTCCCTCAAAATATGTTCTATATTTGATAAGCACAAGTTCTATTTAAATAATTGAATAGTAATGTTCCACTTCAACAATAAAATGTTCATTTTCGTATTTGGATTCTGGTAATGTTCCACTTCAGCAGTAAAATGTTTTTTTTCGTAAATGAATTCTCGTAATGTTCCATTTCAACATTAAAATGTTCGTTTTCGTAAGTAAACTTTGTAATGTTCCACTTCAACAGTAAAATATTCGTTTTTTGTATTCGTAGATGTTTTATTTTGTATTGTTGGAGCACAGTTCTCATTGTGCTTTCGGGAGCACAATGCACACATTAAGCGTTGAGGCCCAATAGTATATGTATGTGTACATGTGAATATTCCCACACTAAAGAAGATGAGATATAATAACCATCTTATAAGCTTACAGAGTAATTTCTCCCATTCCCGTTTAGTTTCAGGATGGAGTTTCACTTGGGCTTACAAGTCGTCCAGGTTTTCTACCTTATATCTTCAGCCCTATATGGACATATTGAAACTTTCATGGGGTATAGCTAAGGTTGACTTGTTTTGATATCCTAGAGCTTGCTATTGGATAATTAACCCCAATGAGGATCGAAGTCTCGAATTTGGTCTCTAAATCTTTCCAATCTGCGAAATTTCGTATGAGCATTCACATGTGAGCAAGAGCATTGAACTATGTTGTCCATAAATGAGTTGTTCTACATTGGAGACGAGGAGAAAATCTAACCACCACATAAACATAATTGGTCAAATTAATCATGGAATATAGCCTCTTTAACTTTAAGTGGTCCAATTCTCCTTTTCTATGGGTAACTACTAAACCTGCTCTCAATGTTCTTTCACAAATGTAGATGTATTTCAAATATTGAGCAATCACTTACCAAATTTTGAAACTCTATGATTGGTAAAATGTCAAATAATCACATCCAACAAGCAACTTATGCACCCAATTCTTCAAAAAAAACATCACAGAATCTTAAAAAATTTAACATTATTTAAGTACCCAACATCAAATTCCAAATTCACAAACATTTCCAGAAGCTACCCAACAAACAAATGTTACATATTGATAAAAAAAATCACAATTTCAAATCCCACTTAGCATTAAAGAGGGAACAAAAAAGAAGAATTACTGCAATAACAAAAAAGAAGGAACTTACAAAAATAGCAGTGTAGGAAACTTTAGAAATGAATTTGGGAACACCAAAACCACGAGGAGCAGAACCAACGGTCCATGCAATGGTGAAAGGAGAGAGAACCAATTTTATGGGGAAATCAAAAATGTCAATAAGATCCTGACCATATTTGCGACAGATATATTGGTACTGATTATCCGCGAATTCTTGCACTTGCTTTATCAGCTTATCTGTTCCTTTCGACATGGCTTATCGAGAGGAGAAAGGAGAGAGTGTGTGGGTTAAAGATAGTGTTCTTTCGCTCACTCAGCAGCTCAACTTTTGGGGTTTAAGCCGTTTAACCAAACATCATCCAAAACCCCCCTGGCCGGATGAAAGGAATATGAATGAGGTACAAGTAGTCAAGTACAACTACAAGTATCAACTGGTTAACCAAGGATGTTTTGGCCTAGTGGTTAAGATTGAGGTGTTGTGAACGATAAGTCACAGGTTCGAATCCCCTCTCCCCTACTTTGTACTGCCTTCGTGGCTCATATGGATCAAAAAAAAAAAAAACAAGTTTGGATCCGTAGAACCCTTTATCTTACCTACCTAAAACTAAAAAATTATTATAAACTCGTGCCACACATAGATCATCTATTACGTTAGTAAATTTTTAAGTTTCTTTATGGTAATCTTAGAAACATATTTTAGAAACCCATACTCCATGTATCTAGACTTTTATTTTGTTTATATGTACAACATTTCTAACATATACTAGTTTTTAGGCTCAGACTATGCCAGAATCATTATAATATTTATTTATTAACATTTTACTTTATAAATATAACACTAAATGTTTGGTGGTTAAGACTTTAGACTCTATTATGTTCAACTTATTTTAACTTATTTAAAATCTTATAATAAGATCAGATCAGATAAGATAAGAGGTTTTGCTCAACTTATTTTCACTCATTTCAGAAGAAAATAAGATCAGATAATTTAATATAAGATATGATATGATAAGACAAAATAAGTTGTATCAATAGGCCCTTAGTGTATAAGATTGAGGTAATAGGATCGAATCTTATATGATGCATATTCTATTTCTTTTTTTTATTATATGCGTGTTTACATAAAATAAACACTGTAAGTGATAGCGCCACGTGACGTAGTTCCTTGCTTATTTTAAAAGTTAAGAGATGTTTAATTTAACTTAAATAACTACCATAAGCTCACATCGACAACCATTAAAAAAATTTAGACTTAAATTACTACTTATAGCAAGGGTGTGCACCGATCGAGCACCGAATCGGACTGGATTTGACTAGATCGGTGGACCAGATCTGGGGTTTTCTTGGACCGAGACCTGTCCGATTTTAGACCTGTTGGACCGGAATCTTTTTTTAAAAAAAAAAAACTTTTTTGTTTCATTTAAATATATTTATATATTAGATACATTAAAAGGTTATAATTTTAACAACAATAATCCTAAAGTATTAAATAGTAGGTTTTTAACTTTCTACTTTTTTCCCGTAAAATAAAACTTTCTACTTTTTAAAACTTTAACATATAAACTTTTTTTTCACTAAAATAATAAAAATTCTAGCCCAACCGGTCCTGACCAGAATTTTTCAGGTTTGGACCGGACCAAAACGAAAACTCGAAATCGGGATTTTTGTGGACCGAGGACCGGAATCTTAGATATGGTCTGACCTAGTCTTTGCACGGCTGTACTATATCCGAAAGTATAAATCCACACAAACACCCCAAATATGGGGTTGATGATAGTCGAACTCCCGACCATGAGGTTGGGAGGTGGGAGCTCCAACCATTGGATTCCTACATGATTCTCATGGACTTATATGATATGATTTGTTCATAACTTATTTTTCTTATTTGAAATGAACTTTTCTGATTTTTGCTCCAATTTCTTTCGGCTCCTACTTGACCATCATCCTTTCATGACAAGCCTTCACTTCATGTTCCTATACAGCTCCAACAAGTCGGTACAAACACCGTACCATGCAAACACATGTATGGTTGAAAATTACCCTCCTATACAACGCACAATCCAATGTAATTTTCACGACTCCAACCTAGAGGTGTCAAAAACTGGGCCGACCCACGGGTGAACCCGCATGCGACCCAGACCCAACCTGTCCGACGGAGTGGTCGGTTGGAAAGCCGACCCATTCCGACCCAGTGTTCACCCGCTGCCCAGTTTAACCCGTGGAATTAGTAACCCAACCTGAGTTGGGCGACACCCAGTTTACCCGTACCCAGTTGCACCTGTGAATAACGACCCAGACCCAACCTTTTCCGACCCAAAATGACCCGCACCCAACTTCACCCGCCAATGACCCAGTTAAACCCACCCAATTATCACCCAACCCAGTTATCACCCAACCCAGTTACCACCCAACCCAGTTGTGACCCAACCCAGCTATCACCGACCCAGTTTTGACCCAACCCAGCTATCACCGACCCAGTTGTGACCCAACCCAGCTATCACCGACCCAGTTGTGACCCAACCCAGCTATCACCGACCCAGTTGTGACCCAACCCAGCTATCACCGACCCAGTTTCGACCCAACCCTGTTAGCACCCGACCCAACTAAATCCGACTCAATGCCATTCCGACCCAACACTAGAGCTGTCAGTTTGGTTAATGAACTGCTGGTTGAACTGAAATAACTGAAATTTGAACTGAATTAAACTGAAGTGGGAGTAACTGTAACTGAAATTTTAAATATGTTAAATTTTTCTTTGTGTAACATTTTTAGTTAGTATATTTTTGTCACCAATATATCTCAAACAAATAGTACAATAGAAGATGTACATAACTTAGATTACGTACAAATTAAAAAAAAGAAGCGTAGTTTACTAAAGGAAATATTAAAGATCAAATAAACATTAAAAATTCACCTTTTGATTTTAAATTAAATAAAAGAAAAATATTGTATATTGAGTATGTGATAATTACATAATTGAAAAAAAAAAATTGTTTTCTTTCTAAAAAGGAGTTATTTTTTTAGGCTTTACTGTTCTTATATTTGGGTAACATGCAAAAATTTTCATACAACAAATTTGAATTTTTAATTTTCCACAGAAAAATGAAAATGAACAATAATATGTTTTTAGTCACCAAGACACAAATAATAATTAATTATACTCCACAACAAAATTACATTCGATGTTCAAGATATGCACAAAGATCAAGAGTTTGATCACTCTATCAAATATACAATTTCCCATTAACAAAAATGTAATTACATTTGTAATTTATTGTTCAGTCAATTTTCATGTCAACGTAATGATAGAACCACCATGAGCAGAACCACGCCAGGATAGATGCATAAGATCGTCTACAGCAACCACATCAACATCAACTCATCGGCAACAATTTACTGTTGAACAAAGTTCGAAAATAGTCATCACAAAAGTAATTATAAAAGTAAAAGCAAACTAAAAAGTAAAACCTAATTGTAAGGGAATAATTGCTTCTAATAAGGTAACTTTTGCCTCATCTGCCAAAAATAAGTCAATCTTTTAATTATTTTGAAATAAGTCAACTTTGCTATCATTTATGTCAAAAATAAGTTGAATGATTTTTTAACCTGTTGGTTACTCCATCTATATTTTTTTATCTTTCCTACTTTGACTTTGCACGTTTGCCAATGCACTTATTCTACATATATAGTAAAAATTATTATAATTGAATATTAATAAAGTACGTACTCATTGAGACAAATCAAACGATCCCACATGACTATTTTTGTTCTTATATATTGAGAAAAATCTAAAAGATTCTATCTAATTGTGAATAGTGTCAATATTCTAAGTGAGAAAAATAAAAAAAATACAGAGGGAGTACCTCTTATAACAAGTCACTACTATCATTATTGTTAATTATAATTATTGTTGATTATTATCATTATTATTAGTAATTTTTATTAGGATTAATTGCTTCTACCCACTGCTGAACCACCGACACAGCCACTACTGAACCACCGAACACCACCCAGTGCACTAGGCCACAACCCACTGCCTCAACCAGCCACAACCACCACCCACTACCTCACCCAATCATCACCACCACCACTAGCCCCACCCAGATCTAATTAAACTTATCACACAAAAATTGGAGTAACTGATCCTATATTTTTTAACTAGCCAAGCAATGTAGGAACGATGCCTTTGTGGTGAATGAAAGTAGGGAACTTCTCACCCTTCTAGTTTACTAATAATAAGTAATGATGGATTGTTTATGCTGTTCAAGCCTTAACTGGGATTTTATTTATGAATGAATACATGCCTTTCTAACCAAAAAAAAAAAAACATAGTGAACACCAAATTGCCAACAGAGATGGAGCAGCAATTTTGCTTTTAAACATAAATTTCCATTAAATGAAATGCACAAGAAATCAAATCAGTACCTTTGAGCCAGTGTAACCACTAGCACCAAGAACACCAATGCGAATGCTCTTCTGCAAATTATTTTCTTCTTAGAAGATTGTAAATTCTTCGGGGCAGAAGCCACCGAGCTTCGAACACAGAACCTCTTGACATCCCACCCTTTGTTTTGCTCTGTCATATTATTTTTTCTGAAACCTATTAATATTCATCAAGTATTTAACTTTGAGACAAAAACAACAAATGGGTAACAGAACAAAAAAAGAAAAACAAAAGAAAAAGAGAGAAAGTAGAAGACCTCGTAGGTTCGTTGTCAAAAATCTACCAAAAACTCTCGCTTTCGCTTGCATGCACTACAGAGCATCATCTTCTGGATTCTTCTTGCCATTATTTTTCGCCGTCTTCTGGACTACAGAATTCTCGAAGGGTCTTCACATTCTGAATGTTGTTGAAGGACATTAAACGAATTTCAAATGTTGTTTTTAGATGCAAGTCGTGTGGTGCACTGAATGGAATTGAAAATTCATACGACTTTGGAGTGTTCGAAGAAGAAGAATGGTTAGGGTTTTTGTGAGAGATGGTGTTGGTCTGAATTGCGAAGAGAGAAACTAATATCAGGGTTTAGAAAAGTGGCGAAATGAGGAAATGAAAAAAAGGGAGTTTATATAGTATGGATGGTAGGGTTAGATTTTAGGGTTAATTACTTAATCTCAACCGTTGGATTTAGAGTGAATGGTTGAGATTTTAGAGTAAAGAGTATAGAGAGTTCTAAGGTTACTAGGTTAGAGAATAAAGAAATGAAGGGTTTAGATTTGATATTGGTTAATCAATGGTCACAATTCATGATCCTTGATTTGTTTTTTTTGACCAATGAGTATCAAGAGTGATTAAGCACATGGATTTCAAAATATCAATGGTTGGATTTTTATCATTCTCAAATCAATGGTTAAGGTTAAATATTCTATTTTCTAATTTCTAAATTTATAATTCTATACTTCTAGTATTGATTTGATAAGAAATTAGTAATCTACTTAAATTTCTAAACTATTATTAATAATATAAGTTAATAAAAATTATAAACTTTAAAGTTTAATTACTATTTTTAATTTCAAACCAGTTGATTCATGTAAATATGATTATGAATGACGTGAAACAGTTAAGGCAAAGTTGTAGTTTAGTAACTTTAAAAATTAGTAGTGTTATTATAACTTAATAGGAATTATAAACTTTCAAAATTAAATTAGTATTATTGATTTTTAAGAAATTATTATTCTAAATTTATAAATTAGAAATATGTGAACATGTTACATGCGGTGATTAGGGATTAATTTAATGCTAACATGTAAGACGTAACACAATAACAGTTAACCTATTACTACTACTTGTATAAGTCTTACATTAATACTTAAGTTATTGGTTATAAACTTATATTAATATACAATTATTTCTTCTATTAAGGTCGATTTCTTATAACCTTACTTATACAATTATTTACTATTACTCAACTATAATTTGATTGTATTCAGTTAAGTGAACTTTTATAAGTTATAACAAGCCTTAATCAGTACTAGACCTTAGCTTATAGTATACTACATATACGAATTTTCTCTTTTCATATCAGTATCTTACTGATAAGCAATAAGGTTTACTATGACATAGTAACAATAATTAACTACTTATTTCAATTCAATTAGATGATTTGGATTTCGAAATGAATTTAACTTAAAGACGATTACCTTAGATAGAGTATTATTATCTTCTATTAAGTTAATTACTTAACTTACATTGATACATTTGTTGATATTATCCAATATCCATTATCTTAAACGAACTTACGCCATCTTGAATTAGCTAATCGACTTACATTGATACATCGATTTAATCCAATATTAACTTGTTTCAATTCAAATTAGATGTTTTGAGTTTCAATATGAATTTAACTTAGAGACGGTTAACTTAAATGAAGCATTGTAATATTGAACCAATCTACTGAGTTATACTGTTCTACATCTGTTTGAATTAGATGCTTTCGGTTCTGAAATGAATTCATCTTAAATATGACTAACTTAAGTAGAGTACTGTTATTATCTTGAATTAAACTTAGGGTACTGTTAAAGTAGATGTTTTGAGTTTCAATATGAATTTAACTTAGAGACGATTAACTTAAATGGAGTATTGTTATATTGAACCAATCTATTGAGTTCCATTGTTCTACATTTGTTGCAACTCAATTAGATGCTTTCAGTTCCGAAATGAATTCAACTTAAAAAGATGATTAACTTAAGTAGAGTACTATTATTATCTTGAACTAGTTTATCGACTTACATTGATACACTCATTCAAATAACAACATGTTTCAATTTAAGTAAACATTTTGAGTTTCAATTACTTTATCGACTTACGTTGATACATTCATCTAATCTAATATCAATTGTAATTTCTTTTAGTTTCGCTAAGATATGTGAGTTTCAAATTGAATATAGCTTGTTAACGATTAACTTAAATGGAGTATTGTTATCTTGATTTCACTTATCGATTCACATAGATACCTTGAGCTAATCCATAATCAACTTATTTTATGTCGATTATAGATATATTAATCCATTGAACTAATACACTAAGAGTAAGACATTAACATAAATTTGTCTTATTCCAAATCATATATATTAAGTAATAAAGTACACTTTAACCGATGTCACTTTCATTCACTTTTTATGAAGTACAACTGTTTTTTTGAGGCAATTTTGGAAGTGCCGACAACACTTATTTGTTGCATTAATTTTTAACTGGACCCGAAAAACACATGGCCAAAGCCGCATTATTCCTACCCAACTTATTCCGATATCGATTTCTTCCGACCCAAGTAACCCGAAAGCCGATTTCTTCCAACCTTAGTAATTCCGGAAGTCGAATTATTCCGATATCGATTCCGACCCAAGTAACCCGAAAACCAATTTCTTCCGACCCAAGTCATTCCGAAACCCGATTTCTTCCGACCAAAGTTATTCCGATATCGATTTCTTCCGACCCAAGTAACCCGAAAGCCGATTTCTTCCGACCCAAGTCATTTCGAAACCCGATTTCTTCCGACCCAAGTTATCCGATATCGATTTCTTCCGACCCAAGTAACCCGAAAGCCGTTTTCTTCCGACCCAAGTCATTCCGAAACCCGATTTCTTCCGACCCAAGTTATTCCGATATCGTTTCTTCCGACCCAAGTAACCCGAAAGCTGTTTCTTCCGACCCAAGTCATTCCGAAACCCGATTTCTTCCGACCCAAGTCATTCCGAAAGCCGATTTCTTCCGACCCAAGTATTCCGAAAGCCGATTTCTTCCGACCCAAGTCATTCCGAAAGCCGATTTCGACCGACTTCACCTTATTCCATTCCGACCCAAATTCACCCAACCCAGATACCGGCCGACCCAGTCTCACCCGACCCATTTCCGACCCAGTTCCGAGATCCTCTCACCCAGTTTCACCCGACCCAAGTTCACCCGACCCACCCAGTTCCGACCCATGACACGGTGTCACCCAGATTATTCCGACCCAAATCATTCCGACCCAGCCTGGGTCAACCCAAACCCAGCCAGTGACCCAGATTGACACCTCTACTCCAACCTCCTTTCGAATATTCTCATTTTGAATTATATATCCCTTAAGGTGTTACCACATAACCATCTCAATATACACATCTATACCATTCTACTTTTTCTTATATTTTCCTTGCCATATGACCATCATTTGGACCCATATAGTAACATAGTCTAATATTCTTATGTTCATAAATTAGTAAAAAAGAAAAAAAAGAAACTACTCCTATTCGATTTATGATGTAGCTTTCAAATGATTTTTTTTTTTTGATACTTTGCATGTCCTTAACTTATATATATATATATATGTATATATATGTATATATATATATATATATAATATATATATATATATATATATGTATATATTATATATATGTATATATTATATATATGTATATATGTATATATATATATGTATATATGTATATATATGTATATATGTATATATATAGGTTTAAGTTCATATGAGAACCACCCTTATGGTGAGAACCGTGAGAACCATTAATTTTTCCTCATTTTTGATCATTTCATAACATTTTTGCTCATTTTTTGTTTCACTTATTTTAAGATTTTGCTCATTTAACAATTTTGTGCTCATTTATCAACGTTTTTGCTCATTTTACGTTTTGCTCATTTTACTTTTTTTTTCTCATTGAACTTTTTTATGCTCATTTTAAGTTTTATTCTTTTACATTTTTGTACATTTTACGTTTTTCATAACTTAATGTTTTCTAGTCATTTTATGTTTCTGCTCATTTGTTACTTTTTTTGCTCATTTTAAGTGGTTCTCACGGTTCTCACCATAAAAGGGTTCTCACTGGAACCCAACCCTATATATATATATATATATATATATATATATATATATATATAACAAGGTCTAGAAATGAGTCAAATTTATGGCATGGTCGTTCCTGAATATTCACACGAAATTGAAGAAAATTTTAAATGTTATAGGATAATAAATAATTGAATATTGACTCACCACGAGTGTCATCATTTATTTCTGCAGCCAAAAAAATCATAATTGATTTTATTAGCTTTTCGTAATTTTTCATCTAGTGTGAAATTGAAAAATGGATGTTATGACATGAAAAGTTGTTTAAATAAACATCTAAGAAATTGGGGATAAAAATCACGATTTAAATGGAATTGGGGTAAGAGAATGTTATTACCTTATAAAGTGTTAAAGATCGAAAAACTTGATTGTTTATGTCTTTATAGTTACATATAAATATAAGTCTTTATCATGTTTTACTTTAATTTGAAACATTAAAATTAAATTATAGTAGATTGGTGATTAAACTCTCATATTCTATATCAAAAGTCATGAGTTCGATTCCTAGTAGCTAACACATTATTAATATTTTTAAATAAGTTCAGAAACATGTGTATTAGAAACTTGAAAAGAGTGTCACGTGGCACATACATTGGAGAGTGTCATGTGGCACTGTTCCCGTGATAATAACGCCTTTTAATATATTTACATCCTTACATATTGGTCAGCTAGCTTTCTAAGCATGCAATTTGTGCGACGATAATTTTTTCATTGTGATACTTCGTAATGTCGAGTATGTAGTTTTACATGCACGTAGTACATGTAGCAATGGCTCGCTACAATAGTTTAAGTTGACAAGTTATTTCAATAAGGCTCTACTTTCGTCAATTTATTAGAAGTTATTTTTAGCAGAATTAAGTTTGTATTAGTTCAGATAAGCAAAAATAAGTTGAATAGAAATATACTAAAGTAGTTAAAGAAAGCATGCACTTCTAATAAATATTTCATACATAGTACTAAAAAAATGTCCATAAGAATATTGTGTAATTACCTCTTTTGTCAAGTTTCTTTGATTTGATTAGCATATTAGTTCATAATTGCAAATATATTTATCATCATATATTCGTGGAAATTAAATAATAAAAAAAGTTTTTTTTTTGCTTCTTCATTTTGATCCCAAATTGATTCTTGTTTATGTTCTCCATAATTGCAAAGATTACCTTCATATCTTTGTGCTTTTCTTTTGTCTTCTTTCGAATTATGATTTAGTTGTGAACTATTTTCAGTTCTAACTCTTACTTATATGTCATTTATAGTGTAGCTAAAACTTCAAATGTAGTACGTTCTCTTGATCTGACCTTATTATCCTCTATATAATTGACTTACAAAAATTAAAATTATATAAACCCAATAATGATCATTTCTTTACATGACTATAATGTTGTGGAAGTATATTGCTGATCTTTTATTTTGACAATTTTTTCTTTTGATGGAAGATTTTGATATTGTTAAAGGAATTTGTTATCTTTTTTTTTTTGCGAACTTTTTTAGTTTTCTATTTTTTTCAAACCTTAAATATTAAGTCATTCTAATTCTAGTTCTTTAAAATGGCAAGTATTTTGATGATTATTGATTACCCATTATTATTTTTAAAAAAATAGAAAATTAATGTAATAAAAGAGTAAGAATATTTTAGTGATTTAACAGGGGGACACCATGCCTCCCCCCTTCACTTATGTATGTAATAAAAGAGTAAGGATATTATAGTGATTTAATAGGGGACATTATGCCTCCCCCTTTACTTATATAATAGAGATATTATTCTTTTATAGAATCAACTCAAGATGCTTGCACTAAATCGTTACATTTCTAAATTTTGCATCCACCCTTACAATTTAGAATCTAAAAAAACTAATATGAACCCAGTGCACACTAATTAGTGTGCACCCGATCCATATCACGTGAGTTTAGGATAGTATATGTTAAAATGATATAGTATATGTTAAAATGTTATAGTGTATGTTAAAATGATATAGTGTACCTATGTATAATATAGTATATTTATTTTTGATATAGTGTATCTATGTATAATATAATATATCTATTTTTGGTATAGTGTATCTATTTTTGATATAGTGTATCTATTTTTGATATAGTGTATGTTTCTGTAATGTGTTTAACTAAATATTTTACTATAGGATATAGTGTACCTAGTTATGATATAGTGTTCCTATAGGATATAGTGTACGTAGTTATGATATAGTGTACGTAGTTATGATATAGTGTATCTATTTTTGATATAGTGTACCTATGTATCATAAGTGTATCTATTTTTGATATATTGTATCTATTTTTGGTAATTAAAAGTGAGTACTTCTTAACCGGTCACGTGCCTGGGCCTGGTCCACACTATTTTTAGTATGAACCGGGTCCAAGCAAGACGAATTGTTTAGAATCAACCCCACATCTCTAATCTCGTATATGAATATAGTATTATCCACAACAATACACACCATGATGTCTCATTATGGATATATAGTCCTTGTTTATTCATCTATATAGATATCTATACAGTGTTTCAATTGTAGGGAAATCTCCCCTTCACTCCAAACTAATCCCGAAACTTGTTATTTTGTCTCAAGGATCAATCAAAATACTTCCTCCGTATCAAATTAAATGCAACAGTTTGTAAAAATGGTTATTTCATATTAAATGCAACAATTTCCTTCTTTTTATTTTTGGTATGATTCTTACCCCTAAAATTACCAAATGTCCTTATTAAAAAACTAAGACACATATTATACTATCCAAATCAAATTAATTACAAACATAATCAAAATTAATCAAACTAAACATAAACCCCCCCATTCTCTTCAATACCACCTTCACTCCACCACCCACCACCATTTCTCTCTCCTCATGCTCCCATCTCCATGACTACATCCTCCATCTTTCATCACCATTGTTCTCCCCTCCACCACCACCACCATTATCATCACCAATCTCGCCGGCGTCCCCCACTTGCGCAAAACCACCATCATCATCAACTCTCTTCGGTATCCTCCCCTACCAGCCCAAAACCACCTTCGCTCCACCGCCGTCATTTCTCGCGCTCTGTCGCGGTCATTTCCCATCCACCAGTGGACCAGTGTGCCACCCATCGGCGTCCTTCATACGTCCTCAGCCACCCACCACCATCATCATCACCTTCGTGATACTCCACCTTCGATCTCCTCTCCCACTAGTCCAAAACCACCGACAACCTCCATCGATCTCCTTCTCTCACCTCCATCTTCCATCGATCTTTTTTCTCTCACCGACATCCTCCAGCGATCTCCTTTCTCCTCACCACACAACCATCCTACCACCTTCGATCTCCTTTCTCGTCGTTATGTCACCTCCATCTTCCTTCGTTCTCTTTCCTGCATCTCTTTCTCTCTATTCGATCTCTTTCTCTCGCCTTCAAGTTGTTGTGGAGGTGGAACGGGTTTTGACGATGGGTGGTGGCTGGTGGGGGCAGTTGGAAGGTGTTTTCATGGTGGTGATGGGGACAGTAGGAAGGTGTTTTGATGGGGGAACGTGTTTTTTGACGGTGTTTTAATGGTGGAGGCAGTAGGAACGCCTTTGGTTGATTTTGGATTCGAATTTCGGGGGCAACATGAAGGTGTTTTGATGGTGGTGGCGACAGTTCGTGGTGGCCGCGACAGTTCGTGGTGGCAGCATTAGGTGGTGGTGGTATTTGGTGGTGGTTAATACACTAAACACTTGTCCTCATTTTTTTTAATTAACGCTTAAGAAAATTTGCCTAGGAGACAGTGCAACCTGAATTGTTGCATTTAATTTGATACAGAGGAAATATGTTCGAATTTTTGCGCTCTATCTTGTAATATTTCATCATTGTCATACAAGATGTATGGCTTCTATATTAGATCATTTCGTGGCATAATTCCAAATTGCTTATATATATTTTTTCATATATACTCTATCACTATCTCCCACAATTCTCATGAAACGACTAATAAGCTTCATTGCCCAATAGTTTGAGTAGCATTGAGCATCTCTTTTGTTACTATGAATTGATACCAAGGTGTTTCTACTCTAATCAGGCGATATCATGTTTGTCATCTAAATCTTATTGAAATAAGTTCTTTTATCAATCAATACCAACTTTCCCTATGCATCTCCAAACGTCGATAAGGATACCATCTGGGGATATTGGCTGTTTTAAGTTTCAATTTCCTTATTGCCTTCTCAACCTCCATTTTTTTTTCTTTGCAAGTAGCCTCGTTTGACTTTCCACTCCTTACTGGAAAAATCTATTGTAACCGCCATTTAAATATCATCAAACAAACTATTGAATTTCCTCCCCCTAACCAAGTTACATGCATATTTCACCATATAATGGTCCTTGTTGTCTTCTTCTTTTATCTTGCGGATTTAATTTCACTATTCCCCGACTTTAGTTTTATTGTATATCGATCTCCAAACATTCCGTTGACTTTTCTTGTTGGACACCTTGTTTGTGCACCTTCATATTTACCTCCTTATATTTTGTAGTATCCTCTTCATTCATACATTTTTTCATTGCCAAGTCACTTTTTCTTTTATTATAAACTATTCCTTATACGATTCATTTCCACCATTTTGTGTCCTTGTGGAGCCAATGATCTCTCCTCTGGCTCTTCGAAATACTCCTTGATTACTTTGGAACTACACTTCTTCATGTTTATTCAATTAAAATTGAGGCTTATAGATGTCAACTAGTTTAGTTGATTAAGGTCTTGGAAGGTGGGTGTCCAAGATACGAGATCAAATATCATCTATATCATTTGCCCTTGTAACTCTATCTACAACCAAAAAAAATAGAATTAAGGCTTGCCTTCGAGGTCTAGTTGTCTTCTTTAAATATTCCGCCTCTTATCATCTCGAAGTCGTTATATTTCATCCTTCTCCCAATTGTACTTTTACAACCCTATCCTAATCATCTGGAATTCAATTTATTTCATTCGAAATGACGATTTACATGTTTGGTTCGTGATTTATGGGCTCCAAGAAACGGAATCAATTACCGATTCCCTTTGTTTTTGTTTGGTTTAACCCCTTATCAATTCACTACCATTACTTGGTGGAAACGGACTCCCCCAATTTGTTACCCTTCCCTCCCCCTCAAGTAACAAAACACATTATTTGTTAGTAATAGTTACCATTCCATTCCATGCTTGAACCAAACACCTAATAAAACTAACGATTTTTGTTACCATTCCTCTCCTCTATTTATTTCCATTCCTTTTCTATATCATACCTTGAACCAAACGACCACTAGGTTGTTGGTATCTAATTCATTTTCTTTAAAACGGAGTATACCAATTTTCTTATATCCCTTCCGAGATTTCTCAGTGTGGATAGGTGTGGCAGTTTCGTCACTGCTTTCGCGAAGCTAATAAGACTGCTGCTTTTATGGCTAGGAAGGAGCATGATTACCTTTTTGCTATATTGGTTCCCTGCTTACCGTATGAATTTCTCCCTCATCATCCGCAAAGGATATTTTAAGCTGGCTCTAGATTGAGAGGCTAGTTTAAGTTTCTTCTCCCTATCAATAACACAAAAAAAAATAAAAAAAATCAACAATCTAAACTTCTCTTCTCCAAAATTAGTCATAAGCTCATAACTTAATCCCAAAAACTTTGTAAAAGTCTACATATTCTGATATTCCTTTCCTCCCTCTTGCGTATACTCCAGTCTCCATATAATTAGTAAAAAAGAGAGAGAAAGAGTGAAGAATGGCGTTCGCATCAGTAGCAGCAGTGGCACCATTAGTTGCAGGAAACAGCATGAAAATGGCGGCCACAACAACACAAGCATATCTTGAAAGCAAGCCAGTTCAAGAGTCAAAGGCCTTACTCACTGAACTCTGCCGCCAATTCTATCATCTTGGTTGGGTTGGTGGCACAGGTGGCAGCATCACTATCAAAGTTCACGATGATTGCATCCCTAAAACCCAGCAACTCATTGTTATGTCCCCTTCTGGTAGTCTCTCTTTCTTTACAACAATAACAAAGAATTAAAATGATTCGGGGTCTGCTAACATGAATCGTCATAAGAAATCGTTTTGTCGCAAATGAAAGAATATTAATGAAGGGAATCTTTGTTTTGTATGTCTGATTTATTAATTTGTGTGGTTTTGTGATGTGGGTACCTTTTTTTTAATCTGTTGAATGTTAATGGTTTATGTATTTGCAAGTTTTTTGATTGATCATATTGTGTGACTTTGTAGGTTGGCTATGGTTACTCTTTGCTTTCATCTGGGTGTTTTTTTTTTTGTTATGCAAGTGTTTGATTGTAATCTGAATTGGTAAAGCTTCTAGCTTGAATTTTGGTTTTTGGGTGTTGTTTGTGTTTCAATTAATGGTGAGTGGTGCTTGTTCTGCCAATTTTTGCTGCTTTTGGTTTCTGGGATGCATTCTACAGTTTCCTGATATTGCCTGCCCTTTTATGTTTTCTATTGTTAGTGATCTTACTGAGCTTTTGTATTGTGTCTGATCCATCTGAGCTTTTGTTGTGGGTAGGGGTCCAGAAGGAAAGAATGCTTTCAGAAGATATGTATGTGCTCTCATCAGACGGGTCCGTAGTATCTTCGCCAAGTCCTAAACCATACCCCCACAAGCCACCCAAGTGTTCTGATTGTGGTCCTCTCTTCATGAAGGTGATCTCTTCACTGTCTAAAGTTGGGTGAAATCGAGTAGGATTGCTTTTTGTACGTCACTATCTAGCTGTTGATCAATGTACATTGCATGAAACACACACTAGATTTGCTGCTTAATAATCAGTAACACTAAATTTTATATTCTTTTACCCATGAGGATGGCGGGAATGTCCTTTTGTTTATTGTAACAGTTGGTTTTGATAAATGATCAGGCTGATTATCTAATCATTTATATTTTCTCACTTTTGAGTGGTCTGACGAGGTTTAGTCTCCGATGTGGATGTCTAAAAGAATTGCTAGTCAAATTTGCTGATAATACTATTGGCCATGAGTGCTTACAGACTGTCCCGTCCTTCTGATGTAGTATTGTGTGTGGAAAATGCTGCTTGGGATCCAAGGTTATCAACTACGAGCTTATGATATCGAGTCCCTGTCTTTTGCAGGCATACCAGATGCGAAGTGCGGGAGCTGTCATACACAGCCACGGAATGGAAAGTTGTCTAGTAACAATGATGAATCCAACATTAAAAGAGTTCCGAGTAAGTTGTTCGTGTGTTTATGTATAGGAACTACTGCTGCTATACTTATATGTTTGTCGAGTCTTGTTTGATTCTCAATTTTCTCTTCAGTATTGCTTGTGATGTGTTTTCAATCTCCATTGTTGAAAGTTTAAGCCCTGCGTAATGATATACTTCACTTGTGTAGTTTATAGGTCATGCAACTGTGCATTTGGTAAATGCTCTTCTGATTTTGGAAGAACATAGAAAATGACTTAGACTGTGTACTGCAACCATAGGCTTTTTTCTTGTACTTTTGTGACAATATTTGTAAGGCCTCTAGGGGAACAGAAGGGAGTGACACAGTTCCTGGAGATATCTGAGGTGAGCAGCATATGGTCTATTTTTCTTGTAAGTCTGTAAGCTTTGGTTAGCTATTGTTTTAAGTTTCGAAGGGAATTTGATCTTCAGACATGCAAAGATAGCAAAGTGTATAAATCACTACTAGTTTAAGGACTTTTTTGCCTTTTCTTTTCTCTCTCTTTTTTGACTTTGACAATGTTGCTTGACTGTAATGCATCAGTCACCAAATATGACGTCAAAACACATAAAAAAAAAAGATATTCTTATATGTGAACATAAGAAAGGATAAGTAGAATTCTGTCACATGTTCTTCTAATCGTGTGAAAGATTACTAATTGAATTGGTTTGTGTTGTGTTAAGAATTAGCTTGGCATAGGACAAATTTTAGCAAGGAAATATGGAAATTATATGAAGAAGATGAAGTTTGATCGATGAATAACTGGAGAACAGCAATAATGTAAAAAATATTCAAGCTCTCGAGAGGCTTGATTCTCTCCCAATGAACTCTTAAAAGCTCAACAAAACACTCAGCAATTACCAACAGCCTTTCCCTCTTTCCAACTATCATTATATATATACTGATTTTCCCTAATAGACTCGTTAGCTTATTCCCCAAGCTACACATAACTAACTTATAAAGATAATGTCTAAAGCACCCCTACCATTGATACCAGTTCATTGCAAGTTGCTTAGTAAATTCTTCTCCTCAACTCAGCTAGTAGAATATACCAGTTCATGTCTTCGTTTCTCTATGTTTGTGGTTTAGGAACCAGTTTTTTTTTTTTTTTTTAATCTAGATTAAACATTATAGTTTGCACGTCTCCTATATATAGATTATAGAAACATTTTATACTCCCTTTGATCATTCTCTAATCTGTTAGAAAATTTAAGGGGGAAGAAATGCAGTTGTAGTTTGTTGCCCTTCCTTGTTGCATACCTGAAATTTGTTGTGAAACCTGGTCCAGACCACTTGAATATTTAAATGATAATTAATATTGTATTGAAGTGATCTTTCAAGAAAAATCTTCTGTAAATCATCTTGGTTCAATCGAGTTAATGATAGTTCTCTCAAGCTGTTTAGAGGGATGATATGCTACCGTGACCCCTAGGCAATTTCTTCATACTTTATCCATTGTCTTTAGTACTTGCCTGTGAGTGTTTGCCAGGTTGTTGAGCTATCCTTGTTTTCAATGTTCAAACAAAAGTTTGATTTTATATTTATACATATATTTTGTATTTAAGTTTCTTCTGTGGTTCTTTCTTGGATTTTCATAGATCACTCACATGGAAATGATCAAAGGTATTCAAGGGCATGGCTATTATGATGAGCTTGTGGTTCCAATCATAGAAAATTCAGCCCATGAGCGAGATCTTACAGACTCTCTAGCTGCAGCTGTAAGTCCTATATCATATGCTTCTTTTATTCCAAATTTTTGTTAGCTTGGCTCATAAGTTCAAAATATCATTGTGAGCCACAGATTTCATAGCTAAACAATTGAAAGGGGAGGGAGCTAGTAACAATATTTTTTATACTTACATCTAAATTACAGCTTTTAGGTAGTTTTGAAGGAGTAAATCTGATGTCATATTTCCAATGGCAAAGTTGCATGTTCACTTATGGTACGAGGTCTATCTATTTGTTTCGGAGCTTTTGCGTTACCTTTGATAATTAACTACACTCTCTGTCTCAATGCAAAGAGGATGAAACTGAACAGTTGTAAAGTTCATAGTAAGACCAAACATTGAGGGAGTAAGAGAGAAAAAAAATACTCCCTTCGTTCTTTTTAATTCTTACACTTCACTTTGGGGGACAACCAAGAAAATTGTGCAAAAAACAAGGAAGAAGTACAAAAAAAGAATGTTTGGTTTTGGGAAATGTAAAAGAAGCATTAAAATATTGTAGGAGAGAGAAAAATAGGGTAGGTGGGAATGTTTTAGATGGATTATTAAAATGGTGGTGGGGTATATGAGGTAGAAAAATGTAAAAAGTTGATGTGATAGGTTACCATATAAGGAAAATGTGAAAGTGTAACAATTAAAAAAACGGCCAAAAAGGAAAGCGTAAGTCGTAACAATCAAATAAAATGGGCGGAGTACTTTATAACTTATTGTAACTGTGTCAATATACTCTGGTTCCAAGTATGGCTTCTAATTAATCAGGCTTCATCAAATATCTGTCAGATTGAAGCATATCCCAAAACTACTGCTGTACTTGTTCGGAACCACGGCATTTATGTGTGGGGAGATTCCTGGATCAGTGCCAAGACCCAGGTTAGTTTTGTAGCAGATTTATTTATGATCATTGCGCACTATAACTGCTGTACACTAAGTGCTCGCTATTCTTACTATGATAATGGTTTGGTTGACCTTTTAAACCTATAGCATGCTAAAAGATAGTGAAAACCCGATTTCCAGCGGACTTCTTTAAATTGTCCTTAACATTTGTCTGTTTTGACTCTTAAATACTATTTGGTTATGAGGTGCAACTTTAGCATCAATTTTCATGTCAAGGTATATGTGATAAAATCTTTCTGTCTCATCCTCATATTTGTCCATACATATCAAGGTTTGAAGACCGAAATTAGTTTGTTCTATTACTAGATTTAAATCCGTGCGGTGGGTGGGCTGAAGAAATTGAAAATAAAAGTTTGATTGTTCGCCTATTAAATATAATGTAATTTTCTTATTATGTTAGCTGTTAAGTTTTTAAATTATATTTAATTGTTAACTTGGAAAAAGTAATTCAGTTTAGCTAATGATTATATATGATCATCATATCTAATCATGACGTATTTTATCGAGTCTTTTTCTGTTTCTCAATTCCTTTTAAATTGTGAATTTTCTAGGCTGAATGCTACCACTATCTATTTGATGCTGCCATCAAACTTTATCAAATGGGTGTTGATTGGTCAACTCCTACCCATGGTCCTCTAAGGAGCATTCAAGGAGTTCCTAGAAGTGGTGAAAACAGAGCTATATCTGTGAAGGCTGGAACTTCTGGTTTGAACCCCGGGGAGCCAGTGCGAGTAAGTAGTAATCTTTATCATTCCTGAAAAATCGGTACAATGGCCCATTGAAATGTTTCTTTTGGATCTGATTACATTAGGTTCTCTTGAGTTTCTGCCCTTACTTCCTGTTTGCTAGCAAAAGACTTGAAGGTTACTCGATTCTCCTGAACTCCTATATACCACGTACTAGATTCCCTGTGTATTCAGGGCTTGCTTGTAATGAATGCAGAATTTCATCATGATCAGGCATTAGTAATGTTTATTATCATGACAGAAATAGAACTTTTTTTTTTTTGAAAACGAACTTTTATTGAAATAGAACACTTACTCATCTAAAATAGAACAAATTTACCGGGTGTACCGTGTGCACCATGCTCCAGGGAGCACAATAGAATTTTGAAATGTACAGTTGAGGTGCAGAAAGGGGCAAATGCTTGAATTGGCAGGTATTTTAATGAAAATGACCGTGTGTTGATTTTTTTGTGCAGCGCTGCATTGTTCTTGACATTGAAGGGACCACGACTCCAATATCTTTTGTTACTGACATCCTTTTTCCATATGCTCGTGATAATGTTGGAAGGCATTTGAGTTCTACATATGACTCTCCAGAAACTCAAGATGACATTAAGCTACTCCGTGCTCAAGTATGACTATGCTTACCTTTCTGAATCTATGTTGATACCATTGCACTAGTTTGAACTTGCTGTTACAGCTTTATTGACCTTCTGGTTCTTGGTAGTAAGGATTCATGTCTTGGCTTAGGTTCAGCCACTAAGGCATATGTTTCTCTGCAGTAATTGACTTGCCAAAGTGCTTTTTTAGCTTTAAATCTGCGAGACTACTATTCCATATATGCCCAGAGCACCTGCTATACTGATGTCTTAAGAGGAAATCAGGATATAGTTATGGTTGCAAAGCAGTTGCTAGTTTGCTACTGAAACTGGGTTTTGTTGTGAATCTATAAGTGGTAATTGTCATTAGAATTAATCACCAATGAAGTTGTAGTCAATTGAACTAAACTTAATTATGTATGGTTTCCTCTAGCATACTTAGCACCGGAAGCTCTTGGGTGAGTATCAACTATGGAGTTGTATGGATTGTGCTGTAAAAATTATTTACTTAGTGTAGCTCAGATGTCACAAATTAGCTGAGTATCATCTGATAGTGTATTATCTGATTTGACTGCCTGACACCCTGAGATGTTTCAACACAAGTGTTTGGTAAATTAGATGTTTGTAGATAGCATTAGCATTTTGAATGATTAATTTGAGACGTTAAGAGTCTAATTATTTATGTCCTACTTCTGTTCCTGTCTTACTAATACTCACTCCATCTTAGGAATAACTACTCGGTTACTGTAGATACACTCAAAGGCAAATTGGAGAGACAATGAAAAAAGTTGGGTCCACTTGGTTTCTTTACTTTATCAATGAGGAGAGAGAATGTGGGTCTATATTATTTCGAGGGGGATAGAGAGCATGGAAGAGAGGGATATATGGCTAAGGATGATTAAGGATTATATATCTTTTGCTATAATAGGAATAAAGCATAGTGAATAATTCTTCGTAAAACAGACCAAAACGGAAAGTGTGGTTCTTCAAAGAACAAAGGTAGTACTTCCTCCGTCCCAAAATATAGTTCCCATTTCTATTTTGGGAGTCAAATTTTAAAAACTTTGACCAAATATTCTTACTCATGTATACAAAAAAACATATTCATAAGGGGTCTTGTTAAATTCGTCTCAATGTGTAAATTCGTAATATCAACTTTTTATATTTTTTACTAATAAGAAATAGAAGATATTGTAGGTCAAAGGTATGTCTGGAGACTGTGCAAAATAAAATGGGAACTATATTTTGGGACGGAGGGAGTAGTATTTTCGACCAGTTAAGCTTTTGCATTGTAAGCATTCTCCAAAGGAAGTGATGAAACAATTCAACAATTCATAGGGTGCTTCAAAGCAGTTGACTATAAAATCCGGAAAGCAGCCTTATGACAAAAGCACATAAAATCACTGGCTTCAGCGTTAATAAAATATTCACTACTCCAATCTCCAGCAGCATACTAGCATACAGATCTCAGAGAATAGCAACAATAATCTCGACAGCATAGATATGATAACATGATGTGTAGTGTTGCTCGTCATCTCGTGAAATAACTTTTTGTTCTCAAATAACCTATCCTGTTTGAAACTCTTCGGAGATCTGCCTTTATGAATTGGGTTTATTGAGTCAACTCATTTAATTGAAATTGTTAATGACCAAGCACCTCCATTAACTGTCTCACGAGCTCAAAACCTTGAATACCCTCAAAGCAACTAGAAATATTCTGAGAAGTGTACCAGAGAGATTTACTGTTATTGAAGAAGTCAGAAATAAGGTGTTTACTATCTGTAGGTGTAATGTCTCTTTTAATGGATTATGGACAGTAAATTCTATTTCGTGGTTCAACTGTTAAAGAAACCTGACCAAGACAAGGGCTTTTCTTTTGTTCTTTTTGTGGTTTTCTGAGGGAGAATGGAAGTTCTTATGCAATCACCTATATGCCTTTACGAAGGTTATGAAGTGAGCACTTCAGTTTACAAAGTTGTAGGACTTTTAGGGTTTTGGTGACCTTCAATGTATATGTATCTTACTAGAAGCGGAGATCTCCTTTTCTACTTCCGGAATCTGTTTCTGATTTGGAAATGCTAATTTGATGAATATACAACTTCAAATGATCAATCTACACTACCTCAATGCCTCTTAAGTCTTAAGAGATTTTTGGCAAAGGGGGGCAAGGGGGAGGAATCAGATGTACGCGACCTCTATCTTACAATAATTGGGAAGCTATTTCCAATACTCTTAGTCTGATATACATAATTAAACCAACTTGGCAATAAATTAGAAGCTGAAAACTTGACCAATCTATTTAGTAGAAAATCTGAGCTATTTGCCTATTTCAATCTAGTCCAATCTAATCCAGAAGTCAAGAGTAAATCTTTTTCAAAATAGATCATAACATGGCAAGATAAGTTAGGCAATAAATCAACTAGCACCAATTATATAATACTAGATAAAGGTAGAAAAGCTGACCGCTAAACGAGAGAAATTAAGTATTAATTGTGAGAATCATGTTTGCTTTATTCACCCTCTTTTGACTTCTATTATTGTTTCTTTTTCTGAAAGTTATTTCTGTGTGTATTGACCTTGTTGGGCATGTAGCAGTGCTGGACACTTGTAAATTTACTATTTCTTTCCCAGAACATGACCTTCAGTGTGTCTTGACTCTTGACAAATTTCTGAGGAGTGTCATTATTGGTGTTTGAGATTGTCTGCTAACAGCTGAGCTCTATCATTCAATTGCATGTGCTTCATTAATTAGGGTCTGATATGAGATATGTCGTCATCTTTGCTCACTTTTATGTGAACATCTGGACTCTGCTGCTTTATTTGATAGGTCAGATAGCTGTTTGCTGGTTCACAATTTATTTATTTGTTTTCTGAATACATTCTTTTTGCAGGTTCAAGAAGATCTTGAAGCAGGCATTGTTGGCGCTATTCCAATTCCTTCCAGTGACGAGGGTAAAGAGGAGGTTATTGCAGCTTTGGTTGCTAATGTGGAAGCTATGATTAAAGCTGACAGAAAAATTACTGCATTGAAGCAGCTGCAGGTGAGGGGAAGATGCATGAATAACCTAGCCTGTCTATTATGTTATCTGAATTCTGATAACAAATTTTCACACAGGGTCATATATGGAGAACTGGATTCCAGAATAATGAGCTGGAGGGTGTAGTCTTTGAGGATGTACCAGAAGCTCTTGAGAGGTGGCACACTTCAGGCAAAAAAGTTAGTTCTTATTGCTCATAGTCTTCAACTTCATGCTAAATGCATCCAGTCATCGAAAGCCAATTTATTCTACAATTGTACAATTTTAATACCGCAAGTGAACGGTGTCGTAGCACATATAGGTGGAACTCAAGGAGGTGCGAGATTAAACACTAGTTGATAGATTATGAAATAGCTATATAATTCAAATTTCAAGAAAAGTCTATTAATTAATAAATAAACTAATAACAAGATACGATCCTAGTTATTCAATTCTAGCTTAGGCGAGATTGACATTCCTTTATGATTCAACAATATAGAACAACTGCCAACCGAAACTAAATCCTTAGTCATTCCTGAATACCTAGAGCTCACTTTCGTGATAACAAAAGGCCTAACTAACATGTATGTTTTCTACTTTCATGGCTTACACACATAATTAAAAGCATTAAGAATCAATGTCAAAACAATTCTCAATCCTAATTCTCACCTATTTTCATGGGAGAATTCATATCAATGACAAGACTATTTAATTTAAGACCCAACTTTCATTCATGAACTCAATTAATAAAATATCAATCTAGCAACAAATGAATAACTCCTAATTCAACTCCAACTTTCATTGATAATGAGTATAAAATAAGGGCTAAATCATGATGCAAAATTAACAACAAAAACAATGATATCAAACCCTAAGCATATAATTCAATAACATGATAATTAGAGAAAATTCATATGATCAATCCATACCAGAGCTCAACTGAATCTTAGATAAAAAGACTATTAACTATTCATAGCAATAAAAACAACAAACTTAATTGGAAACAAAATTAAAATAAACAAAGAGAAAGAAAGAATAAAGCTTTGATTAATAATGCTTGAATAGAAGATGAATCTAAATTCTTGATCAAAGACACAAGATTGACTCTTCAAATTGCAATAAAAAATAAACTAGGGCAAATATCGAAAACTAGAGAATGAAAAGACGTGTACTTTGAATAATGAATACGATATCCTAACCTAATTAGAAATCCTCTAAAATAAAATTGTATCTCCTAATAATATCTTCTATCCTAATTAGAAATCCTCTAATATAAAATTGTACATTAACTCAAGTGTGCTTTTGTGCATATAACTTGATGTATATGTGTCGGTTTTGTTCTTTCATGTGTGATTAGTTTCTCATTTGTTGCATGGATCTTGAATTTGACTTGTTACTCTTTGACACTTGGTTTTTGTAAGCATTTGGAGATGATCGAGGCGTTTTATTTCAGGATCATAACTTCAAAGTTATTTTTGTTTTCATATCATCCTTTCTCTAACCCCCTGCTTTTAATTAATACCTACATTACAAACCCTTAGTTTCATTTGATTTTTGTCCCAAGCCTAGCTTGGGGGAGCGAGTATAAGTTTTGATTTGGTTTGTATTGAATGAAAGTGCTCTATGGTTTAGTATTTTTTAATTTTGCCCACTTAATGGTTTCCTTATCTTGTAAATTAGGTTCCTACAAGTATTAGGAGATACAATTTTATATTAGAGGATGAAATATATTATTCATTATTCAAGTTGCACGTTATTTTCATTCTCTAGGTTCTTTCTCTAGTTTTCCATATTAGCCTTAGTTTGTTTTTCTATAGCAATTTGGATATTCAAGATTGTGTCTCTGATCAAGATTTCAGATTCAAATTTTATTCAAGCATTAATCAAGTTTTATTCTTTCCCCTCTCTCTTTTTGTTTAGTTATGTTTTCAATTAAGTTTGTTGATTTTATTGCTATGAGTAATGAGTAGTCTTTTTAATTAAGATTGTATTGAGTCCTAGTATGGATTGATTATATAAATTGTCTCTTATTTTCATCTTGTTGAACTATATGCTTAAGGTTTGATAAGATTGTTTTTGTTGTCAATTTTGCATCTTGATTTAGCCCTAGATTTATTTTGTCGATGAAAGTTGGAGTTAAAATTAAGAATTAATTATTTGCTGCGTAATCGTTATTTTATTCAGTTAGAATTCATCAATGAAAGTTGGGTCTTAATTTAGATAGTCTTGTCATTGATTTGATTTCTCCCATGAAAATAGGTGAGATTTAGAATCGGGAAGTGTTTTGACATTGGTTCTTAATGCTCCTAATTTTGTGTGTAAGCCATGAAAATTGGAGACATAAATGTTAGTTAGGCCTTTTGCTATCACGAAAGCTCTAGGTATGGAGGAATGACAAAGGATTTAGTTTAAGTTCGCAGTTTTGCTTTATTGCTGAGTCGTAAAGGAATATGAACCTCGCCTAAGCTATAATTGAATAAATGGGATGTGAGTTATATTTTAATCAATTCATATTAGTGGTGATGATTAATCTTAGTGTTTTAATTATCATATATATCAAAGTTTGTCATATCTTATTATTAGTTTTTTTTTGTTTTTTTTGTTTTTTTTGTTTTATTTATTAGGAAATTAAGTCAGCCCAAGGGCTAACCCCTACCAGGCTACTAGCCTGTAGGAAACACCAACACATTGGCTTGTAAGGCATGCATAGCATGCTAAGGAAATACCCCAACAGAATGCTGGGGGTAAGGATCGAACCCCTGACCTCAAGGGCCAAGGGGGAGCGCTCAACCACTTGAGCTAACTCCTATCCTTATATCTTATTATTAGTTTAGTTATTAGTTAATAGACTTTTCTTGATATTTGAATTGTATAGCTATTTCGTAATCTAAAATCAACTAGTGTTAAATCTTGCACCTCCGTGTGTTCAACCCGTATGTGTTACGACACCGTTCACTTGTATTAAAATAAAACCCTAACAAGTTTTTGACGCCGTTGCGGCGTTGCCGGGGAGATGATTATGGGGAGTGTCTCTATGACTCTGCTAGGTCATCTTTCACTTTTTCGTGCTTTTAGAAGTAGTAGTGTACTCTTCCAAAGTCAATGAGAATTGATTGCTGGAAATGAAGTAGTATCATATAACTTTGCATTAGATACATTGGCATGCTCTTGTATGTTCGAACTCTTGTAAATTATTGTGAGCAATCGAAATCTCTTTGGAGTTTGTTATGCTTCTTTTGTCTGACCTTTGGGCTGGGGCAGTGATGTAGAGTGTGTAAGGGGGAAGAGGAAGGAGGAAGAGAGTAGAGAAAGGAAGGTGCAGGAAGAAATTTAACTCATTCTATGTGATGAATATCATGTGTTGCCAAAATGATGGAGACTTGCAACTTGGGTCTCAGAAGACCCCTAAGAATACAAGGAAACCAAAGTAAAAGGTCTTCAGATACTAAGAAATAAGGAAAGATAATATGGAGAAGAACTGCCTGAAGTATAGTATACATAAGATTTTTAGCTCTTAGGAAAACAGGATAAAACATTCTAATACCCTAGATTTAAATTGAAATTGAACCAAATTTACTGTGCATTTTATTGTCCTAAGATGAGTATCCTCGTAAAACTGATATGGGGATAGTGCAGAAGACTGCATGTCTGAAGGAAAGGGATATAATTTTTTTGTTATAGAGCCTCAACACTACACCCTATTTTGCCATGAGGAGTATATTCTAATCTGCAGTTAGAGGCATGGGGGATTCACTTAGAAAAATAGGTAACCAAGTGAATTTCCACTACTAAAAATTTTCTTTGCTTAATACTATGTACTTTGTATACCTGTATATTAAGTATTCCTCCATCTAATTCTTAATAAGTGATTTATAATGTTACGCACATAACTTAAGGTCTTATTAGTTATTGGCTTATTGCATATATGATAGATATGCAAAATTTAGTAGTAACATATTATTTGTATTTCGATTTAACTAGTTTTGTGTTATCCTCCCTCATTGTGCTCTAGGTTTATATCTATTCCAGTGGCAGCAGGCTTGCACAAAGGCTTATTTTTGGGAACTCCAAATATGGGGATCTTAGAAAATATTTATGTGGATTTTTTGATACCACAGTTGGGTAAGTGCTTATGTTATGCAACACTTATAATGCATTAGGTTATGCTTACAACTGATGTTTATGTTTTTCAGCAAATTGTATGGCTAATGGTTTCTTTTGATCATTGGTCCACTTACAATACCGCAACATAAATTCTGTAACCTTTTAATGGATCAGTTTGCCTAGAATGTTACACAACATGATGTCAGAATAAATTAAATAAACAACCAAGGCGTCGGGCACTAAGTAGAAAGTGCTTGAAGTTATATCGTCTGCGAAGGACCATTCTACATTAAAGCTTATTTCTACTTTATTAAAGAGTATTTCCATATCTACTTTGGGCTAACTTCAAAAAAATTACCTTTTATAAAATATGACCATGTACTATTTGTAAAATTTTCAATATAATCCTTGAGATCTTCAGCCTATTGGTACCTATGCCAGTGTTCTTTTACCGATAATTTCGTTGGCGATGTTTGTGTAAGCATTGACATTCTTTTCCTGTAGGAGTATCCGAAACTGTTTTTGTGGGAAATGAGACCATTGTGTGAAATGTACATGTGAGTATGTGACTATGTGAGTTGTCCCACATTTGAGAAGAACTTATAAGCTTAAGACACCAATTGGTTTCGGGATGGAGTTTTGAGCTTATGAGTGCTCCAGCTCTCCTCCATGGTGCGGCACAGGCCCAATTGCAAATTTAAATTAGCAGCCCAGGTTGGATCATTGAATATTCCAGTCCTTAATATGCAGCTGTTGTGTATGAGATCCACTGTGCTGAGATTAAGGGCAAATCACATATGTGGATCTCATCATATGCTTACACATACTTCTATTTGGGAAATTCCGGTAGAAAGACTATTAGACAAGCATCAATTTATATATGGGTTTGTGTGCTGCGTTTTTAGGGAGCAGCATACTAGAAAGATAGGTCTAGCGAGATGTGCATGTAGAGATGGATGTGTGGGACCTTGAGAGACTGATTTCGTAATGAAGAAATTCGTAAAAGGGGTCGGATTTGCAAATATCGAGGATAAGATAAGAGAGAATTGGTTATGCTGGCTTGTGAGACAACTAAATGATGCATTGGTTACGGTAGTGGAGAGTTAGGATATTGGAGATTTTAGAAAAAGTCGGGAGTGATCAAAGATGACTTGGATAGAGGGTGTTAGAAATGATATGAATAAACAAGGTTTGCAAGAACATATAGCGCTCGACAGAAGAGGACGGAGACAGAGGACTGTTAAACAACCACCAGAAATAAAAACTAGACACTCCAGGCTATTGGTATCTTCAGTATTGTTGTTATTTGTTTGAGGATTTGTTCCATTGCCAATTCATTTTGGAATGCAACTTCCACTTAGGCTTGTAAGCTGTCCAGCTTTCCTCCTTTATAGGTGTAGCCCAGACCATTTATGCCAAGTTATCATATTTGTTGAACGTTTTATCTAAAAAGAAGGGTAATTGAGTTTTAGAAAAGACTAGTGGATTGAGAATTCACCCTTGGATAGAAGGGGCTTGTAGTTGATTGGTCCAAGGATCTATCGTGAAGCACATCCGTCATTGAACTATGGTATATCTTATACTACAGGAACAAGAGAGAGACGAACAGTTATGTCGAGATCTCCCAGTCGGTGGGGTAGACGACCCATCAGAGATACTATTTGTAACAGATGTCTATCAGGAAGCTACGGCAGCAAAGGCAGCTGGTAACTTCTCGTAGTTTGCAGTTCGAAATTTTGTATCATCACATGCTCCTCCTGGTTGACAATATTTTTGTTTCTAACTTTTGTCTCAGGTCTTGAAGTTATAATTTCAGTGCGCCCTGGAAATGGACCTCTTCCAGAGAAGCATGGGTTCAAGACAGTGAATTCATTCTCAGAAATATAAAACTTCAACTTCTGTAATCTTTCTGTGACAACTTTACAATAAGGTATGCTGTTAATCTCATTACTGTAGTTCCACTTTTGTTCGAAGGTGAACTAGGATCAGAATGAATGAAAAAGCATCAATAGATGTACATTTGCCATGAACCCCAGAGATAATTGCAAGTTGATTCTCTGCCATGTTGGTGTAAGCAGATCTCTCGACCCTCCTTTGTATGAATCTTCAATGTTCAAAAGAGCAACAGATTACACGCATCAACTTGTCGAAGATTATTATGCTTTGCGTTTGCAGTTGTGATCCTTTTGCTAGCCGACCCCAAGTTTTTTTAGTCAATACCAACTTTAAAGTGATAATAGATGATAATGAACATTGACATGTGTTTTACATTATAAAATTACCTATAAATTAATTACTATTACCACAATTTATTTCTGCTCGCTCTGAGCGAATCTAGAGTGACAAGGGAATCCATCACCCAGTGCACCAGGCCATGGGTGAAACTTGAGAGCAGATTTCCTTGTCAAAATATACTATGATTGCTTCCTAATCATTGTATTTTCTTTGCTTTCTTGCTGCCTTTATATTTGTTTGGTCCTACATTTCCCCCCTCCCCTGTTTTTTCACAACCAAATAATGCTCTCACAACCGTGGGTCCAAGTCCAATGACATAAATGAACTCGTTGGAAGATGGTCCTTCTTGAAGAGGATTGTGTTCTCCTTTCTCTTTTTTCCTTTTATTATTATTATTATAATTGAGTTTGAGTATAATAGGAGACAAATCTTATTGTCAAAATAAATCATGATTGGATTGTTTTCTGATCATTTGATTTGAAATTTTTTGGTGTCTTTTCATCTTTATACGGCCTTTAGGTTATGGTCTATGTTTAATTATTAGTTTGAGCTTCTTTTTTGATGAAATTGCGGTTCTTTTTCAGACTCAGTGGACCAGGTTTTTAGTTGGGTTTGGGAACAAATCTTTCTTTTATACTTTATGTTTATGTATTTTTATGTGCAAAATTTTAACTTTTGTATTATTTACATACCTTTGATCGTATTTTTTTGCTAATAAATAACAATAAAACTGATTATGTAAAATATTATTGGATTTGTTTCAATAAATTTTTATAATATTAACTTTTTGTAACTTTGACAAATACATAATTGGATTAATGGTCAAAGTTGTGCGCGGGCAAATGTAAAAACCTTATTTAAAAGCGGAGTTTAGTTTTTTTTTTCTTCTCGCAAGTCAGTTACATAAATTGCTTTCATGAAATTAAAGCTAGGCACTAATCAAAGGATGAATGTTTCATAATATAATTGATTTGGGGAGCAGTCTGCGAAAAATATTTATAATGGTTTCATACGGTCTTCTGATATTAGAGTATCTTACTAGACAAAAAATGAAGGTTGAAATTATTTATTTTTTCACAATATAGTGAAACTCTAGTGTGTAGCTCATGTTATACCCTAAGATGAATTTTGCCAAGTTACCCTTAACTTCTTGGAAGGGGTTTACATGTTGAAGGAAACCAACCGAACTCACATTGCGCTCAGTCCAAAGCAGGATCAAGTAAGTCAGTTTCGATCCATTAGCTTGTGCAATTCTTCTTATAAATTAATCTCAAATGCATAGTTAAAAGGATGCAACCTATAATGAAGCATATAATAGGTGATTTCCAAACCGTTTTCATTCTTGGTGGATCAATCAATGATAATTGTGTCTTTACTCATGAGATGTCAAATTACATAAAGCGGAGGACAAAGAAAAATGTACATTACGCGTCTCTTTTAAACTTGGACTTAAATAAAGCGTATGATCGCATTAGTTGGGTTTTTGTGGAAAAGGTCCTTAAGAAAATAGGTCTGAAGTTTGGGTTCACCTCATCATGCAATGCATTTCTACTATAACATACTCAGTTTTGGTGAATGGTGAGCCTACTGGAAGAATTTCTCCTAAAGCGGGTTTAAGACAAGGAGATCCTTTGTCACCATACATCTTCATTCTGCATATGGAAACTCTCTCTAGAAATCTCCTCCTACAACAAGAAGTAGGGAGCATTAGAGGGTTAAAGATTGCAAGAAATGCCCACCGCCCACGCAAGTGTTCCACATGTTCTTTTGCAGATGCACTTTTTTTCATGAAAGGTACTATGGATAAAAACTGGAATTTGAAGAAAACATTTGATCAATTTTGCAAACCCTCAGGAGAAATGGTGAATTTAAAAGTCATTCACGGTTTTCAGCAGGAACACCACTCCAAAGTTCATTAGATTGCTTAGTAAAAGATTAGGGCCCAATCACAAAGATAAGTTGGGTTCCTATATAGGTTGTTCGATGGATGTGGATGGTCGTTCTATGAATGATTTTAAGAGTCTACCCACCAAAGTTGCCAACACAATGTCATCTTGGAAATTTAAGAATCTTAGCTAGATAGAAAAACTCATTTTGATCAACAACATACTCATTGTCTATGCCTCCCACACTATGGCGGTTTTTAAATTCCAAAAATACATTTAAATGAAGTCACTTCACTGCTACTAAAGTTTTGGTGGGCCTCGAGCCAAGACAGGAAACCAATCTACTGGAAAAAAAGATCATTATTGGAAAAACGTAAGGCGTATGGAGGGTTGAGCCTTAGGAACGTACACTCCTTGAATCAGGACTTACTCTTCAAACAAGCATGGTGCATGGAGACCAAGGAAAGCCTGCTTCTCAGTAAGGTATTTAGAGCTAAATACTCCCAAAATTGGTTTGACAAAAGTCTAAGAGACCAGAGCCTGAAAAGCACTTGGGGTAGTAGAAGCATCATGAATTCAACATGTTGAACAGAGGGGAGAAGCACATGGGGGTAGTGGAAGCCTTTTTTTAGAATTTTTATATCAAAAGGAATTTAACAGAGGGGAGAAGGGGAGAAGAGGGGTGGGGTGTGATAATTTCGCCATAAATGATGTCGCCGGGAAATGTTGCTGCCTTGCCGGAGTTCCTTGGTGATGGTGATGAGAGACAGTGAGAGTAAGGGGGTGATGAGAGTGAGGGGGAGAGAGAGTGGGGTATGAGAGTGGGAAGGTGAGAGAGAGTGAAATAATATAAAAAAGTAACAAATATAAATACATGACGTTAGTAAGAAATAACAGGACGACATTTAGCAACTCAGTTTTTTTTGGAGGGAAGTAGTACATATTCCTTGTTAAGCATATGTCAATTGTCATGGCATGTTTCTAGTAAATGGGGGGTTTCATATGACAACATATACTTTATTAGAAATACCGTTTAATATATTAGTATAGACAGATTAAATATTTGGGCATGCTTACATGAAATCTAAGTTTACGAGTAGGGGAGTGAGTTGCGTCTTCCATTGTCATATAGAAGATTAGAAGTGTTAGTCACTTGAACTCAAATCATTTTTAACTTACAGGTGATCCATTTCGAAAGTGTATCCTTTTCTTTTTGCTGGAACCAAATCTATATAAGAGCAACTCACCAAGTATACCACATGAAAACTTATACTTGCTGATCTAACTCAGGCAACTCATACCAAGGATGTCTTGGCCTAGTGGTTAAGATTGAGGTGCTGTGAACGATATATCACAGGTTCGATTCCCCCTCATTTTCTTTGTACTTTGTACCGCCTTCGTGGCTCATATGGATAAAAAAAAACTCAGACAACTCATGGATCAACAAGTTTAACGCATGCATTTACTCCAATGCGTAGCAAGTAAAAAGTGTAAAAGTGATGATCCAACCCCAATTCAATGCGAGAATGAACTTATAAGTTCCCCGCATTTCTGAACATTAATCTTCATATCTAATCTTCATACATGATTTGATCACAATAATCCTCCTCGCAATGATTATACGTTCTGCAATCTATGACCATAATAACAATTGCAACTGACTATCAAATCATATTTTTTTTTTTGACAACAGGTAAATTTTGCATTAAGTAAAATTGGAAGTACATCCTAGCAGTAGTACAACCGGACATAAAACAAAGCAAATCGAAGCTAGAGGAGCTTCTTTTCGTACATATTCTAAGGAACAAAAGTAACTTATTACATATCTAGACCGACTTAAAATTAGCACGAACAATGATAGGAGGAATTGGGGACAGTGTCTTACTGAAGAAGACACGATTGGAACGGAAACCTGTTGAGAGACGACACCCATATAATCTTCAGAAATAGATTGCCGCAGTTCCCAAGACCCTTGAACAGAAACGGCTTCCTAGGATCTTATTGAATAAAGTAACAAAGAAGCTACATCCATTGGTAACTTCTGACCCTGCTTCGAGGGTAACGAGAGTTTAGTCTCACGAGACTGAAACTCTAAAAGGGTGGAGGTCGAAACTTGCCCCAAATTAAATTGGGGGGGACTCCCACAAGATGCATTTTTTTGAGTGTGCTGACTTTGAAAGTCATCACATGAACTTGGTGTGAATTATAATAAAATAATTCACCCAAACTACGGATATGAAGACCCCACTACGACATCTCTAATTTAGAAGATCGAACCATAACAAGATTAATGGAGCCATTACCTCTCATTTTACCCAATACTTAACTGGATCTGAATAGACCTAAACTAAAGCTTAAACTAGGAACATAAACAAGACAAAGGATATATTCCCAAAACATAATACTACGCCGATATCAACGCCGTTTAACCTTCAGAAAACTGCAAGACAAACTTCACTACGAGCCAGACGAACCAACAACTAACACTAGCGGGGAACGGGGAAGGGGACACTAAACTCTAAGTCTCACACTAGGGCGGGGGAACGACGAGGGGGAGCTTACGACTTACGACTACCAGAACTAACAGGGGATCGGGAAAGGGAAGGCTACAACCTAAAACTTCAAGCACCACTTACCGGGGGACGGGGAGGGGAACTAACTCTAACGACTATGAATAACTAAAGACCAGGGAGGGGAATCGACGACACGCAGTGATGAAAATACCGGCCAAAACTTCGAACTTTGAGGTGGGCGACACGACGGCAGGGGGATGTTAAAGTCCAAACCTATACCGCGAAACACTAATCCGGGACCGCAATGGGGAAGGGGAAGCCCAGATCTGGCTTTAAAGATCACGAAAAAGGGGAGGGGGGAGGGGGAAGGCCACAACTAGAACCAGGCAACAAGCGAAGACAGAAGACACAGAGAAACGAAAAAATCAATTAAAATGAAGAGGAACTCGCCGGAGAACCCGCCGGAAACCTGCGCGGCGCCGGAACTCCGGCGAGTCCCTAGGGTTAGAGGTGAGGGGCGCTGTGTTTAGAGAGAAGGCAGAGAAAGTTTGAGAGGAGAGAGAAGTTTACAAGATATGATAATTAGCTATCAAATTATGTATTAGGAAACCATGTATAAAAGGAGGTCAAGGCCAAGAAATCAACCCCTTCAAACTATCATGCATAGTAATATTGTTACTTAGATGTCCGTCGAATTCATTTTTCTGATCACATAGCTTCGGAAGAAGTCTTTCTTATATATGAATCTTCTAATGAGGTATCACAATTGGTCTGAGTTCGACCTTGATAGTAAAATTTGACAACTAAATAATATAGAGTTGCTTTAGGTTCAGTCTTGCGTGCAAGCATCTAAGAATTCTCATCTACACGGGTTGAATTTTGAATGAAATCACCAACATATTTTTCAAGGAAAATTTATAAACCATGTTCGGTTGATTGAATTGAATTAAGGGACAATGAAGAGGGACAAATCATTGGGACTAATCCAACTGTGGTTACCCCCATTGACAATTTTAATGCAATTGTCATGAACTAGATTACGGATATTGGGGGTGATGGTACAAATTAGGCCATGAACCACATTTCTAAAAAAAAAGGCCTTTAAAAGATAGGAAAAATTGTTTTAATTAAGTCAACCTTTGCGTGATCTTACAATTTCAAGTCTAACTTTTGATTATTCCTAGTCAAGTCAACTTTGTAGCACCATTCACTTTAATTAGGATAAATGACCGGTAACCTGATAAATTGGTAAATAAAAAAGTTTACCAATCAACCCACCCATTTTCCCACCCAAAAACTGATAACCCACCCATTAACCCACCCAAAACTGAAAACCCACCCATTAACCCTCCCAAACTTGAAAACCCACCCATTAACCCACCCAAAAACTGAAAACCACCCATTAACCCACAACAACACCATCCCCACCCCACCCACAAACAGCCCAACCACCCCATCCCCTTCCCCCTTCGAATCCCGCGCCACCCCCTCCCCTTCGAATCCCGCGCCTCCCCCTCCCCCGCCGGAAAATCGCTCCCCTCCCCTTCCCCCTTCGAATTCCGCGCCTCTCCTTCCCCTGCCGGAAAATCTCTCCCCCTTCCCTTCCCCCTTCGAATCCCGCACCTCCCCTCCTCACCGTAAAATCGCTTCCCCTCCCCCACCCCTCCGACCGCGCCTCCCCGTCCTCACCCCTTCGAATCGAATCCCGCGCCTCCCCCTCTCCCACCCTCGTTTCTGCCCAGAAAGACACGGAGGAGGCGGATGATCTAAAGGACTACGGCCGCGGGCTTCCGGCGAGAGTGAGGGAGGAGGATGGAGACGAGTGTGCCGGCGAGACTGGGGGAGGGGGAGGCGCGGGGGGGTGCGTGGGGAGGAGGAAGGGTGCTGTTGGGCGAGATGGGGGGAAGAGTGGTGGTGGGGGTGCGTGGGGAGGAGGAAGGGTTCTCGTGGGCGAGGTGGGAGAGGGTGGTGGGGGGTGCTGCTGGTGGAAAGGTAGCAGGGGAAGGGGAGGGGAGGAATGGGGTGGGGGACGCTGCTGGTGGGAGTGCAGGGGGAGGGGAGGGGTGGGGATGGTCTAAGGAAGAGGGAAGAGAAAGATGACAAGAGGATGGGTTAGTGAGAAAAAAAACAAAAAAAAAACAAACCAATCATTTGACGACACGTGGCACATGTAACCTGCTAAATAGGTCACAAAAAGGTTAAAACTCAAAAGAAGAAAATAGCCCTACAAGCCTAACTTAACTAGGAATAATCAAAAGTTAGACTTGAAATTGGAAGACCACGCAAAGGTTGACTTATTTAAAACAATTTTTCCGAAAAGATATTAATAACATATCATTAATCTCTACAAGTAATTAATTGCAACAACAAAAAAAAGATAATAATGCTAAAGGTCTAATTTTTTTTCGTAATCACTTTGAATTAAAGTCAAATTACTAAAAAGTTGATATGATTGTCCAAGTTATCTGATTTAGATGTGATTCAATGTTGTAGGTTTATGAAAGAATGATTTTCCCTAATCATTTCCATAATCAGTTTGTCAACATATACATTGCTAAGCTACAATTTAGGATTTCTAAGCTACAAATCAGGAAACCAATACATAGATTCCTAATTACACGAGATATGCTAGTATAACAAACTTTGACTTATTTATACTAAAGAATGTTCTCTAATAATATTCTTTGTTATTCTAACACACCCCCGCAATTGAATCAGGAGATCGTCGAACGCTGAGATTGTCAAGAAAATCTTTAAAAAGAACCAAGGGAAGGCCCTTTGTGAAAATATCAGCAAGCTGATGTCCGAAAGGCACATGTAAAACCCGGACCTGACCACGAGCTACTTTTTCCCAAACAAAATGGATATCTAACTTAATGTGTTTAGTCCGCTGATGGTTGGCAGCATTTCCGGAGAGATAAATGGCACTTACATTATCACAGTAAACCAAAGTGGCCTTCGGAATTGGACAATGTAGCTCAAGAAGAAAATTGTGTAACCAACATGATTCAGAAACCACATTGGCAACACCTCGATACTCGGCTTCAACACTGGAACGGGACAATGTAGGTTGTCGTTTAGCGGACCAAGAAACCAAGTTATCCCCAAGAAACACACAATAACCCAAAGTAGAACGACGAGTATCAAGACAACCACCCCAGTCAGCATCTGTGTAAGAGGTAAGAGTGGTAGTCGAGGATGGATACAAGTGTAGGCCATGATCAAGTGTCCCCTGAAGATAACGCACAATGCGCTTAAGAGCATGCATGTGCTCCTCACACGGATCATGCATAAACAAGCAAACCTGCTGCACCGCATAAGCAATATCAGGCCTGGTAAATGTGAGGTAGTGAAGAGCCCCTACAAGGCTACGATAATGGGACAGATCCTCATAAGGAGTTCTCGCATGAGCACTCATCTTTGGCTTAGTATCCACAGGAGTAGGAGAAGGTTTACACGAAGCCATACCAGCACGATCAATAATCTCAAGAGCATACTTACGTTGTGACAGAAATAAACCACCTGCATGACGGGCCACAACAATGCCCAAAAATAACTCAAGGACCCAAGGTCCTTCATGGCAAACGCAGACCTAAGACTAGCCATGATGGACTGACGTAATGTATACGAGGAAGCAATTAAGATGATGTCATCAACATAAAGTAGGAGATAAGCCATAGTGGAACCATGCTTGTAGATAAATAAAGAATGGTCGGACTTACTATGAGTGAACCCGAGGGTGGCAACATAATCTGCACACCGCATTTACCAAGCCCGTGGAGCTTGTTTAAGGCCATACAAAGATTTCTTCAAGAGACATACATGGGAAGGTTTTGCAGGATCCCGAAACCCGACTGGTTGATGCATATAAATTGTCTCCTTGAGCTCCCCATGCAAGAATGCATTCTTTACATCAAGTTGATGAGTGCTCCAGGATTTGGACAAGGCCAGACTAAAAACCGTCTGGATAGTAGTCGGTTTGACAACCGGACTAAAAGTTTCCCCACAATCAATGTCAACCTGCTGATTTTGTCCATCACCTACAAGACGAGCCTTATGTCGCTCAAAAGTACCGTCAGAATGTTCTTTATGAGTAAAAATCCACATAGAACGAATAACATTCATATCAGGTGGACGGGGCACCAACTCCTATGTCTTATTTTTAATAAGAGCATTATATTCATCAGTCATGGCAAGTTTCCAGTTCACATCACAGAGAGCACTCACGGGATTCCGAGGCAAAGGAGATTTAGAAGCTTGGATGTGGAGGTTTAAAAGACGTTTAGGCTTAAAAGTCCCATGTTGGCTACGAGTGATAGGCCATGAGAGAGCTGGAGGGGGAGGACTTGGCTCGGAAGGGGAGCTGACTGTGGGAGAGGAGGACACGGTTGGGCCTGGGTGTGGGCCTGTGGAGCGAGGGAATGAGAGTGGAGTGGGTTGCAGGGAGGGCAGCATGGGAGAAGGGAGAGGGCTGACAAGTGGAGTTTTGGGTTGGGCCAGAGGAGAAGGCTTCAGGGCCACGGGTGAGGAGGGTTATGGGTTGGCAAGGGGGACGGAAGCAGCTGGGCCACAGGTGGAGTAGGTTGGGATAGGGTATGTGGAGTGGCAGCCAAGGTGTGAAAACCGGGGGAAATGGAGGATACTGGGCCATAGGTGGAGTGGGCTGGGCCAGAGGAGTTGAGGGGGCAGCCAAGGAGTGAAGAATGACAGCGGGAATGCCATCATCCAAGAAGTCATATGTATGTGTTTTCGGAGCATGTAGAGTAGCAAAAGGAAATTGAGACTCGTAAAAAATGACATGGTGGCAAATGATAATCTTTCGGGAAGATAAGTCATAGCATTTGTAACCACGATGATTTGGGGGATATCCTAAGAAAACTCATGGAGTGGACCGCGCTTGGAGTTTGTTAATGGTGGTGGACGGAAATAGGGGATGACATAAACACCCAAAAACCCGAAGATGAGAATAGGAGGGATCCCATTGATAGAGTATTTTGTGAGGCGTGTGATAGGCTAAACCCTTGGTGGGAAGAATGTTAAGTAGATAAGTTGCTATTTGAAGACCATGATGCCAAAAGGAAGGAGGAATCGAGGCATGAGCAAGACTAGTTCGAATCATGTTGTTAATTGTGCGAATTTTTCGTTCAGCCTTACCATTTTGGGAAGAGGAGTATGGACAAGAAAAACGAAACACCAACCCATTTTTCACACAAAAGTCGTGTAAGGGTCCATTACCAAATTCCCGCCCATTATCACATTGAAGGGTTTTAATACCTCGTTCAAATTGAGTGCGAATAAATGACTTAAAAGAAAGAAAGATGGAGTAAACTTGAGATTTTTTAGCCAATGGAAAAGTCCACACAAAATTTGAATAATCATCCAATAAAAGAAGATAATAGCGGTGACCCAATGAGCTTAAAATAGGTGAAGTCCAAATGTCAGCATGTATAATATCGAAAGGCATAAATGTTCATAATTTAGAAGCAACAAAAGGTAATTTAACAAGCTTACCAAGGGGACATGAATAGCAATCATTGGGGTTACGAGTTTGATTACATTCAATAATTTTATTTTGCCTAAGAGAATCTAAAAGAGGAGCTCCCGGATGTCCCAAACGCTCATGCCACAAGGAAGTAGTCAAGGCGGCAAAAAGATGAAGCATGTAGATGGATAATGGTGGAGATAGGATAGAGTTCGCCCCGACTCTCACATCTCATTAGATGCCTCCCAGTTTGAAAATCCTTCACAGAAAACCCAAAAGGATAAAATTCCACAGAAACAGAGTTATCAGTGGTAAATTTACGGACGGAAATTAAATTTTTGACAAGTTTGGGTGCATGGAGGACATTTTTGAGAGTTAACGAGGAGTGGGGAGGGGGTAAATGAGTGTCTCCATAACCATGAATAGGAATTGAACTACCATTATCAACAATTATACCACGAGATTTGCTCATATTAGAATAGGACGAGAGAGCACCTTGATCCGAGATCATGTGAGAAGTGGCCCCGGTGTCCATATAACAATTGGGGTCGGGAGGAGTGCGCCCAAGGGTATACATGGCTGCCTCTATGTCAGTTGGGGTAGAAACGGGGACTGGAGAGGCACTATAAGCATACTGCATGTGCTGTTGGGGTGGTCTGGATCCCAAGACCCCTACTAATCCATAAGGAGGGGGAGGTGCTGCATTCTGACGAGTCCAAGGAGAAGAAGTTGGGCCTGGTCCATGTTTGGCCCTAGGGAGAGTGGGATAAGGAGAAGGTGGACAAGGCCACTGACCCCATCCCCAAGGCCACACAGGCTGGACAAGATGTTGCCCCTGTGTTGTCGAGACACCTGTCGGACCGCGCCCACCGCAGTGACCGCCGCCGCCACCCTTTAAGCAATTTCTTCAAAGATTCAAGTTCTAATCTAGTTTTTGTTTTTGAAAATTGTAGGAAGATCTTGCAAGTACCAAAAGAAAGTAGAAAGGTTATTTTTCTGAATTTTATTTTCTTCTTTTACTTTTCTTCCTCTTTAATTTCGGACTCCCCCTCCCCTTGGGTTTTCCGGCCACCTTGTGGCGGTGGGGCTTGGCTGGGCACCGGCGAGTGTGGTGTGGCCACTGCCGTGCCAGTGTAGCAGCAGTAGCTGGGCACGACGAGTGCCACCTGCCGCTGCCGCGCTGGTGGCGGTGCAGGTGGTGCTCGTGGTGGCGCCGGCGAGTGTTAAGTTTTTGGCTTTTGTGGTTTTCGAACCACTTGTAAAAAAAAAAAAGAAATCTGTTATTATTATTAATAATTTACAGCAGTAATTATTAAGTAAATAGTAGTTTTTATAAGTTTTAAGTATTAGTTTGTAGTGGGTTTTGCCTACTAGTAAAGGTTTTCAAGTTATGACTTTAAAATAGTTTTTAAAGCCTTTTTAAGAAAAAAATCAGCTTTATTATTATATTTAAAATGCTGATTTTTATTTATTAGTAGCTTTGAATTGTTGTTGGAAGTACTAATTGATAGTACTTTATTGTTGGTAGGTTTCAAGAATAATTAAAGCCAGTCAAACTTTTAACTGTTGATTTTTGTGTAATCAAGGTACATACACTTTGACCTTGACTTTAGTAGTTTCAAAGGATATATATATTTATTGAGCATGAGGAGTAAGGAGAGGCTTATGCCTTGAAATTGTTTGAGTATATGTTGAGAACTTAGAAAGGAGATTAGGAATGGAACTTTTGAGTTATTCCTATATTTGAAAAGCATGTATTATGTTATTGCTTTTGAGCATGATTAAAGTTATTAAAGTTATTCTTGAAGCTAGGGCTTGCCTAGAATATTTTATTGAGCATGGTCTCAATTGAGGTTATATATTTATTGAGCATGGTCTCATTGAGGTTATATATTTTATTGAGCATGGTCTCATTAGAAGTTATATATTTATTGAGCAAGGTCTCATAGAAGTTATATATATTTATTGAGCAAGGTCTCACAAGTTTCAAGTTATTGAGCAAGGTCTCATAAGTTAAAGTTATTGAGCAAGGTTCACAAGTAGTTTAATCATTGAGCAAGGACTCAATTGATTGGATCATGGATCCTTAAGAAAGTAAGAAAAAGGACTCATGGAGTCATTAAAGTAATAAGATGAGCAAGGTCTCAAAGAATTTAGAATTGAGTTAATTATGGTGTTTGTTGCATTCACTTGTTAAAGAAAGATAAGAAATTAATTTATTTGCTAGATGTATTATTGTGATGTGTCTCACATAATGGGCTTTGGCAATAAAACTCTTGGGATGGATCCCCATGAGTATTGAACATAAGGGGGGAGTTAGTGTGAAACTATACTCCTGCATATAGCTTAGCATGACGATGTTAATGCTTTTATTTTATCAAGCAAGTTTATGGAATTCCAATTATCAAGATCTTTGAGTGGACTAGGTGTCACTCGTATTCTTTATCTCTGAGATGTTGAGTCTAGAGGCTCACTCTCACCCTCTTTCATTACTAACAAGCTTAAAATTCTCGAGTCAAGTTATTTAAAGTTCATGGAACTTTAGTAAGAGGTGTGGGATCTCTTACACAAGAAATAGTAGCCCGTATGACTCCAAGAGGAGGACGGTGCCCGTTCATTGCCATAATAATAATAAAGAAAGTATTTATAAGTTCAGTTATATGCTTGTCGCATGTAGAGTCGTAAGAAGAGCAAGCCGAAGTGATTGAGGATTGCATGCATTATTATTCGCTATTATTAGTTGTGTTATGTACTCAGCGTTGCTGATGTATGTGTTTCTTTGTTTCTTTTGGTTGTTGTTTTTCCTCAACAACCCTGTGATGATCCATTTGGTGAGCAGAGTTTAGAGAAGAAGTTGCAGGTACAAGTTCTTGATGTGCATGGAAATCATAAGCATCCGGATGGGAGTTTTAGTACACGAGTACTTTTTATTTAAGTTATCTTGAATTTTATATTTGACTTTACTTGACCAATGGGGTCAAGGTTTGACTTTTGAAATGGGACTAGTATGGGATAGTCTCGGAGTTTGTAATTCATTTACATACTTTCTTATTTCCGTTGTATTAAAGTATTTTCAGTTTATTTTAAAAGACTTCCGCTGTATTATCTGATTAGCCTTACGTATTATCATGCGTGGCATAACAACTCCCGCAATTTCTCCTAGTTTATAAAAGGAGGAGTCGTGGGGGTGTTACAGATGACTTTGTGAGAACGAGCATGAATCTTAGATAATTCTGCCCAAGTGGAATATTGGAAATTTTCCATGGCCAAAGTAATAGAAATATAGTTTCGAATGTTCGAAACAACAAGAGCAGGTTGGAAATTGGTCTTGCCGTCAGTCATGGTGGCTGACCAGAAAGATGGCTGGCCGGAGAGGGAAGAAGATCGTGCCTGCGGAAGAAAAGAGGGGTAGAGAGGAAGAAGGCTTGGGACTAATCCAACTGTGGTTACCCCCATTAACAATTTTAATGCAATTGTCATGAACTAGATTACGGATATTGGGGGTACAATTAGGCCATGAACCACATTACTAAAAAAAAGGCCTTTGAAAGATATTAATAACATATCATTAATCTTTACAAGTAATTAATTGCAACAAAAAAATATATAATAATGCTAAAGATCTAAATTTTTTTGGTAATCACTTTGAATTAAAGTCAAATTACTAAAAAGTTGATTTGATTGTCCAAGTTATCTGATTTAGATGTGATTCAATGTTGTAGGTTTCGACTAGCAATTAATCAATTAATATTGTGGTTGAATCATAGCATCAAAATTAAAAGAAAATTATGAAAAGTATTCAAAATACTGAATAATCATGAAGAACAAACATGAATGTAGAAAATATTTGCAAGGCATGGTACCACAAGTGACTATATTACTTCATCCATTTTTTTTTACTTGCAACACTTTTTACTTTTGACTTTCCTTTCTCTCTATCTCTCAAATGACATGGGCCTTCTCTTTTTTTCTTCCTCTCTACATTTCTCGTACTCAAATTTTACATGGAATTGATGGAAAAAAAAATATTGCAAGTAAAAAAAAAATGGACGAAGTAAAAACATTCAATTTTCTTTAATTTTGTTTAAAATAATACAGGCAAAAATGGCTCCTAAAATAGCAATTCCATACAAATCGCAACCTGAAGTAGGGACTTTAGTGAACAAATTTACTCCTTCACAACCGTAATATTTCTAGTGATCAAGCCTATTTGAAAGTAGGGTGATAAATAAGTTATAAGCTAGAGCAAGTGAGATTTACTTCTTTGTTCATCATTATTCAAGAAAATTACTCAATATATCATGTAAATCATTATTTAATTTATCTCAATGTATATGTCTAGATTAATTTTTCTTTAATTTTACTAATAGATAGTCAAAAAATAAATGATTATACTAATAGATAGTCCAAAAATAAATGATTAAGATTTTTTTTTGACATGATAAATGGTTAAAATAGTGTACTGTCAAACATAAAAATTAATAAAATAAAGTAAAAAATGAAGGAAGTAATACGGAGTACAAAGTCAAGAAAAAAAAAAGTACGGACTATAATATAATGGTCAGAATTGAAAGTTAAATTTATAAATAATATAATGGTCTATTTTCATCTTCAATTATCATCATGAAAGTCTTTGTCGTCGTCACTCCTTGTTTCAATCTATCCATACCTTGGTGTCCACAACACGATGTGTTCGCCACTCATTGAGATTAGCCTTGGTCTCTTAGTAGTCAAAAAAGGACTGCTTAACTAAGAAGACTAAAGAGTAAACACCCAACTTCCTTATAAAAGAGTTCAAACCAAATGTATAATGAAATCAATGACCAAACGACCAACCATATTCTTTATGATTAAACAAGAAATTTATAATCCTAAAGAGACAAAGAAAAGAGAGTAGTAGTAATTATAATTGAATTTGACTATTACATTAATTTTTATTTCTTTTATCAAGTAGTACTTGGTTTAGTGGTTTGGTTTGTATCTCATGTGGTATCAAACCCCACTAGAGGCACTTTGGGGGTGGGGATTTCCCCTTACCATTCCCCCTACTCCCAAAAGGCCTTGCCTGCAAACCTGGGTCGGGTTGATTTGTGTGAGGTTGCGGTCCGGTTAGGGCGTCTTCTACTGACCTTTAAAAAAAATCTATTTCTTTTGTTTTTTCTATTGTGTTGCCAACTTCTTTTTTTTTTGACAACAAGAAAACGTGCATCAATTAGAAGAAGAAAGTACAACCTAAAGTTAATACAAAGAAACATAAAATAAAGCAAACAAAGCTAAGGGAGCTTCAATTGCTCTTACATACTCTAGGAAACAAAAACAAACTATTACAAGTCCAATCCAACTTAACTTGTCACGAGCGATTGAAGGTAGGGTTGGGTTGAATGTCTTGAAGAACACCCGATATGAGAGGGAACCTGTTGAGAGGCGAGACCAAGACGATCTTTCATAACGAATTGTTGCATCCCATCTAACAGACACCAATTTATGCTAGACAAATATTCCCAAGGTCCTTGAATGGAAATAGCTTCCTGGGATTCTATTGATTGAAGTAACAAAGAAGCCACATCCTTTGGTGACTTTTGACCCTTATGGAAGGCTTTCTAGAGTTTAGTCTCATGAGACTGAAATTCAAAATGTGTGGAGGTCATAACATGCTCCTAAACTAAATTGAAGAGCCTCCCACAAGATGCATTTTTGAACTGTAATGACTTCAAAAGTCATCACATAAACTGGGGGTGAATTAGAATGAAAAGATTCACCCGAACTACGGATCCTAAGATCAAACCTAGCAATCTCTAAACTAGAAGATCGAACCACAACTGAGTTAAAATGACAACCTCCTCTTATCTTACCCAACACTCGAACCTCTACCGATGCATACTTGGTTCTGGAGAATACGAAACTAAGGCTAAACCATAACGGAAACACAACAAACTAAAACACCTACCATCCGACTCATAAAACCACGCCTGTAACAACACCGTTAAAGTCTACACCGTAGCTTTCACGAACCTAACGAATGCTTCCTTGGCAAACTAACCAAACTGACTCCAACTAACACTAGCGGGGGACGGGGAAGGGGACACTTAAACTAAACTTGATCCTAAACAGGGGGATGGGGAAGGGGAGATTTAGACTTAACCACCTTAAACCTAGAACAGGGGAGCGGGAAGGGAACCTAGTGCCTAAAACACCTTGAAAATCGAGAACCAGGAAAATGGGAGGGGATACCTAAATCTAGAACCACTAAGCACTAACAAGGACCTGGGGAAGGGGAACACTTGGTCAGGACAGCTGGGGAGGGAGGTGTACAGTTGCGCGAGCCAAACAGGGGAGGCACGAAGAGAGACACGGAGGAGAAGGACACAAGGGAAGGGAAAAAGAAATACGCAGGGAAGGTAACAACAACGAGACACACGAAACCTGGCAACGCCTAAAACACGTCGTCGTCAGAGATGCTTGAAGAGAGGACCACCATATTCGAACGAAAACCCAACTAACTTCAAAAACCTGGCTAGCTAACAAGGGAAAGTGAAGGGGAAGGGAAAGAGGCTTGACGACCACCGTTCCAAAGCGGCTCAAGCGGTTGTTGATCCCCTTAGGATTTTTGGCGCCGCTAAGAGTTTTGTTAGTACGTATTCCTAGCAATGTGTTGCCAACTTTGCATATTACTAGATGCCATTGTTCCAGCTATAACTTTTGGTATGGCTAAGAAATTTCGTACCCGTAACTAGCTATTGTTTACATTTTGGAAGGTTGCAACCACTACATTAGCTATGCTTTTCAGTTTTCATCAATTGTAAAATTAATAATATGTAGTAAAATTTTCATAAATGACAAGCACTAACATCCATTAAAACTTCAAGCTAGTGACAATTAATTATTTTTTTAAAAAAAAGTCTCAAGTATAAATACATCACAAAGGATGTGAGAGAAATGGAGTAGTAGATACATTAGAAAAACAAGGATTGATAAGACATGCAGACTCCATAACTTTGATATAGAGACTATTGTATTGTAGAGTTTTTTTAAATCCTAATTATCTATATCGGAGTTTTTTTTTTGTAAGTTAACGTATGTAACTGAAAAATTTTCAGACTACATAAATTGGTTTGATTACTGATTTGTAAAAGTTTCACACCATTTCAAGGGGTGGCTAATCTGATTTATTTTAATATGACATTATACTATGGAAAACATTATATACTACTCCCTCCGTTTTCTATAGATCTTCTCTCTTTCCGTAAAGATCTTCTCTCTTTTACTTTATTCTTTATTTAGAATTTTTTTTCTCTTTTTAGGGCCTGTTCTCTTTGGCATAAAACAGCTGAACTGAACTGAATTGAACTGAATTAAACTGAAATGAATTGAATTGAACTGAACTGAATTGAACTGAACTGATCTGAACTGAACTGAATTGAACTGAACTGAAATGAATAGTGATATGTGAGAGTAAAAGTATTGTCAAGAGCTAAACTGAACTGAACTGAACTGGTCTGAACTGAACTGATCTGAACTGAACTGAACTGAACTGAATTGAACTGAACTGAATTGAACTGAACTAAACTGAAAATAAGTTGGGGAGAACAGGCCCTTACTTTACTCTCTCATGTCCCTTTCATATGGTCCACCATCACATTATTAATTCAATTTTACTCCCTTTCTCTCTCCTATTTTAATCTATTTTTATTTGTTTATTTATCTTAACTCGTTTCTCTCTCCTACTTTACCCACCCCATACGGCCATACCCCACATAAATGAATCCTCCTTAGTATCTGTAGGAACAGTAACAAGAAAGATCTTTAAGAAATGGAGAGAGTAGTACATTTGGTTGATAGAACTTAGGGGGCGTTTGGTTCATATAATGGTATGGGTTTGGAATCAGGAATGAAACCAAGGTGGTATGGGTTTGGAACTTGATACTTAATACCTTGTGTTTGGTTTCATTTAGGAATGAAAAATCTTCTTTTATTTGATACTTAGAGGTAAGGTATGAGCCATACCCACCTCCCCCCATAGGTTTCTAAACCCCATACCTTATGGGTTTGAGGTATGGGTTTACAATTAAGAAATAAATTAAACAAACACTAAGTATGGGTTTTGTTCATTCCAAACCCATACCTCATACATTGAATTAGTGAACAAAACACCCCCTTAGAAGCATATCAAACATATCCTGAACTAAGTGTTCAAAGTTTTGACTTCTCTTTATCCCCAACATCTTCTGACTATTATAATTTTGACTTTGGATTTATGATTTAAGCATTGTCTTTCTAAGTCAAGTCTACATATACGAGTTTCAGATGGGTGTAGAATTCAATTGATTGTGCGATGGAAAATAATGAATCTATCCGTAGCATGATGAGGAATTTCCTCCGCCCCCCTTCTTCACATGGGCACGCACCTTACCTTTCAAAAACACACATAAATTATAGTAGTATTATTAACTAGCTCATTAAACATTGTTAGTAAAAGTACTTAGTAAAATATGTACTTTTGTCAAACATTTGTCACTTTCCTCTCTTTGTCTCCCTGTTTAAATTTTAAGGTGATTTATTTTATGGAAAAATACTCTAGAAATGATCATTTTGTAATAAATCATTTTATGTTATAAATTATGAATTGTGGTATTACTTTTAGGGTCTGTTTTTGTAATTAACAAAAGGTCCTTAATATGTTTAAGACATTCTACTCTTGTAAGAAAATAACCTCATTTAATGACGGAATAGAGGATCGCAGGTGAAAAATGTATGGACACTGGCCTCGTTTAGGTGCGTTTATAAGTGATTTAACTGATCTGTACTTTAATTATAGATAATCTAAGCCTATCTTCAAATCCAATTATAATTTAACAAGAACTCACTCTTAATACTCCTTTTTTTTAATCTTTTGTTCTTAAATAACATCAAATCTTGAATACAAAAATTTGTCAACATATATGAAAAATGTATGGACACTGGCCTCGTTTAGGTGCGTTTATAAGTGATTTAACTGATCTGTACTTTAATTATAGATAATCTAAGCCTATCTTCAAATCCAATTATAATTTAACAAGACACCTCTTATCTTTTTTTTTAATCTTTTGTTCTTAAATAACATCAAATCTTGAATACAAAAATTTGTCAACATATATGAAAAACACAGTTTTTGTGGTATGCTATTAGATACTTCCTCAGTTCTGTGTTAATCATAATGTTGAGATTTTTTTACACTATCTCTATTATATAAAGGAAGGAGGGGAGCTATGGTGTCCCCGAATGAAAAGACTATTTTACCCCCCTTGTCTTTCTAAATCGCAAATTCACTTACAGCCTAAAGGGGGCCTTCAAACAAAAATACCGAAAATAAAATTATAACAATCACTCACAAGTCAACTAAAATCATAGAATTGCATAATTAACTTTATACAAATCACTCAAATGAGGAAACTTTACAAAAACTAAAAAAATCAATTTACAAACTACAACCAATACACTAAAACGTCAATCCATACTCACAAAAACATTCACAAAAATTTGACTTGAAACCGCACCCGTTTTGACCTGTATAGTATATACTCTATCTGGTTTTATTAGTTTTTCCATTTTAACTTTTGACACTATTCACACACATGACTTTGACTATCTCTTGTGATTTGTACTTAAGGAAAAATATAGTCATGTGAAATCGAATTTTTTCCATTAATAATGTCAAATGGAGTATTAATTATTCCTATGCGCCGAACTTGAAATTAATTCCATGGATCTGTCCACGTCGGACAGCACGCTAGACTTTTGGGTTTTTAATAAAACTGCTACTTCAAGTAGCGATTAATTCCGATAATGCGAAGTTGAGCGCTACTTCAAATAGCGGTTATATTTTGTCTCTAAGCAAGGTATAAGGCACGCACATAAATTACAGATCAGAACCAATGCAAGAAAAGAGGAGAAAACACAGGCCATGTAGGATTGCATCGGCGTGCAGCTAGCTTGTGCCTAGCGCCGGAAGGTTGTGCGGAGCGCAATCCCAGTGTGTCTGACGCAATCCTACGTGGCCTGTGTTTTCTCCTCTTCTCTTGCATTCTGAGTAGCGATTTTACCTCGTAAACCGCTACCAACAATAGCGGCTTAACTTAAAGTTAACTGCTACTCTGAGTAGTGGATTGCTTTGCCGAAAATAAAATTTCTCACGTGCTGTCCTACGTGTACGGTATTCATGGAATTAATTTCAAGTTTAGCGCATAGGAGGAATTAATATTTCTTTTGATATTATTCATGGAAGAAAAAAATTGTGAAATCTTATTAGATTCATTTCAACGTGGATGATTTAAATATCAATTTTTTAAAATTTTTACTTATTTATTATTAGAGACATTAAGATATGAATGTGGAGTCAAACTTTTTGTAAATACCTAAACAATTTTGTTTTCGCTATGTCAATACCTTTGAACTTTGAAGACATGGTGCATGTACTTGCGAAGGTGCGATGAATAATTTCAAACAGAAAAACAAAAGTAGTGAAATTGCGGTACAAAAAGATCTAACAGCGTAAAACAGTGAGAGAGATTGGGTCAGAGTGGGACCCACACTTGACACTCCATCAGTCTTGAAAGATGGATCCAGTGTGAAAGTCCCACAAAAGCTCTAAAGACAGTTCAATAGAATAGTATTAGTAGACGACAAATGATAAACCTCTAACTGCCAAACATCTAACATTCATGTGGCAACATATAAGTGGTACACATGTCATTATATTCTTTATTCAAACAAATTACTTTTTCCAATTTTTTAAACTTGTATATCTCAAAAAATATATTTTAGAAAAAATAAAAAATATACCAATATTCATATATTTTTATTCTCTACAAATAGACATCCATCTTGATATAATTTCATCATATTTTTATTTTACTCTTCTCTATCTCTTATTTAGATATGTAAAAAAAAAAATACGAACTGTTTATACACAAACACTATTGTGAGTTGCATAAACACTAGTTATAGTTACACGAACACTAGTTCTAGTAGCATGAACACTGTATATTAGCATCGGAATCTTCTGACAGTGTCCAATTAAAAAAATACGAACACTATCTGTTTATACATAAACACTATTTTTAGTTGCATAAACACTAGTTATAGTTACACGAACATAAGTTGTAGTAGCATGAACATTATATATTAGCATCGAAATTTTCTGACAGTGCCCAATTTTCGAGATTACTTTTTTATTTGACTGATAACTTTTTTTCATGTATACTGACAATTTTTTATCTAGCAGTTAGAGGTTTATCATTTCTCATTAGTAGACAGTAGTAGTGAGTTTAAGTTTACATACTGATGAATTTTTGATTGCTTGCCTGCTCACTTACTCTAGTCTCTACAGTTTCAGAGTGCTCTGTCAAATAAATGGACCATTAAGACTTTTTTCCCACTATAAAACACTATTAACTTTTGTAGCCCCACCTCCTACTTAAATGAGTAATTGATATCCAAACCACTAGTGAATAGTGATCAATAAAAGAAATAAGTTGCCAAGTTTTTGAAAATATGGTTTAATGGTCACGACAACAAGTTAAAACAAATATTAATAGTAGTTAAGAAATTTATATTTCCTCTTTTTCATAATAATTGCACGCAATAAATTATTCATGCATTTTTAACAAACTCATGTGAAGACAAGATAAAAAGATTTTCTTTTAAGGGAAGAAGAAGGCGTCCTAACCGAACTGGAACCTCGCACAGGTCAACTCGATTTGGATTTACATGCAAGGTTTCTTGGGAGCAGGGGAAATTTCCACCCCCAAAGTGCCTCAAATGCAGTTTGATCCCACAACCTCAAGGTTGTGAAATACAAACCAAACCACTAGACCAAGTACTACTTGGTGATGAGATAGATAGATTAGAGATAGAGATAGATAGTGGAAACCATATTTTGTTTTGGAGTAAATGAGCAATTACATTGATTTATACGAGATTCGAACTCATGTCTCGACTCTCGAGTATCACCCTCGCAAGAACTTACCAACTAAGTTAGATTGTTTTTTGTTATTAAAGATAATTGGTCTGCAAACCACCCTGCTAGGCTACTAGCTTGTAGGACACACCAACTCAGAGGGTGGGTGCAAGGCTGAACAACCCAAAAGTAAATGCCAAAACATATTATTGCGATGATGATTCGAACTCTGGGCAATGCCCTGGAATTCAGGGTGGTATTACACTAAGCTACCACATATCCCTCACCAACTAAGCTAGATGACATCCACATAGCGGGGTCATATAATAGGAGAGAGATAGTGATAATATATTACCAAAAAAAAGAACGTCGCAATTAATATGAAACTCCAAATATACGTACGTTGCAATTAAAAAAGAACGCATGAAGTATCAATTTTTAATTTGTAGATGTTGGATACCGTCTCAATTCTTTATCAATTGCAATAGTTTGTTTGTTGCAGTTTTCACAAATTTCATTTTGTTCATGGTTAGCAATTTATGCAAAATCATATATTTAGTCATGTTTGCAATTTATCCTATACACTTGAAAATAATTATTTGCTAATTTCTTTTTTGAAAGGGTGCACAATTTTGATTTTTAGGACTCCAAATGTGAAAAAAAGAGATTGTCTTAAATAATCATGATGATATGTAAATAGTAGCATGCATATCACGGGGGATGTTTGTGTAATTTAGGAAAATTACGAGTATTTTAGAGAATCTCCAAAATATAGTAATGTGTTTTTGGAAGTAATTTTCACTTTTTTTTTCTATATCATATAAAATTGTCATTGTGCACTATTCTCATTTCACCATGATTACTTGTCTATGGTACACCTTATTGTAGGGTATAAATTTTGAGTCATATGATATAACTAGATACATCTCAGACAACAAATTTTAAGATATCAACTTTTATATATATTTTAATAACAAATAATTATCTAAAGAAATTAAGTTTCAAAGTATCACAATGGCAAGTACAAAAGAAAACTATTGTAATTTACAAAGAATGATGTAAATTGTAAAATAGTAATATATAAAATTTAAGAGGGAAAAAGGTCAAAAAAAGAAAAAACTTAAAAAGGTATGAGCACATATTTTTAGTCAAAGCATCTAACACAAGACCAACTCAAACAAGTTTACAAAAATGAACTAAAGAATGGGTAATAGCAACAAGAAAACAGATCTACAAATATTAAGCACAATATTATTTTTGGCAATACAATGTTAATAGGCAAATTTAATTCTTGTATTGCAGTTCAGAATTCGGATCATATTAACTTCCTATGTTCTATTTCTGGACTTACGTCACTTTCACCATTGCTCACATGACTCAGAACTAGATACCTTTTCATGGAAAAATACTCCACTTGTAGATTATTAAAGCTCACTTTCCAGTTTTCCTAACATCCCCCACCTCCAAATATAAGATATCGAAAAAACGGAAGTGACAAAAGGAGAAAAAGAAATTGATGGCATTCAACTAAAAAGACTAGATTGCATTCATCCCATATATATTATGTACAAAAATTATTTAAAAAGACGATCTAATCTATACTAATATATTAAAAGGCGTGCTTAAGTCAGAAACGGTGCCACGTGGCGCTCTCCCTAAGGAAGTTTTACTACATATAATCCACAACAATAAAATAAATTAGAAATTGCATAGTGTAAGGTTTGATCCCGAAACCTCAAGAACATACACTAAAGTCTTAACCACTAGACCAAATAATATTTAGTGTTATCATCTTAAATTTTAATATTAATAAATGAAAACTTTCCTTACTCGGGGCGTAGCCCGAGCCTAATAACTAGTTTAAATATAAAAGTAGACTTAGTCACTAAATGAATTAAACTAGTCACTGAATGAAATTAACCTAATCACTATTGGACTAATTCAGTTTTTAATATCGGGCTTTACATTACCTAATTTTAATTTTAAAATAGGCGGTTTCTTACAAGACAAACTCTACTATATGACTATATACGATACATCCAATGTTAATATTTTTTGCTTGTTTGGTACTTTTTTACAATGCTGCAATTGTTGCTCATTTTTAAATGAACAATAAGTAATAAAATAGTCTAAGTGTACTATGCTCATATTACACTCGTATGTATGATAAAAGTTATAAAGATTTCAACACCTAAAACACTTTTGCCTATTTACTCTCATTTTTTTTTATTTTTTTTTATTAGGAAATTAAGTCAGCCCAAGGACTAACCCCTACAAGGCTACTAGCCTGTAGAAAACACCAACACATTGGCTGGTAAAACATGCATAACATGCTAAGGAAATACCCCAACATAATGCTGGCACTATGCTCATATTACACTCGTATGTATGATAAAAGTTATAAAGATTTCAACACCTAAAACACTTTTGCCTATTTACTCTCATTTTTTTTTTTTTATTAGGAAATTAAGTCAGCCCAAGGACTAACCCCTACAAGACTACTAGCCTGTAGGAAACACCAACACATTGGCTGGTAAAACATGCATAACATGCTAAGGAAATACCCCAACATAATGCTGGGGGTAAGGATCGAACCTCTAACCTCAGGGGCCAAGGGGGAGCGCTCTACCCACTTGAGCTAACTCTTATCCTTGCCTATGTACTCTCATGAAAAGAGTAAAAACATTCTACTTTTTTGAGTGAGGTTATTTGGCTAAAATTTAATTAGTTAAAAACTACTCCATCTCATGAAAAAACTACTAATTTAAAAATAGAGAGATTATAAAATTTAGGATCCACTTAGTTTATCTACTTTATTTAATAAGGAGAGACTAGTGTGAGCTTATTAAGGGGTATTATTATGTCATTTATTATAATGAGAATTAAATAAAGTGAGTAGTTCTCTGAAACAATGGAAATATATTGTCTCTTGAGTATATGTTGAGGCTATGTTTAGTTGACCTGAAATTTTCTGATCTAAATTTATCTGATCTAATCTGAATTTATTTTTTCTGATTTGATCTGATCTGAACTGATCTGATCTGATTACAAAATCTTATCTTTAGATTTTTCTCAATATATAAGAAAAAATATAGTCATGTGGGGTCTTGTTTGATTCGTCTTAATGAGTACTTTATTAATATTCAATTATTATAATTTTTACTAATATGTAATAAAAGATATTTAATAGTAATAATGATTGTTAAATATAAGCATGATTTGATCTGAAATAAGCAAAAATAAGGTGAACTGAACATAGTCTGAGTGGAAAAAACTTTATTTACCCAGTGGGTCAACAACCCACTACTAATAGAAATAAATAAATAAATAGTGGAATCCAACTCATCAATTCTAATAGTTTTTTAATGTTCTATTTCTAATAGGTTACTACCCATCGAGTAGATGTAGCATTGTCCATATTGAGTCCAATACTGTAATCAGAGTCCATCGTGACTCGTGAGGCTAATACATTTTTCTATCTCACATTTAGCGCGCAATTTAGATCCTGCACCAGGGTGTAGGATGAGGAACCTACACCTTGGCCAAAACTACGTAGTTTTGATGCTTTTAGGAGGGACAAAATTTGGCAGGCTTTTGGCAGAATTTTTAGGTGGGCTAGCTCTTTCTCTCTTATCACTCACTCATTCCCTCTTTTTCTCTCTCATTTATTTTTCAAGAACCATTTCAATTATCTCTCTCATTTATTTTGTTCTTCATTTATTTCTCCCTTATTTTCATTCATTTCTATTTTAAATTTCCAAATGTTGATATATTTGATTTTATATTCTGTTTTGCATTTTTAAAACTTTTTTTAATGTACAAATGCATATGGTTTGATGTACAATAATATACGAGTGTACATTTGGGGATTTTCAGTGATCAAAGTATTGACCATCAGTGTACATTGTGATTTATCCTTATTTACGTTGGTTGCGGAACCTTTTTTTTTATTATTAGCTCCACCTACAGTTGCATGTACATGCACGTACATTGCATGTACACTTTGTTGACATTCATGTAAATTAAGTGGGTTACAATCATATTGTTATGTGTTGACCCTTTAATCTAGTACCCATATTGAGTTTTTTTTTTTGTTTTGTTTGTGTCTATAGAATATGTTATGCATGCATGTTAGTGAAGCTAATGTATATTTAGTCATACACAATGATCATTAACGCAATTTTAATGTACACAGAACAAAGTCAGCTCTATAAAATAACTTGAACATTCAGTCATAACAACATTGTACATTCAGGCTTAATAATTGAACAATCTTGCTAGAATAATTGTACATTGAGTCATATCCAGTGAACATTCAATCAAACAATAATGTATCCTTATTTTCAGTGATCAAAGTAATGACCATCAGTAGTGTACATTGTGATTTATCCTTATTTACGTTGGTTGCGGTACCTTTTTTTTATTATTAGCTCCACATACAGTTGCATGTACATGCACGTACCTTGCATGTACACTTTGTTGACATTCATGTACATTAACTGGGTTACAATCATGTTGTTATGTATTGACCTTTTGTTTTAATACCCATATTGAGTTTTTTTGTGGCACCTGGAGCACTATGAGGTATAGGACTGTAATTGTACATATTGAATTTCATTACCGAATAAACATCAACACACCAGTGTACAAAGATTGCAAATTACTCATGACATCAGCTTTAGGAATTGGGTTACTTTTATTCTATTATGTTTCTTTGTACATTCTTGGCTTCGTGGTTGTTCATTAACAAAATCAAAATGTACAATGACATCCCCCCATAAAATCGTCAATAACACACAATGAACAATAATAGACATCCAAAACAAAAAAAAAAACTCAATACGAGTATTAAAACAAAAGGTCAACACATAACAACATGATTGTAACGTTAACCCAGTTAATGTACATGAATGTCAACAAAGTGTACATGCTAGGTACGTGCATGTACATGCAACTGTAGGTGGAGTTAATAATAAAAAAAAGGTACCGCAACCAATGTAAATAAGGATAAATCACAATGTACACTGATGGTCATTACTTTGATCACTGAAAATCCCCAAATGTACACTCGTATATTATTGTACATCAAACCATATGCATTTGTACATCAAAAAAAGTTTTAAAAATGCAAAACATAAAATAAAATCAAATATCAACATTTGGAAATTTATAATACAAATGAATGAAAATAAGGGAGAAATAAATGAAGAACAAAATAAATGAGAGAGAGAGAATTGAAATGGTTCTTGAAAAATATATGAGAGAGAAAGGGAGGGAATGAGTGAGTGATGAGAGACAAAGAGCTGGCCCACTTTCATAAATACTACCAAAAGCCTGCCAACTTTTGGCTCCCCTAAAACCATCAAAACTACGTAGTTTTGGACAAGGTGTAGGATGCTCATCCTACACCTTGGTGTATAATCTACGGATTGCATTTAGCGAGCTAAATTTAAGTTGAGTGTAATTTTTCACCCTTTTATAAATGGAGCATTTAATGACTGGCTTTACAATGGTTTAATTAGTTGGTTTTTGTCTTTTCACGTCGCCAAACTAGAGTTGGCAATAAGTCAAATTGGGTAATAAACATATTATCTTTTTTTACAATTTGAACTCAACTTATATGCTTTATCTATTAAGTTGCTGATTGCTTGATCATATATCATATTTTGGTAATAAAAAGAAGAAAGATCCAGCCAAAAAAAAAAAAAAAAGAAAGATGAAAACTTCCTTCAGCTTTTTAGTCGATTTTTGACACTATTTATATATTTGTTTTTGACCATTTTAACTTTTTAAGTTACTTATATCTAAAAAGTGACATTATCATCTGCAAAAATTATTAAAAAAGACGGTTTAATTTTAATATAAAAATAAACCTAATTACTAAATGGATTAAACTAGTCACCTAAAGAAATTAAACTAGTTGCTATTGGGCTAATTTTCTTTTTAAAATTGGGCTTATTATTGTCTAATTTTAATTTAAAAGTAAACAGTCTCTTACAAGACAAACTCATATAAAACGATATTAATGGTCAATGTCATGCTTTGGCATAATTAATAAGGAAATTGTAAAAAAAAAAACAAAAATGAATCATGAGTTCAAAGTTGAAATACCAATTAGAGGTAAGGCTTGTTTACTTCAACTTCTTTTGACTTATTTCAAACAAATATAAATAATTACAAATAAGTTGGATAAGTTCAGGCAAAAAGTTTTTTTCAGACAATATTTTAGACAAAATAACAATGTTTTCAGACAATTGAACACACAATAAAACAATTATTAATAATATTTTTATTGATAATATACTTCAAATTATTAATTTTGATATTATTTTGCATAAAACAACAAATGATTGATTTTTACAAGCACACAGTTATAATCAATCTAACAATTAGGCAACTATTATTAATAATCGAAGTGTCAATATAATCAATCAATAATGTAAAACAGGAAAGTAAATCAACCAAGTGAAACAACTAGCAATGATCCGAGATCATGCACTAATTTTTCTTCCCTTTCCCACCACCAAAAGAAAAAAAAGAGAACTTATCTAAAGTCGAGAAAAAGGATCTTTACCAAATATATAGTGCTTTACATTGTCTTAAGAATAATTATAGAGCTTAGCACCACCTTCATAAATTGACACAGTGAGATTCCAAGTGATTTAAATTGTTTATGACAAGCTACAAAAGTGATTGACGAATTTCATACTTCCATCTGCCATATACTTCCCTGAATGCTTACCAAGTTGGCAACTTGGGTACGATAAAGACATTAAGGGGTTGTTTGGTTAACATTATTTAACATAGGAAGTTATAAATCCTAAGAATTGGAATTGTTTGGTTGACAAATTTATGGGAAGTAAAAATTTCTAGGAAGTTCCATTTTCCACAAAATGGAGGAAGTTACTTACCTAGGGGGACCTAGGTAGGTAAGTGGAAATTCCCACGAGAATTTTCATTTTCCTTGAATCACCAAACAACATCTAGCAATTCCTAGGAAATACAATTACATGGGAAAATAATATTCCAAGGAATTTGCGCTTCCTACATTCAACCAAACGGGCACTAAAACTCAAAATCTTAAAAAATAGTTACCATAGTAGGCTAGTAGCTAATTGATATTTAAGACGTTTGGTTCACCTCAAACTCCAATGGAATTTGGATTTTCTAGGAAATACTCCCTCCATCTCAAAATATAGTTTTCAATTCTATTTTGGGTGTCCCAAAATATAATTCCCATTTCCATATTTGATTCCACATTTTTTCGTAATTTGTTTAGAAAAACAAAAACCGTATCCCATCATTTATTTGCTTATTGAATTTTATTTTTTCCTTTATTTATTCAACCAAAATGTTATAATTAATGCTCTTTCACCAATTATTTTCCATTCTCTCTCCTAAAATCATCTTTTTCAATACAATATTTATTTAAATAAACAAAAAATCTTTATCATTCCTCTTAGATTCTACTTGCCTAAATTACCATAAAAAAAAAAGGAAGCTATATTTTGGGACGGAGTGAGTACAAAATGGGAACTTTATTATTCCTATGAAGTGTAGGAAATTAATCACCAACAATGATTAAAAATACTTGTGTCAATTAAAAATTTCTATTCTCAACCAAATACCAAAAGTCATTTCCTAGGAAATAGACAAGAGAATTTACTTTTCACGAAATAAAACTTTCCACGAAAATTACGTTCCATGCTCAACCAAACACCAAAAGTCATTTCCTAAGAGATAGACAAGAGAATTTACTTTCCATGAAATAAGACCTTCCATAAAAATTAAGTTCCAACGTAACCAAATGAGCTCTAATGATTCTCTATTGCATCACTTTTCCTACAATTTTTAAGCATTAGTTTTACATTTCCATACAAAAACTAAAGAATGAGCAATAGAAATAATAAATCCAATATTTAAGCATTAGTTTTACATTTTCATACAAAAACTAAAGAGTGAGCAATGGAAATACAAAATCCAAGGCATGGCGTGTTTGGTTGATAGAGGATTGAGTATAATTTAAGTGTTTTTGACTCCGTTCAAAAAACTAACTACTAATTCTTCTAAATTTTGTTGTTTGATAACAGAGAATTGGAAGAATTATTTGAACCTATCTCAATTTGTTTTTAAAAAGGCTACTGATGAGAGATAATTGGACATGTTGAGATGAAATGACAAATATGCCCAAAATAATGACCCATACCGAATACACAACAATTTGGTCATTTTATACCATCAACTATTATATACATACACAAAACATTTTTCAACTTCTGAAATCAACTAATATAAACAACTAGTAAATCAAACTAACACAATTAATTAGCAGTTATAAAGTATCCGTTAATGCTAAAAAGACCTTAGCTCCTCCCAAGTACATTTCAAGTTATTTTTCTCTCAATTGTAGTGTTATTCTCGACTACACTAATGATGATTTTGTGACTCCAAATGAGTAAATATGCAACAAGTTACACTAAGTTGCCTAACAAATTGAGTATATAATATACAAATTGATCTTTATTATCAAAGTAAAAACAAAATCCAAACTAGTGCATGACAATTTCATCATTTCATGACTTACATTGTACAATTTTCAATCAAAATTCACATTATACTACTACATAAATATATATAAAGCCTGCTAACGGACACTCAGGAGCGCTAGATTATAAAAGGGCCCAACCCCAAATATTAGCTCATAGAAACACCACCACCAATCCACCATACATTACATTAAAAAGTGAGGAATAATCAAAGTTTTACAAATCACTACACAAAATTGAAATCATTATAATCATAATAATAATAACAACAATATATATTTATATATATATAATCTTTGAGAAATGAATCTCAAATATATATCTCACCTGGGAGAAGAAAGAGGGAAAAGAGGAAGTAACTGAGGTTGAGAATCTCTAGGGGTAGAAATGGGAGAAGGGTGAAAATAATATCCTTTTTCAGCAATAGCTTTTTCTTCTTCAGATGATGAAGAACTACTTCCATTGTTACTAGCATTAGCATTAATAATACCACGACCAATTGATGGTGAAGATTTATCGAAAGGATCTTCAACTAAGGGTGTAACGGGACTCAAAGTTAAAGATGGGAAATCTAGTAAACTAGGGGAAAGAATCTCTGGTTGATGACGAGGTGAGTATAATACAGAGAAACCATTGTTGTTATTATTATGTGCTGCTGCTGCTGCTGCTAATGGACTAATTAAGTTTTTGATGCTGTTTCTTCTTTCGTAGAGTTTGAAACCTTGTTTTTTGGGGGTTGTTTTTATTGGGGGAATTACAAATGTTTTTGAAAGATTGTTTTCATGGTGGTGTTGTGGTTGTTGTTGGTGTTTTGGGTGGTTTTTGTTGTTGTTGTTGTTGTTATTGTTGTTGTTGTTGTTGGATGTGATTTCGGAGGATCCAGTTAACATTTGGACAACTTGTTTGAAAGAAGTGGTATCTGCTGTTACGAATGTTGTTGGGTATGGGCTATTTGGGTCGGATCTGGTAATGGGTAATGGAGATAGACTGTTGTTGTTGTTGTTGTTGTTGTTGGTGCTGTTACTGCAACTAGTGGGGGAGTTAAGAGGAGATGAATTATCTCTGTCTTTGAATTTAGAGGTGATTTCCATTGTTTTGTTTTTGGGGGGAAGGAGAGAGAAAATGAGGGTGTGGGGGAAGAAGAATGGGATGAGTGAAGAAGAAGGGTTTGTTTGTTTGAATTGATGAATGATGAGGGAGGTTGGAAGGGGAAGGGGGGGAGGAAGTCCTTATTAGTCTTTTGGTTGGTTCTGTGTTTTCGTACGTAGTGATTATTTTAAGGAAAAAATTTAGAGGTAATCATGGACGAGACCGTCCCTAAAGAAATTTGCCCTTGATCGGATCGGACCAGGCCATACCAAAATTCGGGTCAAAATTTTGGCCCAAAGCCCACAATTTCGGGTTAAAAAAAGTCTTTTTTGGCTTGCCCAAGCCCGTCAAAAGCAAATAAAATTCGGGCTGGGCCCGACCGCGGGTCAAAAAAATCCGGCCCAAAACCGGACCGGGCCAACATGATCAGCTCTAGAAAAATTGTCAAAAAATAAGCCAGCTTTTGGTCTGTCCGTTGAAAATTAATCATCTCTTCAATTATCCTTGGATAAGTAAAAGTTCCATACCCTTCTGTTTTTAATAAGTCAAATGACTAATTACCTATTCAATTTCCCTTGAAATTGTTTAATTTTTAATCAAAATTATATTTTTAGGCTAGAAAATATTTTTTAAAATAAAACAATGCCCCCCTGCTTCCTCCTCCCTTTTGACCTTTTTCGCCACCATCACCATAACTAGGGATGGCAGGTGGGTATAATTTGGCGGGTTTTGCACCGCATCCGCCCCAGTTGGGGCGGGTATGTATATGACTTTGGTGGGTAGTGGGTGGGTATGGATACGAAAAGTCAAATCCGCCATGGGTGGTGGGTAGGTGGTGGATATGAGGTCACATCCGCCCCAAATCCACCCGCCCCGCTCAATATCCGCCCGCCCCGCCCCATATCCATCCGCACCCTTTAATATTTACTAATTTACCCTTTATAAAATAAAGAATTATGTTCATAAATCTAAAAAATTGTAAAAAATAATTAAGAAATATGAATACTAAGAATGTGTATTTTGTTTTCTTTGAAATGGATGTTTGTAATAACTAATTTATATAATAGATTATATATAGAAAATAAATCAGGTGGGCGGATGGAAAATCCACCTAGGTGATGGGCGGGTATAAGTGGGTAATGGATATCCACTTGGGTGGTGGAGCGGGTGTGGGTATAACCTTATACCCACGTGGGCGGAGGTGGATATGGAAACTTGTACCCGCCATGGTTGGCGGGTAGGTGGTGGGTATGGAAAATTTAGGTGGAGGTGGGTGTGGATTTAGGGGTATCCGCATCCGCCCCGCCCATTTGTCATCCCTAACCATAACCCCTACCCCATGCTTTGAATGGTCCCACTTATGAGTTATTTTTTAATAATCCAATTTTTTGCTGGTATTTTCTCAAAATGGTCCCATGTGACTTGTCACCTAAACTTCAGTTAATTTTTCCTCCTCCTCCTACTAATTTCTCTCTCCTCCCCCCTTCATCTCCCTATCTATAGTTTGAACTACCATCCCTTCCAATGGCCTCGCCCCCCTCTCTCTCCGTCCATGTCTCTCTCTTTCTCCTCTCTTTCCTCTTTCTCTCTCTCTCTTCTAGAATCGCTTTGTAATCTTCGGCGTTAACAGTAGTGGTGGTTGTGCGTGGTGGTGGTCGTTGTCGTTAACAATATGGTGTCGGGAAAGATTGGGGGAGAGGATACGGGGTGAAAAGAGATGAAAGGAGAGCATAGGGGAAGGGGTGACGGGATGGAAAGAAACGAAGGGATACGAGACGGGGGAGGGTGGCGTGGTTGGCTACCTGAGAGGTGTGGGAGGGATTGCGGGGGGTCTGTTCAGGGGGTTAGAACCGGGTAGGGGCTGGGATGGGGGTCGGGTTTAAGGTTTGCAGCGGGATGGGGTGGGAGTGGGGTTGGGGTGATGCTACAACAAGCTGGGGTCGGTGGGGGGTGGGGTGGGACGGGGCTGCTGGGATTTGGGGTGGGGTGGGGTGGGCTGCATGTAGGGGTTTTCATGGGTGGTTAACCATTCCAAAACAATATTCCGGTTCACTCTTTTCGAACCGTAATCGACTGGACCGGTAACCGCCTAAGCGGTTAACTGATTTTTCGGTTAACCATTAACCGTATTTAAGTTATACTATTATGTTTTAATTAATGTCCATATATATTTTAAAATATTTTGTACATATATTTTAATATTATATATATTTTACTATAAAATGTATTGTAAAGTAGATAATAAATCTATTGAAAAACATAACTAACACTAATAATTCACTCCATTTCCTAATTATTGTGTTTATATTAGTACTAACGTTTCCAAATAATCGCATACCTACTCTAATTGTTGTAGCTTAGTAACAAATATTAATATTAATGTAATTATTTGAAAGTGTTTTCAGAATAATTAAATAGAGAAAAAAATATTTCGGTATTTCGGTTAACCGTTCATCAAAAAGCACAATCGTAACCATACCATTTAACCATTAATTTTATCGGTTTGATAACTTAAAATATATTTTTACCGGTACGGTTAACACCCATTTTGACCAGTTTTTCGGTATTTCGGTACGATTTCGGTTTTTAATGAACACCCCCAGCTGTAGGGTGCTAGTGGGGGGGGGGGGTAGAGCTGCAAGGGATGGGGTAAGGGGCTCGCATGGGGTGGTGGTAGTGGTGGCTAGGTGGTTGTGGTTGTGGAGGAAAAGAGGTAAAGGAGGGAGAAAATGGTCTGACTAATAATAGTGTGACACGTGTCACACTTGACCTGTTTTGCCGATCAAAACAGGTCAAGGACCATTATGAGAAGATACTAACAAAAGGTTAAATTATTAAAAAATAAATTATAAGTGGGACTGTTTGAAGAAGACTGCTTAAAGATTGGGTTATAAAATTCAATTTTCCTTTTTTTTTGTGTGAAGTATTATGCTTTCTATGTAGACTTCTTTTTTGTTTTTCTCCCTTTTAAAGGACTATTAAATCACTTTTTTTTTAAAAAAAAAGACTTTATTTGCCTGAATATTAGTTAGTTAAATATTTTATTCGTCTTTGTTTGTTTGTTCATATGATCGAGTTTTGTTATTTTTTGTTGGGTGGAGTTCATGAAATATTTTACATGATGGAAAAAATATTATCGGTTTTATTAGTGTGAGATAATCTTTTAGGGTTATCCCCAAAAAGAATTTGGGATGAACAAAAGGGGCTTGAGAAAGTAACAGATAGGAGCAGGGATGAAAATGGATCGGGTTCGGGGCGAGTGGAGTTTCAGCCGTATCCATCCATCACCAGCATCCATCTATCCATGATGTACCGGTTGAACGGGTGGGTCGGGTGGTTAGCGGGTGAGGAGATATATTAGAACTTTTACAAAAAATTATGTCATTAGATATGTACTTATTAAATTTCAACTAAAAAAATTAATAAAGTAAGTAAATAAATATGTGTAATTGATAATATGGATGGGTGTTATGCAGGTGATGGGACGGGTGACGGACGGAAAAAATCTCACCTGTATCCAACCCGCATCCGTCACCCGCCATCTGCTTTTCATTCATTTATTTCGGGTGTTCACCTGCTTAATAAAACCGGATTAAGCGAATGATGGATGATCTATCATCCATTTCCATCCCTAGATAGGAGGGTCATCGTAACACTTTTGCATGCATTTTGATGATAAGGTTTTGCAATTGTAAACCCTACACATAACGAAGTTATAAGATAATTCTTCTTTAGATAAATGGAACCAAGTTAACTAACTAGAATTTAGATAAGTAGCCATCTCTTAACTTTTAGTTGCATTTTGAGTTCTATATGTAGCATTAAAAATGATTAATAATTCCTTTGTTTTGGAAATCCAGTGGCATGAGCTTCGTAAATGTGTCCATCATCGAGCCCAATTAGGTGAGACCAGTAGAGTTTTGTTGGGTAGTGTTGTAAGGAGTTTGTTAAACATCGTCCCAAAATTACTTAAAACCGTCTCGGTCCCAATTTAAATTTACTATTTTACCTTTTTCTTTTTTACACCACTAGCCATCCCCACCACCATCCACCTCTCCCTACCACCACTTGCCACCACTTACCACCACCCACCCCGTAAAAAAATGATTTTGATTGGGGCTAAGGGTCGAGCGTCTGTCTAGGACGTTTGACCCATGTCCCGAACGTCTGATCTGGACGTTCGGGCCATGGGTCGAACTTCCTGGCCAGACGTTCGACTTTTAACAAAAAAAATTTGAATTGAGGGGGCGAACATGTGGCCAGGAATTTTGACCCATGACCTGTGACGTTCGGGCCATGGGTCAAAGGTCTTTGCCAAACGTTCGACCCTTAGCCCCAAAATTTTTTCTATGGGTGATTCACAAGGTGGCAGTGGGGCTTGAGGTGGGCGGTGGGGGTTGGAGAGATACAAAGGGAGGGCTTTATCTATGACTGCTGGAGAGAAAAGAAACCTGTGAGTTGTGAGTGAATACAGAGAGTTAGGGTTTTGCCTTTTTGAGTGGATAAATAAAAAAAATAAGCCCATATAATTTTTTTAACGACCCACAGTGCCCACCTATTCTTTTGGAAAAACGGATCCACGAATCCGAATCCGGGTCTGGGAATAAGATCTGGACCCAGATCCAACCCGGATTCATCGGGTCAAAATTTTTGGGATAAAACCGAACAATTTTACAATATCTTCCTTATGTGATACGTTGGGACATGCTAATGTGCCTTGGATGATTCACATCTCAAGGTCAGGCGCTGATGGGCACATTGAACTATCCATGTGGTTGAGACCCTGCAAATGGATCTAGGTCCACGGATCCGGATCGGGTCCAAGATCCATTGCCATCCCTAGTCGGGACTATATCGCATAGATATACGTCCGATTGAAATTAATATGATATCCATGTGGCATGATCGATAGGGTTGTTCAAAAATATCCGATTCGAAAATCCGTCGATCTGATTCAAAAATTTTGGATATCCAATCCGATTTTAAGATTTCGGATCGGATATTCGAAAAAATTAAGGTTTTTGGATCGGAATTTTCAAAAATGTCAACGGTCCGATCCGAAAATCCGCTGATCCGATCCGAAAACCCGGTTATCTGATCCAAAAAGTTCGAATATTTGAAAATTTCGGATCGGATTCGGATCGCAATTCCTCCGATCCGAAATTTTGGATCGGATACGATCTGATATCCGACATTGAACAACCCTAATGATCGATTAGGCCATCCCGACACAGGAATGATGCATAGAATCATTAAAAAATCAATTGGACACTCTATAAAGAATGTCAAAATTTCTCGGTCAAATGAATTAACATGCTCTGCATGCTCACTTAGCAAATTGATTATCAGACCATCTATAAATATGATTGCCACTGAATTTCCAACGTTTTTAGAAAGAAGACATGGAGATATTTGTGGGCTTATTCACCCTGCATGCGGACTATTCCGCTATTTCATGGTATTAATTGATACCTCTACTCGATCGTCACATGTGAGCCTTTTGTCAAGTAGAAATGTGGCATTTGCAAATCTTTTGGCTCAAATAATTCGATTAAGAACTCAATTCTCTTATCATACAATAAAGAGAATAAGATTAGACAATGTAGGGGAATTTACATCCCAAACTTTTAATGACTATTGCATGTCTATTTGGATCGTTGTTGAGCACCCTGTACCTCATGTACATACACAAAATGATATTGCTGAATCATTAATCAAGAGAGTACAATTAATTACAAGCTCATAAATAATGAGGTCAAGATTGCCCTCTATTACTTGGGGTCATGCTATATTACATGCAACATCATTGATAAGATTAAGGTCGACAACCTATCACAAATTCTCACCGTTACAATCAACCAGGTCGAGAACTGAATATCTCACATTTGAGAATTTTTGGGTGCATTGTACATGTACCTATTGCTCCATCCCAACGTACTACACTGGGTCTACAAAGAAGGATGAGAATATTTGTTGGATTTGAATCTCCATCAATTATCAAATGTTTAGAGCCAACGATTTATTTACGGCACGATTTGCCGACTGTCATTTTGATGAGTCATTATTCCCAACCTTAGGGGGAGAGAAAGTAGACCCACAAAATATTAAAACATAAATTACATGGAACGCATCGCAAATGTCGTTTTCAGACTCGAGAACAAATTCATGTGAACAATAAGTCAAGAAAATTGTTCATCAACAAAGTATTACAACCCAATTGCCAGATGCATTTACAGATACTAAGGGGGCGTTTGGTTGAAGGGTTTCAAGAAAGAAAAAGGGAATTGAGTTCCTTGTTTCCCTTTGTGAGTATTTGGTTAGTGTGTTTTTCCAAACCCTTTACCCCTTTTTCTTATTAGTATTACCCTCCTTCCCCTTAGATTGATTCCCCACCACCCTCCAAGGTTTGGGATTACCCCATATCCCTCTACAATACAATTATTATTATTATTATTATTATTATTATTATTATTATATTATTATTATTATTATTATTATTATTATTATTATTATTTAGGAAAAATTGATTTAATCAGTCCCAATTATGGGCGTCCTGACAAAAACAGTCCAAACTATCGTTTTTTATTATTCAGTCCCAACTTTGAAGGGTGTTTTATAACAGTAGTCCCAGCAAGTAAAAAACCTGTTGTAGCAGGTAATTTGCCTTTTTTTTCCTATCTTCTTCCTCCCTACATCCTTCATTCATTGCTCCCTCCTCTTCTCAACTGCCACCCATCCCTCTCACCTTCCACCCCACTACCCACTACCCCATCCCCCACCTCCCCTAACCTCTCACCCTCCAACCCTCCTCCTGCCCACGCTATCCACCCCCTTCCCCAACCAATCCTCCCTCGCCACCCATCCCTGACCTGCCAACTCTCATCCCTTGCCACCCGAAACCCCGACCCTCCCCTGCCACCCCTCCCATGCCACCACTCCCCCTGCTCCAGCCACCCTCTCCCGAAATCTCTCATTCCTTCAACTCCCCTGCCCCAGCCACCCAATTATGTTCCCAAACCCCTCCCCTGCTCCAGCTACCCCTCCTTCGCCCTAAAACTCACTCCTTTGTCCCGCTACCACCACCTCGAAGTCACTTCGAAATACCTCCCCCACCCTCGAAATCACTCCCAAAACATCTTCCCCACCCACGGAACACCTGCCCCACCCTCGAAACACCTCCGCCACCTTTGAAGCCACATCTCGAAAACTTTTAAAGATGAAGATGAGAGAAAAATAGGGAGGATTTAGGGGATTGGGTTGGGAGTTAGAGGGTGGACGGACATAGTATGGGCATTCTAGGACTGCGGGGTGGGGGTTGGGAGAAGGATGTGCGGGGCGGAGGGCTGAGGGTGGTGGCATTGGTGGATGTATGGTGGTGGGGGTGGTAGGGGAATGGGAGGAAGTAGGGAGGAAAGAGAAAGGACTAGAAGAGGGGTAAAAATATTGGTGAAATAAAAATAAAAATAAGGGTTAATTCGTTTTTTACCAGTTTAGCAAGTCACCAGTCCAGTTGGACCACTAGTGTAAAGGTGGGGTTAAAGTTGGGACTGAACAATAAAAAACGATAGTTGGGACTGTTTTTGTCAGGACGCCCATAGTTGAGACTGTTTAAATCAATTTTTCCTACATAATAATATAGGGGATGACTGATGTAGTATGATATTATTAATGATTTGAGATTGAACCTCATTTACGTACGTTACTCCCCTGCTGACCTCCTTTACATATACTTTTGTTAAGTATATATTATGTCACTAACTTTATGACTTATGCCATTCTCATTTCTTTTCTATTCGAAATTTAAGAACCAACATGAGAATTTCAAAGAAGGATCAAAATTCATGAGCTCGAATCCTTTGAAAAAGTATGCTTTGCTTTTTTTTTTTCCTGAGAGAGAACAAATCCATTGCTTAAGCTCAACAATTCATGACAAATAAGACTATTTAAAAAGGAGGCCAAGAGGCAAAAAGTTTTGCACTTACAAAACATAAAAGTTTCCTTAAAAAAAAGAGTTTTTAAATAATACAGGTTGAATAATGCTAGAGATTTTGTCTTATGTCATTTCATTTACTTTCATAAACAAACCAAGATATTCTATGAAGAATCTTACTTACAGGAATCCTGATGAAAAAGACACAACAAACAAAACCTATTTTAATTTCCACTACCTGATTCTAAATGCAAATTGGCTTGTTCATTCTTAATCATGTTTCAAAATGGAAAAGCCAAAGAACCAAATTCTTTGGTACAGTGTCACATACAAGAACGAAAGCAAAGAGGCTGAAATATGAATCACATATTAGCAACAACTTTCACTCCCAAATATATTTTGAAAGGGAAAACTAATGGTAAGTTGAACAAAGTGTGCGCCACATTTCGGCAAAAATAAAAGTGCATTTCTTTTCGTCATGATGTCTTTCTTAAAGATCTCCACTCATGTGCAAATACTGTCGTTAACATTTAATGTCTTAATCAACTAAATTCATTATTTTAGCATTGTACTCCCTCCATTTTATTTTAATTGTTACACTTTGATATTTTACACTATTTAGAAATTTCACTTTGACCATCATTTGTGATTTATACGCGGATGAAAATATAATCATGTGGGATCTTGTTAGATTCATCATAACATGTAATTTATTAATATGTACTTTTTATAATTTTTACAAATACAAAACTAAAGATATATATTCTCAAATTTTTGCATTGATATGCATGAAAAGTGTAAGTGTGTAAATTAAAATGAAACGGATGGAGTAAGATTTTCGTTAATCATCAAAAAGCATGGTAGCATAAGCATGTTAACCTATTTCATAAAAACAAAAACCTATGCATGATAGGTGTAATTAATCTAATGATTACACTACGAAACCTCCATTAATTACAGTCTTTAGTTTAGTATAGATACATATAAAGTTGTAGTTCTTTTTAATATCTATTTAAAATAACTTTGCTACACTTGAAAATACCTAATTAATATGATTTGAACATATATATAAGTTTGAGTTGATTTGGTACTCTGTTCTTTTTACAGAAAAATGTCGTTTGTTTCTCTTAGGTTTAACTTTTGCTTGAAAATATTGGAGATAAGTGTTAGTTATAAGAAAGTACAAAACTTGATATTTCTTCTAGGCATGTCAATGAAGCCTTTACAACTTAACACGATATATATAACTATCGGAATACAAGGAAGAAACGATCAATTTATCTAATTCATCAATCTAAATTAGGGTGCGTTCTGTTCAACTTAAAAAATTAAGTTTCAGGTCCAATAAGTTCAGATAAGTTCAGATAAGTTCAGATAAGTTGCAATAAGGTCTAATAAGTGCAATAAGTTCCAATAAGGTCTAATAAGGTCCAATAAGTTCCAATCAGGTGCAATAAGTTCCAATCAGGTGCAATAAGTTCCAATCAGGTCTAATAAGGTCCAATAAGTTCCAATCAGGTCTAATAAGGTCCAATAAGGTCCAAATAGTCAATGTTTAATAAACATTTGTATTATTGTCCACTATTTTGTTATTCATAATTTCATATCACTATTAGCGGATTATGTTATTATTAGAATTTTAATTAAAGTACCACAATGATTATATAGTATTATACTTGTATTAGTGTCTATTATTTTATTATTTATTTGTATTATGTCTATTATTTTATTATTTATTTGTATTATGTCTATTATTTATTATTTATTTGTATTAAGTCTATTATTTTATTATTCATATTACTATTAGCTGATTATGTTATTATTAGAATTTTTTTATTAAAGTACCACAATGTATAGTATTATACTTGTATTATTGTCTATTATTTGATTATTCATATTGCTATTGAATAATATTATAATCATGGTCAAATAATTAAGGTTAACAATAATAATAATTATAATTATAGTTATGTATAGGCAAATATATAAATAGTAATTTTTTTGTTAAATTAATTATCATAAGAGATAATTAATAATCATTATTTTTTAAAGGACGAATTATAATAATTTATTATTCCATAAAAAATTTTGAGGGGTAATATTTACGTTAGTGGTAATATTTATGTTATTCATGGTCAATGTTTTTGTCTAATAAAGTCAAATAAGTTTCAATCAGGTTCAATAAGGTCTAATAAGTTTCAATCAGGTCGAATAAGGTCTAATAAGTTTCAATCAGGGTCAATAAGTTCCAATAAGGTCAATCAGGTCCAATAAGTTCCAATCAGGTTCAATCAGGTCCAATAAGTTGAATCAGGTCCAATCAGGTCCAATCAGGTCCAATCAGGTTTAATAAGTTTCAATAAGTTCAGTTCAGGTTCAATAAGTTCAGTTCAGATAAGTTCCAATAAGTTCAGGTCCAATAAGTTGAATAGAACGCACCCTTAATCAACAAGAAGCAAGTTAAAACACTTAAGAATTGATACTACAACATTTCAAAAAATAATAGATAATAATACTTTTGATTGTCATTCAAATATGGCACGTTATCTCTACTTAATTGTAAGTAACAACAATAATAAATATGTTTTCTATCACAAGACACCAATATTTCTAATACTATAATAATAAATATATATCATAAATATAGAAACTCATCAAAAATTATAAGTTGATTAATTTAACATTATTTATGGAAAATAATCAAGCAAAAACACGTTTATGGTCGATCAACAATTGTTTGAGAACCACCATGGACTCCATGGTAATGCAAAAATACGCACGAGTACTTTATTCGAAATAATCTTCATAAACCTTGCTTGGTTTGAAATTTCACTCAAACCTACACAATGAGAGGTGTTTGGTTCACTAGTTTTAGGTATGAGGTATGGGTTTGGAATGAACAAAACCCATACCTAGTATTTGTTTAACTTATTTCTAAATTTTAAACCCATACCTCAAACCCATAAGGTATGGGGTTTAGAAATCCATGGGGGGAGGTGGGTATGGCTCATACCTTACCTCTAGGTATCAAATAAAAGAAGATTTTTCATTCCTAAATGAAACCAAACATAAGGTATTAAGTATCAAGTTCCAAACCTATACCACTTTGGTTTCATTCCTGATTCCAAACCCATACCATAATATAAACCAAACGCCCCCTGAATAGACTTGTCAAATGAGTTGGTTGGATTGAGCAACTTTTGATTTGAGTTTTTATAGTGTTAAGTCAATTTTATATCGAGTCAAAAAATAATCGGAAAAAACCTGGGTGCCTTTGCCAAAAATTAATAATAATAATCTTAACTATTGGCTGACCTTTTCAAAATAATTCCAAAGTTCGATTCATTATCTATTCCGTCACCTTTCTCAAAATTAATAGGTTAATCTTTTGTTAACCTGTTAGATGGGTTTGAAAGCGTGATGTGTAACCTTTACTTTAAAATGTTCATTTTGCTAAAATATATACAACCTTATAAAAGTTTTTTTTTACTTACAACCTTTAACTTCAACTTATTTGCAAGATGAGACCTCGGACCTCTTTTCCCACTTTGACTGCTACTTTTCAGCGTTGGCCCACATTTAGAACATAATTTAGCAATTTGAAGACTAGAAATAAATTATAATTTTTTGATTAGGGATTTCATGAACTTAAATTTTATTTTATATAGAATTGAGGGATTTGTTGGATTAATGAATCTAGAAGGACATCAGAGTGCGTGCAAATAGGGGAGAAAAGGAGGGAAAAGATGGGCCAATGCCAAAAAATGACGATCAACGTCGAAAAGAAGCTCGAGGTTTCATTTGGCATAAAAAATGAAGGTAAAGGTTGTAAGTCACAAGAAAATATTTTTAAGGTTGTTTTTCGTGAATATTGTAATGTTGTATAAGGTTTTTTTGATAATTTTTTCTTAAATTAATCAATTTTTTTAACTTCTCTTCCCTAAGATTTGTTAGCCCTTTCTCTCCAACATTTCTTGACTTATGCCATCTACCATGGACCCACTATCTAACCCCGACTACTTAGTCTAGTAACGATGAAGTAGCCACCTCTTTGTACATCTCTTTTCTTTAATTGTCCCTTTCTAATTTGATTAATAGTTGGTCTTTTAAAAGGTTGCCAATTTTAAAATTAGACACGGTCAAATCTCAATATCGAAAAGAGAACGGACCATCTTTATAAATATATGGTCTGGTTTAATTAATTTACTAACCAATTTAATTCATTTAGTGACTAGTTTAATCTGTTTGGTGAGATTGCCAGGTTACTGTTTAAAATTATTTGGTGTATTTCGAAATTTAAAGGAAAACAAAGAAATAAGAAGAAAAGAGGGGAGTAAGGGACGACTAGGTTGGTGTGAGATATCTAAGGACATTGTGGGTTATACTGAGATCAAATGAGCTTGTTAGGGAAATGTAGGTTTGAGTTTGTCTAATTTTATGTTAAAATTAGACCGCCTATTCTGATAATTTGTGTTTGACTAATAAGCTTCTCTTTCTAAAACGGTTTTGATCAAAATGCATAATTAATAGAACGCAACTCCAAATCAAGTAATTCTTGAGTCTAAATTATTGACATTTTGAGATCTACAAAATTCATGGTGTAAACATTAGTATGATGATATCGAATGGAGTAAACGATGTAGAATTGAGTAATAATGACACATAAATAGGGAGTAGACAAATAATATCAAAAATAGGTTTAAATTATACTCCCTGTATTTCAAAATATAAGACATTTATGCTTTACGAAAATTTACTTTGACCACAAATATCTCTCAAATACGATAAAAAAAAATTATAAAAATTATACCATTGGATTCATCTTCAAAAATACTATAATAACATTATTTTTTAGAATTTTCTATCAACATAAATTAAGAGTAATTAACGGTCAAAGTTCGACCTTGAACATCGTGCGTGCCTTATATTTTGAAACAGAGGGAGTACAAGTTTGCTCAATAAAGACATATAAAAATGAGTTATAATGACACATAAATGAGTAATAATGACATAAAAATAAGAAATCAACAAATAATATCAAAATATGTTTAAATAATACAAGTTTGCTCAATGCTAACATAAAAATGAGTTATGATGACATAGAAATGAGTAACAATGATGCAGAAATAAGGAGTCAACAAATAATATCAAAATTAATTTAAATGATACAAGTTTGTTCAATGATGACATAAAAATGAGTCATAATGACACATAATTGAGTAATAATGACACAAATAAGGAATCGATAAATAATATTAAAATAGTTTTCAATGATACTCACATGACTATATTTTCATCCGCGTATAAATCACAAATGATGATCAAAGTGAAATTTGTGAATAGTGTAAAATATCAAAGTGTAACAATTAAATGAAATGGAGGGAGTACAAGTTTGCTCAATAATGGCATAAAATGAGAAGTTTGCTCAATAATAACATTGAAATGAGTTATAATAATGACAGAGAAATGAGTAATTATGACAAAAAAAATACGAAATCGAAAAATCATATCAAAATAGGTTTATATGATACAAGTTTTCTCAATAATGATATATAACTGAGTTATAATGATACAGAAATGAATACTAATGACACAAAAGAAGAAATTGAGAAATGGTACCAAAATAGATTTATAAATGATATAAATTTGCTCAATAATAATATAAAAATGAGTTATAATGACACATACATGAGTAATAATGACACGGTACAAACATTTCTATATACAATCAAAAGCCTATTACAATAAGAAATGATCCCTAATTGTATACAATTAGAATTCTAAATGACATATGGAATCATTATTCATAAACAATGATAAAATGATAATTTTAATTTCGACAAACCAAAAAAATAATAATATGAATAAAATCGGCAAATAGCGTAACAATTCAATCTAAATATCAAATTCAACCAAATAAAAACACTTAATTTCTACATTTTCATCTTCACTTTATGTTAATATTTCCTTCTTTGATTATGCCATTCAATTTCGACATGCTCAATTTCAAATATGAAACCTGTCGGAGGCCGTCAAACGACAAAGCTTTCGTAAAACTAATAAAGATGAAGGCGAGCAGAAGGAGGATAGAGAAAATATAGAGAAAAATACAATGATGTAGACGAGATTCAATCTCATACATTGAGTACCAGCGTCACAAGATTTTACCAACTAAGCTAGATGAAATCCACATATCACATGTAACATTAGTATATCATATTATTATAAATGACCGTTGTTAATTTTATAAGAGAAGTATATCATATGAGATTTGATATAGTTTCTAATATTTTTTTTTTTGATAGTTTGGTTTATTTTATTTATACCATGCCATTTAAATGGAATGGCATGCTGAATTACAGCTTACATCCTTGTTTCAGCATCAGACTTATTTACATAATTGCCTACATCTGCATGCTTGATACACATTGACTTAAAGCCACGCAATAAAATCATTTTCTCTACGTAAGCCTCTCTTAGCTAGATAATCAGCTACAACATTTGATGCTCGCCCTTTGTGAATTATCTGAGCTTTTATTTGCGTGCTAATGACATGTCGTATGAAGTTTAACATGAAGTTTAAATTCCAAGGTCCTCCATCCTTTGCATTACACCATTTTACTGCATTTGCGGAGTCGGATTCAAATATAAATGTGGAATTCCTGATGGCGGGGGAGGATATTGAGAGCTTGATGGCTCGAAATATTGCATATACTTCCGCGGAATTGATCTCCAAAGGTGGAATGGGGCATGAGAAGAGGCAAATGAAAGCACCCGAATCATCTCGTAGAACACCTCCTACGGCACTGAGGTTACAGGAAGGATCAAAAGATGCGTCAATATTCCACTTCAAAGCAGTTTGAGGGGAGGTCTCCATAATTGATGTTCACTGGAACCATGGTACTCTTTGAGTTTCCTTGGAGTTGAGCCCATTTTGAGGCACATGGGGTTTTGGAGCACATCATTGATTGAATATGGGAATGCTTCTTGCCAACCTTTTATCCACCAATGTAGGCGGAGTAAAACCATCTCTTGAAGCTGTTTGGGGGAACTCGCTTCATTTCTGAAAATTCTGGAGTTACGGTCCTTCCACAAAGTCCATAGAATTATGAAAAACACTGCCCTCCAGATTTTTTTGAAAAAAACATCGCAGGTTCTATAATTCCATTGGAGGAAGAGGTCTTTTAGAGAAGCAGGGAGGACCCAGTTTAGGTTCCAAAGAGCAAACCACCAGTACCATAATTCTCGTGCAAAACCGCAGTGGATGAACAGGTGGTCACCAGTTTCAATGTGCTGATTGCAGAAGACACAATTGGTTTCATCGAGAGGGATGATCCCCATTCTCGACAGTTTTCCTCGAGTGTTGAGTTTCCCCAATATAGCCAGCCAAACAAAAATTTCTATTCTGTGTGGTACCAAGCCTCTCCACACATTTTTCAGAGTTTTATTTGCAGCAAGGGGGGAGGTTTTATCTAACTCTCTCGTGAAAGACTTTACAGAGAAGTTACCTGATTTATCGGGTAGCCAAATGAATTTGTCCACGCTGTTTGGGTCAAGAGCGACCGAGTCCAGGAGCGAGAGAAGCTGGCCCAGCTCAAGTGTGTCGCGAGATCTCAGCCCACGGGTCCATTCCAGGCTCCATTGCCATTTTAATCCGTCCCAAAAACCCATTGAAGAGATATGGGCATTTGGGCAACTGCTGATCCGAAAGAGCCTCGGGAATTGGGCTTGAAGAGGCATATTTCCAGCCCAGATATCCACCCAAAAAAGCGTGGAGCAGCCATTCCCAATCCATTTTTTCATCTTGCATCTAGCAATGCTCTTTGCGATGGGGTGGTTTAGAATTGCTGAACAGATATTTTTCCACGGACCGCCACTGGAGGGGGTTGTGATGTCAAGGATAGTAATGAGAGGAGAATAGCCATACTTTTCTTGGATAATGCTGCGCCATAAAGCGTTAGGCTCGCTGAAAAATTTCCACCACCATTTAAACAATAGGGCAAGATTGCGGTGCATGAGATTCCCCACTCCAAGACCACCAAAGCATTTCGGAATTTCAATCAAATCCCAGGAGACCAAAGACATCGATTTTTGCCCAACTTCACCACTCCAAAAAAAGCTTCTTTGGATCTTTACAATTTTTTCAATTACTCCTTTGGGAATGGGGAATATAGACATGTAATATAGAGGGAGACTAGATAAAGAGGCCTTAATTAAAGTAATTCGGCCTCCTAAAGATAACAGTTTCCCCTTCCAACTCGCGAGCTTTTTGTTCATTCTATCGATCACTATATCCCATGTGCTCAAGGATGAAGATTTCCCTCCAATGGGAAAGCCTAGATAAGTGAATGGAAATTCTCCCCGTTTACATTGGAGAGATGCCGCAGCCAGTCTAATCCATGAATCGTGTAGGTTTAGGCCCAAGATACTGCTTTTGTGGAAGTTCACCTGCAACCCCGAGGCTAGTTGGAATATTATTAAGGTTTTCTTGATGTTCATGAGCGAGTCGATGTTATTTGGGCAGAAAATGATGGTGTCATCCGCGTACTGCAAATGTGAAATTTTTGTTCCTCCTCTTGAGATTTCAATCCCCTCCCATAGTTGTTTCGAAATCGCCTTCTGAATTAAAAGGTTGAGTGGTTCCACTGCTAGGTTAAAGAGGAAAGGAGAGAGGGGGTCTCCTTGCCTAAGGCCCCTTTGAAGTTTGAAAAGTGGGGTGGGAGATCCATTTATAAGTACCGATGCCGTTGCACTTGTGACACAAGATCTGATCCAAGAGCGCCATAGTGGTGGGAAATTCATTTGACAGAGGACCCAATCCAAGTAGTTCCAGGAAATACAGTCGAAAGCTTTGTGGAAGTCCAACTTCAGCACAACCGCCTCTTTCTTCATTTTTTTGCAAGTGTCAATGAGTTCACTAGCAATAAGCACACCATCAAGAATCTGTCTTCCTTTGATAAAAGAGGACTGATAAGGGCCAATGAGATGATCCATCACTACTTGAAGCCTCCTTGCCAATACTTTTGCCACAATTTTATATAAGCATCCGACCATGCTGATAGGGCGGAAGTCTTTAAAATCTTTTGGTTGCTGAATTTTTGGGATGAGCGCAATAAAGGCGCTATTGGATCCGTGAGGAAGGCTTGATGTTCTCCAGAAGTCGTCCACAATTTTGTATATGTCGTGTTTTATGATATCCCAGGAGCTTTTGATGAACTTGAAGTTAAAACCATCCGGGCCAGGTGCTTTTTGGGAGTCACACGAGTCAACCGCTGCATCTATCTCCTCTCGAGAAAAAGGCGCAACCAAAGAAGAGCATTCTGCATCAGAAAGTTTGTTGAAGTTCAAACCTTTGAAAATGGGCCTGACTGGGTGTTCTTCATGGAATACATGCTGAAAATATGCAACTGCTTCTTCTTTTATCTTGATGGGGTTCACAATCAGATCACCATCAATTTCTAGGCTTTCGAGATGGTTTGTGCGTTGTCTAATGGTTGCCAATGTGTGGAAGTATCTTGTGTTGCGGTCACCTTCCTTTATCTTGATATAGTTTCTAATATAGTGACTTTTGGATGTTGGAACTAATTAATAATGAATAATCTAATGTAAATGTTGGTCACAAGTAGATTTATTTAGAAAAAAATCAACTGTCCATAACATGTATGATATAGGATTTTAAGGATAACTTTTTTTCCCCCCTCAATTCTATATATATATTTTTGTGTGTGAAATCCACTACTCTTCTATAATGATATTAGATCAGATTCCTTGCACATTTTTTAAACCCTCAACAACAAGTGATATATTCATATAGCAAAGAACATGTGTAAAATTAAAGCACATATATCTATATATTCCATAAACTTATTTCTTTTTAATTTTTCTAAAAAGAAGAAATTAGTGCAAATTTAAAAAAAAACCTTATCATTTTCTGGCCGGCTTGACTTAAGGGTTAAACAAAAGGCACGTACTTTGGCACCATTTTTGGATGCTCCATAATGCGCTCTTGTTAACGGTGACAAAATTAGATTAATGAACTTCATTTTAATATTATTATGCACCACATGAAAATAGGAATCTAGTGGACTTTGATTCTGCTGACTTTGTAAGGGTGCTTAATTAGCTCAAGCTTTAAGCTTGTATTGCACCGCCAAGCCAACTACTTCCTCCGTTTCTTTTTACTCGCTACACTTCTCATTTCACGGACTCCTAGGCAATTTTTGGAGAAGAGAGAGGTAGAGAGTAAAAAGAAAAGGGACCCATGTGGGAGGAGAGAGATAGAGAAAGTTTATTGCCCAAAAAAGAAGTGTAGCAAGTAATGTGAAACTTCCCATAATGGAAAGTGTAGCGAGTAAAAAGAAACGAAGGAAGTACATAACATAAGTTATGCATAGCCTTAGACTTTAGAGTAGTCATAGCTAGCATAGCTATATGATAGGGGCATTTCATGTCCTCTTCAATTCGATTTCGTACATGAGAGGTTTAAATAAAACTCCTTTGCAGTTCATCATAGCTGGATATTCATCCACATCGTTTTAAATTTGTCTATCTTCCTATAATCCTATTAGTATGTTGTTTTATACTTTATGGTATACTTTTTTAATTCATTATTTGATAAAAGATTTGTTTTGCTTCCTTCTTATTCTTACGTCTTTTTTTACTTTAAACGTAGGTTTATATTTTTTGTTACGTACTTATGTTCTTTAACTTCTTGTTACATGTTCTTTAGGTAATTTAAGAACCTAGTTGCAATAAATGCTGCTCTAAAAAAAAGTCCTAGCTAGTAACTATAGGTATTGTGTTACTTTTTCAATATTTGATTGATTGGGTGAAAATGGTAGGAGAAAAAAATTAGTGGGACCAAATACAGTGGAGGTGAGAATAAAGTGATGAGACTTTATAACTTATGGTCATATTAAGAATTACACAATTTTTTAGAGACATAGAAAATAGAAATTTTCAGCAAACACAAAAAGGAACAAAGGAAGTAGAGAGCTTAAACGTTAAATGTTGAAATAATTATAGCATGTATGCCATTATTTCCTTACTTTGATTTGTGTTGAATTATAGAAGACTAAACAAAAACTGGCGTTTATATTGTGAATTTTCTATTAGTAGCCATGTTGGTCCCCCAAAATTTGAATATTGGCGAGATGTGTAAAATTCGAAATAAGGAAGATAAGGAGTTGCGGTTATTATGGGACGTGTGGTGCATGCGCTGGGTCCATAGTTAAAACTGCTTGAGGGAATAAGTAGAATCAGTTATACAAAAGCGTGAAGTGTCCTATTTCTAAGGATGACAACGACTACAAGCATTAATTTTAGGGTAAATATATTTAAATGATGTAACCTAATACACTCTCTCTCTCTCTTTAGCTGTTATTGACTTACAACTAGTTATTAGGCCCGGGCTACGCCCCGGGTAAGAAAAATTTCATTTATTAGTATTGTACTTTGATATGATATCACTAAATACAACTTGGTCTAGTGGTTAAAACTTTAGTACATGAACTTGATGTCATGGATTACATGAACTAAAACTCCCTAGGGAGAGCGCCACGTGGCACCGTTCCTGGTTTACGCACGCCTTTTAATATATTAGTATAGATACTCTCTAGCTAATACTCTCTCTCTCCATCCTTCATTCTCCATTAATATCCATCAAATCTCCTATGCTAATTATTGTACTACACACTTATAGTGGATTGGTGATCAAGAGTATCACCAGCGGTTTTTTCGGTCACTTTGGTTTTCCACGTCTACAATTGTTTGCGTTCTTACTCTCTTATTTACATTCTCGTTGATTGATTGTTGAGTCCGTTTTTGAAGAGACGGTCTCATGTTAATGTTAACGTGAGACCAATTGATTTTATGCTGGCATCACGCACGTTCATCAAATCAACAGCAGAATTAGTTAAGCGTTTGGACCTATTAGTTATGCTAACCTTAAATTGCTTTTGAATGAATTAGCTAGTTAAGCGGTGAAGTATATTAGTTAAGCAGTAAAGTATATATTAGTTAAGCATTGAAATATATTAGTTATATCAGAGAAACCAGATTATAACGCATTTTACTAATAACTAAAACCCATAACTATGACCTTACAAATATAACCATTAATCCAGAACGATAACTATAAGGGGGCGTTTGATTCACGAATTGGTATAGGTTTGGAATAAGGAATGAAATCGGGGTGGTATGGGGTTGGAACTTGATACTTGATTCCATGTGTTTGGATTTATCTTGGAATTAAATTTTTCCTTTTATTTTTATACCTGAAGGTTTGATATGAATCATACCCACCTTCACACTTGGATTTCTAAACCCCATACCTTATGGGTTTGAGGTATGGGTTTCAAAATGTAAAATTTTGCAAACAAATACTAAGTATAGGTTTTAGTAATTCTAAACCCATATCTCATACCTTTTTTTTTCAACCAAACATCCCCTAACTAATGATATGAAAACTATAACTAATAACGTGTAAACAATTATTAATAACTAAAAACCATAACTATATTAACCTTACAAATATAACAATTTATCCAGAGCCATAACTATAACTAATAACATGAAAGCTATAACTAATGACCTATAAACAATTACTAATAACTAAAAACCATAACTATTAACCTTACAAATATAACTATTTACCCAGTTGCATAACTATGTACCTGAAAACGATGACTAAATCACCAGAAAATCATAACTACTAACCTGAAAAAAAATGAAACTTTTTACCTAAAAGCTTTAACTCATAATAAGAGATTCATTAGAGTTTAGACCCATTGATATAGGGAAACAAAGAGTTTTGAGAAATTCTTATCATCAAGATTGAAGAAGTTGCGAAAAAGGATGTTGTATAGTTGAAAGTTTCATATGTTCAAAAAAGAAAAGAAAGAAAAAGAAAGGAACGTAGGCTTTTGAAAGAAATGTAAGTTGGGTGGAGGAGAGAGAAAGGGGTAGATGAGAGCGAAACACGAGTTGGTAGAAGAGAGGGACATATGAGATAGAAATTAAAGTTCGTAGAGGAGAGAGAAAATATAAATTAAGGGGGAAATGAGATGATTTTACTAGCATAACTAATAGATCCAAGCGCCTAACTAATATAATTCAACGCTTAACTAATATACTTCAGCGCTTAGCTAATTCATCCATAAGTAATATAAGCACTTAACTAATACCACTGTTGGTATGATGCACGCACGTGATATCAGCATGACATCAGTTGGTCTCATGTTAACACTAATGTGAGACCGTCTTTTATAAGAATTTGTGTTGATTGTTATTTAATATTCATTTAAGTATATTGTTCTAGTTGTTGGCTCCTCAATACCTTTTTGCGTACTTAGTACAAAATCGTCATAAACAAGCCACACTTTAGTTTAATTGATGATAAACTCAATGTTCCTAACTGTTATAAAACAGAAGATTTTACACTTGATATATTTTACACTCTTCACTAAAACCCTCTTATTTTTACCCATGTTACCCAAAATTCCTATTTTTAAAGTTACAATAGTTAGGAATTGTAAACAACTTGTAATAGGTGCCCTTATCCAACTAACAAGAGCCTCTCCACCAAACTCTTAGGACTTTAGGAGGAACATATTATGATCCTCTCAATTTCTTTTCATACATTTTTTATTTTAAGATTATAACACATAAGTTAGTTAATGAAAAAATTAATTCCCATATAAAACCTCCATTATTTCTTCTTAGGACTTTAGGAGGAACATATTATGATCCTCTCAATTTCTTTTCATACATTTTTTATTTTAAGATTATAACACACAAGTTAGTTAATGAAAAAATTAATTCCGATATAAAACCTCCATTATTTCTCCTTTCATACTTTTCCAACCATTGATTTCAAAAATAGACAATCTATTTTTTTAAGAAAATAAAGAGGATCGCAACTCAAAAAGAATACGAAAGAGAGCAAGTTAGGACGTTAACTTTTAACATATAAAATGAAAATTATAAGTGGGGAACATTGTCAAACTCTAATTGCTTCTTTTTTTTCTATTTTATTTTATTGTTAACTTCTATTTTATTTTAGTGAAGCATCGTTTGGGATGTTGGAATATCAAACTAGGAACTAAGAATACTTAAATAGTGAATACTACGTATGCGGACACCTATACATGCGCATATTCTCAGAGTACTACTGTACTAGAAATTAGAATATGAAACCACAAACTAAGAATAGCACAATAGAATCCTTTCACAAGTAAAAAAAAATAAAAGTAAAAGAAAAAAGAATAGCATAATACAAAGGAATAACTATGGCTTTGCTCACAAAGCAAGCACTCAGAATCCATAACTCAAGTCACACTCTGATATCTCAACTGTACCTTGCAAAATATAAGGCTTCCCCAGTCAGCTTGATTCTCAACAAGTCAAAGTTGGGTAGAGCCTCTTGGGGTTTTAGGGGCCTTTGCAGATCTATACAAGAATGTGCGGGAGGGTTTACCAAGATAATAGGAGATGGATCTGACACAAAAATACTGGATGATAAGTGGTTAAGGGGAGAACCCATCGAGCTCAAGCCTGGAGTAAATTTGGAGGAAAGAGGGTTACGTAATGTTAAAGACTTAATGGTAGCAAATCAAAAAGCGTGGAACCCTGACCTTATCTGGAAAATGTTCATGCCAGAATCGTCTATTAGGATCCTTACAACCTATATTCCTAAGGAAAATCTTCAGGATTACTTTGCATGGAGTGAGTCTAAACATGGAGCTTTTCGAGTGAAGGATGCTTATGCCTTTCTTCTTGGTCAAAGAGGCAATCTTGAAACCTCTCATACAAAAAGGAAGTTTTGGAGCAAACTCTGGGCCTCTGATCTTAGACCCAAATGGAAGATTTTTATATGGAGACTCTTACAAAAAGCCCTAGCCACTAATTGCAACTTAGCAATGCAAAGCGCAACATACCCGTAAACGTTAACTGCAATACCTGTCATCGATTTCCTGAGGACGAAAGGCACCTGTTTAGAGATTGTGAGGTTTCTTCGCGAATATGGTCTTCCTCTGCACTTGGAATCAAAACTCAATCAAGTGGATACATTCCCATAGATGAATGGATCAGGAACGTTTTCCAACTTTTCTGGAGAGAAGACGGGGTAAAGTCTGAGAGGGTTAGAGAGTTTGTAGTTACTCTCTGGTCAATCTGGCTTCACAGAAATAACGTGGTGTATAGGAATTTATTCGAAAACCCGTCCATTATCTTACAAAGGAAAAACACCCTTCTTGAAGAATTTGATGAAAGTAATAGAATAAAAGGGACTCAACTCAAGCGCGTTTTATCAGAGTCTGATTCCCACCAGAGGACCTCGCCCCCCCATAAATACTGATCAGCAAGAAGCATGCAGCGTTTTGGTGGATGGAGCTTGGAAAAGACATAAACTTAACTATCCAAAAGCGGGAATAGGGTGGATGGCGTATATGAATGGAGAAAAGATATTCGAGGGTAATGCAATAGTATCAGCTTCTTCATCTCTTCAAGCAGAAGCTCTCGCAGTGTATAGAGGCCTCTGCGAAGCTTATTCAAAAGGTTTCCGTAATATACAAGTCCTTTCAGACTCGACAGAAGTTGTCAGTGCAGCAAAAAGCCAGCATCAAGCAGTAGAGATTGCCACAATAATGCATGATATCAGAGCTCTGTGCCGGAGAGTTCCTCAATGGGTGATCAAAAGGGTTCGTAGAGAAGACATTGTTGCAGCGCACAATTTAGCGATAGCGGCTAGATTAGGTAAATTAGTATAAGTTTTGCCTGTATGTTCTTGTCGCCAAAAAAAAAAAAAAAAACAAAAAAAACTATGGCTTTGCTGTTCCAATTTAACTTGTACCATTATAGACATATAAGAACAGTACAAGGGCAGGATTTTGTTAGAATTAAACCGAAGATTGACCAATGATATGTATAATATGGTTAATTATATTTTTCATCATATTAATGGGAATTAAAACAAGGAATATTTGACACGACTGATTCCAACTATGACCAACCGGTTAAATTTTTTTTTCTATTATCGTGCAATGGTTTTAATTTTGAAAGGTGTCATAATAAAATCGTCTTTAACCTAGATTGACTTGTTAAACCGGTAAAAAAAAGTGACTCATTACCTAGTTCTTATTGTTCTTATTGTTATGGAGTTAGAATCTTTTAAGAACTCAAGGATAAGTCTATGATTAGATTAGTCCATTCGGCATGTCCTATCGAGTTTTACCCTTTGGTATAAAATCAATCATAAGATTTACGAATTTTCTTCAAGATTTGTTGACGACTCCTATTTAATCTTGTCTCTTTGTCGCGAGTCTTGCCTCACATTCCTATACAACCTTGATTGTAGGCATAATTCACCATCTCAATTTTTTTTAATCATCATAGATTGTATTTTGGTGACTCTCCGCCAGTGTTAAATTTAATTTGGCAGTGATTTCCTCCAAAACACTTTTTCATTTGATAGTTCTTGTTAAAATGATCGATATGTTAAGTGCTTTCTAAATCTAGTTAATGTAGAGTAAACTCCTGGATTCAAAGAATCAGCAAAAGATGCACATTTCTGAGATAATAATATGCCTCTTGGGGATACTCATTCTATACAGGAACAAACTCAACTCTTACCGGCTGTAATTCAACTGAATACATTGAGTGACAGCCATAGAGCAGTGGCTTGAAATTTTACAAACAGTGCAACAAACATTAGCATACACTTGTGATGAAAATGCCAGTTAACTTCGGCTGCTGACATCGAAAACTTCAACTGTTTTCGAAGGGCGATCCTGGAGCTTATCACAAGAGCAGTATGATGCTCAATCACAGTGTCCTAGCAACACTCTTGAACTCATTCAAGCAACATTGGAGAACCTTTTGCCGCTTTTGAAGAGATTGCATTTCATTTTGAAGGACATCAATTGCCCCGGGTGCAACAAACATCTCCATGAATTTTTCATCATTTACGGCAAACAAATCTATACCAATTGATACCATAAGCCTTTCTCGACTGCAATTGCGGAAACCAACAACATTATAGTCAGATATATACTATAGGCTATAGCTGTAGAAAGCTAATATATAAACTCCATCAACATCACTTACCAGGGAGTTAAAAATCCAGAATTTAGTGCTGTTGTAACGCTTTTCTCAACAAGAACTTCACGTATCCGAGCGAAATGTAAAGCAGCTGATGAGCAAATGTCAGCATAGGCAGAACCTGATCTTGAACCAGTATCCCCGCCTCCAAAGAAAAGATTGGCGCTATGTCTACTGTTACCCAATATTCTAGGATGTCTTTTCCTCGCTCCAACTTCAATGCAATTTCCTGCCTCTTTCTTTACCAAACCGTAAACTAAGTCACCTGGCTGATCAGGGGATGGGGTTTCAGGCACTGTCATCTGACTTTCGCGAAGGGCTTCTCTTCCTTCTGGACCTTTACCTGGTGTTGTTTCACGAGCATTCTTTTCTGGAGGTATGTTCTCTTGATTTGACATTGCTTCGTGTTGCAAAGCTCGAGTACCATCTGACAGATCAGGACAAAGTGATGCAGGAGAAACTTGTCTGTAAAGAGAAGTTATAAAGCCACCATGGACATCACTTTCATAGCAGGCAAGAGAATATGGACTTGTAACTGAATCAAGGTGGTGCCTAACTAGTTGTTTACACTGTTTTGCAAGGTCTTTAATGAACCTATCGAATGAACATCTCAAAGCAGCATGGAAGCCAACGTAGCCATCCATGTCTCCTGTTTTCTTCCCATCTAAGCACAGCAAAACAAAATCTTTGCTCAGTTGGGTGCCTCATCATAAGATCATCATGTCGAACAATTTAATAGATTCAATTGGAAGTACAGAATCGAAACAAGAAAATAAGACACATCTATAAATGTTTGAAGCAAAAATGCAAAGACAGTACCAAAAATATACAAGACAAGATTCATAGTTGTCTCTTACAGTCTGAGTTCTGGCAATGATTCCGCTCATTCGCAAGGTCAAAAAGATTCACCAAAACAAATGCAAGTCGATCACAAGCAGTATCAAGCAGAGGTGCAAGAAAAGATCTAGCAGCAGTCCGTGCAATCTCAGCAGCTGCCTCTGTAATTCCTCTACTTCCGCCACGACCAGCATGGGCAAGTAAAATATTAGCCACCTGTTGAAGGTCACATATGATATCTAGACATCAGAAACGCCCTACCGGTCAAGCTATCAAACAAAATTACGGAAATAGCTCTATAAGGAATGGAGGAGAGACTAGAAGAGTCCAGGAACAAAGCTCAAGTAGGGCTCCATCCTAAAACCAATTGGCAATAGGAGTAGCCCACTTTAGTTATAAACAGAAGGCTTTGACTTCAACATTCAATTTGGAATTCAAACTCACACTTGTACGTTGTAGCTAACACATGAATACAATTACCTTTTCTCTAGATACTTGAGGACAATCAATGGAATATGCAGCACAACGAATTTCATGCATGACTCTTTCAAAAGCAGCCCCTCCATAGAGCCGCAGGGTAGAATTCGGGGGTTTAATATCTGCAGTAACACCAGGCCAGCCCCCAATACCACTGTGCAATCGCTCCTCGTCAGTTGTTTTTCCCCATTGCTCTGGAGGTGGATCAGCTGCTCCATCAATCAATGACCCCTTCAAGAAACAATAAGTAAATTAACCATGATGAATTTTTGAAAAACTCTATGCCTTGATTGAAAATTGTTAAATGAATCGGGATCCAGGTAGTAATAGTATAAAAGGGAATTTGAAGCCTCAAAATTGAGTTCAGTTATCAGAAAATAAACGCAAAGTAGGTTTCTGTTAATAGGATTTACCAACAAAGAAATAATACGAATAAATTGGAAGCGAATTTAGGTATAAATACACACCACATGACTGCTTATAGAAGCTGTGTGTAGCATTGCTGATCTCCGGAGATGAGCAACATCAGAAGTTGCCTGTATCTTCGTATCCATTTTAGCCAACTCATAAGTAACTTCACTGCAACGCTGCTCAAGCAATGCTAATGTTGCTGGGGCAGCTTCCTTGTATCGTTTCTGAAGCTCAGACTCCAAGAATTCCTTAACAGAGTTAAAACCAATAAAGGGGCGGAACTTTTCTTCATCAAAACCTCCCTTAACACCTTCACGCAGATGGCGCAGAACTTCTGAGTCCACTTGAGATATTTGGCGACGGAACTCTTCATTAGATATTGTATTTCTTTCCTTAGGAAGGGCGACATAAAAGGGCCGAATATTTTCTCCTAGGTAACCACTTGCACTTAGATAGCGATCAACTTCCCAACGGTCACTAAATTCCTGAAGACATTAGACCAGTTAGCAAAGTATTCCATCATCTAGAAGATATCTTTATTAAGAATGGGTATTGATCATTCTCTATCACTAAATCAAGCTTCTTACCTCAGCTCCAATATTCATTCATTCATTCAAGCCTATGCAGGCAGGTAATGGAAGTTACATTTAGCAGCAGGTCCAGCACTATGCAACTTATATGTGTTTCAGCCTTTTATAAAGGACAAGCAAGCATATTAAGATTCTGGAGTTGTACCTTCAGCCGATTATCAAATTTTGAGACCACAATTATTGTACGCCTGAATGTTGGATCAATGTCGCGGATAGCATCCAGCCACAAGGAGGAGCACCATTCAACACTACTTTGCTGAAGGAACAAAAGAATTCGATGGGGTGGGCTTGCTAATGACTTCACCATCGATAAAATTTCATCAGGTGTGCTCTCTGGCTCTCCCTTTTTAGCCTGTGAACCGAAATATTCCAATTTGTCACTTCCATCCCAAAAGGACACAGCAGTAATCACATTAGAAATTAGGCAATCCTCTAGAAAATTACCTTAAGAACGAAACCTGGGGTATCAATAATTGTCAAATTTGGACAGTAAGCATATTCAGCTCTCATAACAATCGGCTGGGAAGAAACTGCTGTATTAGTCTTCTTGAGAAGCGTCTCAGTACGTGACTTTATCGTATCCGCAATACTAGATGCCAGCGTAATTGGGCTCCCATACTCTTCAGAATCCTCATCCTGTCCAAATGGTTGAAAACTACAGTTCAATAAATGCTGCAGGACTACAGACCTGACTTCTGATCAACTTAGATATAACTAATACTTATATACATCTGAATGCCCTATATAGAGCTAATATAAGTGAATTGATATTCTCACTGCAACAATATTGACGGGAGCACTAAAATGGTCCCAAAGACTTTATGATTCGTACACATCCTCTCTGAACAATCCACTGAATGCAATTTACCATGTTTACTTTCCTTAATGCAAAACCCATATCATATGTTACCTCGATTGCAAACTTGCAACACTTTTGCATTATTCATATACTAAATTTGACCATATGTTCTTGTTATAGTGATATATAAATATGTTCACAAATGCTACCATGACAAATAGACAATGTTAGCTATTGCCTATTACCATATATACGGGACTAAAATGTCGAGTGTCACCGAGTGTAAACGTTTGTTTAGCACCACTACCACTAGAAGAAAGACTCATTGAGTAGCTATAACTCCAATTTGAGTCCTTTTAGATAAAATCACTACTCAAATTTGTGTTCTCTAATGTTCGAAACGAGAAGAAGTTGATGATGACCATATTCAAATTTCAAAACTACTTGCTCAAAATAATTTGTAATGATTAAACAAGAGAGGAAATTGATGAGAAACATGAATAAAAGCTACATTACAAATATAAAGAAAAAGTGATCCTTGAATTTCAGAATTAGCAAGGGAATATATTGGTAAATTAGATATGTGAAATGTTGAAATAAGTAAATAAAAAGAGGAAAAGAAACTGACTTGAAATCGGCATCGTGGCTCGAAAGCGGAAGAATCATGAACCATTTGTAAAATCAAAGGTCTTCGAGTTCCCATTTCAACTTCTCGAACATTAAATCGAAACCCAAGAAGAGCTTCAAGGAGAGAACTCTTTCCATCAGATTGTCCACCAATGGCAACAATCTCAGGTATCGGAAGCTTTTCACCGAAAGCAACTGCAGCGGCTTGTAACCGATTGTAAGCTTCAAATCTTGATTTGAACTCATTGTGTGATGACATGGAAGAGTTAGGATTAGGGTTAGGGTTTTGGGTGATTTGATGGTGCTGTCTTTTTGAGGATTGAGAAGATGAAGATGATGTTTTTGAGGGGGTTTTTGTGGGAGTGTTGAGGAATGTGGTTGGATTCGCCATTGTTAATGACTAATGTGGAGGAGAGAGAATTTGGGAAGGGGGTGAAATTTGAATTTGAATTGGGGATTGGAGCCGTTGGAAGAGTTGGTTACTGCCTATCTGGGCCTTTTGTTGAAATATAATTGGGCTCACTTGTATTCTTTTTATATGGTCTCAAAGAATGGAGGGGAGAAAGTTTGTATGCTTATAGTTTTATACCAATTTATACCCATGGCCATGTACATACATAGTAAGAGACTTTGGACTTCGGAAGGAGATCCCAACTACACTAATTTTATCAAGGATGTCTTGACATACTAGTTAAGATTGAGGTGCTGTGAACAATAAGTTATAGGTTCGAATTCACCTTCTCCTTCTTTATACTTTGTACTGCTCGTGTGGATAAAAAAAAAAAAAATTGCAAGGTGAATATCGTTATGATAACATAGTTTTCATGTCGTGAAATTATAGATAATAAAAAATAGAAACTCGCACTTAGAATACACCAGCTAAAATACAATATAGATCTGACTAGTAAATTAAAGATTGATCTGAACGAAATATAACCATGACGATGTAGCTCTATGTACAATTATGTGTTTTAAGCTAGCTTGAGGATGAGATGGAATTTTTCTAGTGGTTGCAAAAATAACATTTTCTACACATGTGTTTTATTGTGACAACACTCGTTCGTATTATTGTGACAACAATCGTTCGTATCAGTGCTCGTTTGGTATACATGAGAATTTAATTCCTGTAGGAAGTTTCATTTTGTAGGAAATTATTTCCCTTATGTAATTTATAGGAAATGGCCTAAATTTGTTTGGTTGACATCAAGAAATTTGCAATTAATGTGGAAATTATGATTGACCAAGGGGGAGTGAGTAATTAAATTCCCATATTTTGTGGGAATTTCAATTTCCCAAGGAATTTCCATTACACCCATTTTCTCAACTTCGTGTCAACCAAACAACTTTCCAAATGAGAAAATCATGAGAATTTCCATTACCTATATAAATTCCTATCAACCAAACGAGCACTCATATGTTGTCATTTATTGAAGCATCTATGTTAAATCTGATGAAATAAATTATGTTATAAATGCACTTGCCTTTCATCTAAATAAGATCACCTACATGAAATTGATTTGCTTAAGTGGTGTAACAAGGAATATAATTTACCATTTTTTATATATAACTAGTTATTAGGTCCGGGCTATGCCCCGGGTAAGAAAAGTTTATTTATTAATATACTACTTAATGGTAATAACACTAACGGCCCGTTTGGTAGTTGGTCATAAATGGTGGTAATGGGAATGAATTTGTGTGTAAATTTGTGAAAAGTATCATTGTCCATTCCCATGGTAATGCTAATTTATCCTAAAGTGTCCACTTTTCTTCTTGAATTTTCATTCCCATCCAATACCACCTTGTAGGTGGTAATGAGTGGTAATGAAAATTGTTTCCCCTTGGAGACAAAAACACAAGTTTATGGGTGAGATTGCTTGCCCATGAAGAAAAAATGCCAACCCATGGAGATTTTAAGGGTACTTCCCTAATAAAATTACACTTAAAATTCATTCTCATTACCGCAATTTATTAACGACTCCCAATTGGGTCGTTATAAATACAACTTAGTCTAGTGGTTAAGACTTTAATATATGTACTTGAGGTCCCGGTATCAAACTCTATATTGCGCAATTTTCTAATTTTTTTTATTGTACATGGATTACATGAACTAAAACTCTCTAAGGAGAGCGCCACGTGACACAGTTTCTTGTTCATGCACACCTTTTAATATATTTGTATAGACGAAGCTATTTGTAACACAAGAGTTGACCAAGTAGGATACTAGTATAGAGGCGTATAGTTACATCATTAGTATATCGATCCCATTTGAGTTCAGCCTGACCTCAAATTACTCTTATCAAGTAAAGTTCAAACAAGTATTTCAAGTTGAAGGCAAGATTGAGTATTTGAGTTCTAGCTCTAGCTTGAACTATATAAAATAAAATTAAATTGATTCGAGCTATGTTAGTGTTCGTTTCGGCTTATATTGTACTAAAGTCATATTTAATTCACCTTATTTTTACTTGTTTCAGATCATATCATATCATATCAAATAAAATAAATTCAGATCATATCAAATAAGTTCAGATTATGTTTTTTTTTAAAAAAACTAATTATTATTGTTATTACAATTTTTTCACCACGTACTCCTGAGGTTTCACAATATTCACCTGATATCCTCGCGCAACAATTCAACTGGAGCCCCTGAGGTTTTGAAAAATACATGGCTTGCCCCTGCCGTTAAGTTTCCGTTACAAACTTTATTCACCATTTACCCCTCTGGTTTGTGAGAATTCAGGATTTGACGATTGCCAACATCTCTCTCCACCACAACAACACCAACACCACCACCCTACCTCCCACTGCTGCATCACCACTAAAACTACCACCCTCCATTCTTTGCTTCACCAGCGCCTACACCTCCAACAGGATTTTCTTTTCTGACTTTGCCTTGATTCTCTCTTCAATTTTTTTGTTGTTGATCCCAACCCCATTGAAGTGTTTGAATCCTAACCCACCCCTCACTTTCACCTCCACCAGTCCCCCACCCCCTCCTTCTCCCCTCCACCACCCCCCACCCCACCCTCCCCCTCCCCTCCACTGTCGCAACCCAGTTTTCTCTCTTGCACCTCTCTTTCTTTTTTCTTGTGAGAAACCCCAAAACCCCAGCCCAGTTTCTCTCTCGCACCTCTCTTCCTCTCAGCTCATCGGAGCTTTCTCTCACTCCCATTGTGCGGTCGCCACTATTGTTGCTGCTTCGTCGCCGGTGGCTACGTTTCTTCCCTATGTTTGCGTTTTTCTCTCTCCTCTTCGAGATGGAGTTGTTCTGGGTCGGTGTTGGTTACGTGGGTGCCGAGGTTAGGGGCTGGATGGCGGGGATGGGTTGACGGTGAGATGGGGTCGGGGGTTGGTTGACGACTACTGGGGTCTGGTTGGCGGTGTTGCCGCTGCTGGATGGCGACTGCTAGGATTGGGTGAGGGGAGGTGGTGGGGTTTGGGTGTTTAGGTCATTAGGGTGGGTGGGGTCAGGTGGTGAGGTTAGGGGTTAGGGAGAGAGATAGGTTAATTAGGGTTTAAAGTTATTAATTAGATTTAATAAAAGTTGATTAGAATTAATTAGTATTAGTTAGGTTAGTTAGGGGTTAAATTAGTTGATTTAGCCTTAATGACTAACGGAGTTGACGGCCGTTAGTCATTAAGGATATTCTGATGATTTTTCAAAACCTTAGAGGCACCAGGTGAATTGTTCAAAACGCGAGGGTACCAAGTGAATATTGTGAAACCTTAGGTGTACCCGGTGAAAAAACTGTTGTTATTATTGTCATCATCATCATCATCATCATCATCATCATCATCATTATTATTATTATGATTATTATTATTATTATTATTATTATTATTATTATTATTATTATTATTATTATTATTAATGCTATTATTGTTATTAATATTATTACTATTATGGTTATTGTTATAGTTATTATTATAATTATTATTATTACTACTATTATTATTAATATTAATTTATACGACTGCTATTACTATTACTATTTACTAGTATATTTGTTCAAAATGATTATTATTTTTGTCGTTGTTGTACTTAATAATTATTAATATTGGTAACTATTATTAATATCGTTGCTATTATTATAAACGTCATTGATATCACTATTTAATTTATTTGTGTTCAAGAAGAAGAATAATCTTTTGGCATTTTTACGTGTTCTTTTTTATATTTATTCTAATTAACAATTTTGATATGCGATTTTCTTTTTGATGTTGTACATGTAACAAACATGACAATAATATATGATGTTTATTTTTTTTAACAATTTTGACAAAATAATATGAAGTATATGCTACTAGTTTATAAAAAACATGAGTAGCATGGGACCTAATGGTGTTGGCATCACGTTAAAAAAATTTCCTACAAGAAATATCAACTTATCTTTAAAAAAATATATATATATAGAACAAGACAATGACATAGAAGAATATTTATTTTTGTTCAAGATATATATATATATATATTTATAGGTTTATTTATAATAAAAAAGGAACAATTTATTGATATAACAAAGAACATGTTGTCAGTTAAATCCAAACATGTCATCAATATAAATATAACATCTATCTTTTATTTTTAGAATGCGTTCTTTAAATAGATTTTGTATGCCCTTTCAATATATGTTTTTTTTATTATAATTATATGTTCTTTTCATTACTATCTAAATTCTTATTATAAACGGACCTTAAACATGAACAATATGTTCTTTTTACCATGAACAATATATTTTTTTTTACCAAAAATATAGATGCGTTCTTTTAGTTTTAATTGTATGTTCATATACTAATGTACTAGTATTCTTTTTCAAAAAAGAAACTAATTATGCTATTATTATTATTACATTATTTATATTATTATTATTTATATTATTATTATTATTATTATTATTATTATTATTATTATATTATTATTATTATTATTATTATTATTATTAAAGTTGTGCATATTAATAGAATGATAGTAATAGTGATACTAGTAATGAAATACTCCATCCGTTTCCTAAAGATCTTCCCTCTTTTCGTTTAAGTGCATTTCCAAAAGATCTTCCCTCTTTTACTTTATTCCTTATTTGGAATTTTTTTCCCTTTTTAGCCTCTCATGTCCCTATCATATGGTCCACAATTACATTATTAATTCAATTTTACTCCCTTTCTCTCTCCTACTTTAACCTCTTTTTATTTGTTTATTTATCTTAACCCCTTTCTCTCTCCTACTTTACCCACCCCACACACCACACAACTTAATTCTTATTAGTATTTGTAGTAACAGTAACAAGGAAGATCTTTAGAAAACGGAGGTAGTACAAAGTAATAATAATATTAGTAATAATATATTTTATAAAAGATAAGTTCAGATCAGAGCAGAAAAAAGTAAGTTCAGATCATCAAATCAGATATCTTCAAACCAGTAAAAATTAAGTGACCTAAACATAACCTAACTCCTAAGTTCTTAGACACTAGTAATATTTTAATTTTCACTCCTACCCAATGTTATCAAGATCAGGAACCTAATTTTGGATCATAGGGGTTAGTAGGATCCAATCGGTGTGATCGGATCGTAGCATCATAAGATCCTACAATTGGGTAAAATAGAAATAATTATGCTAGAATATGGTGATAACCTCATGTAAAAAATTTACGCATATTAATAATGACTTATTTCATTAGCAAATGTGATAATTTTTTCAGTACTATAAGATTAAAGTAACATGCAACCAAAATCTAATAGGAGAAATATAATAGGTGAAATTACTTTATAATTAGGATCAAATCATAGAGTCTTAGGATAGTAGAATCATATTAATATCCTACCATATGATTAAAATCCTACGTAGGATCGGGATCGGTGAGGTCCTTCCGAATCGTAAAATCGTAGGATCGTAGGATCATAAAATCCGAATCAGGATTTTGATAACAATGCTCCCGCCTAGTTTCTTCCATGTTTTTGGTACAAAACTGAAGTGTCTTGTACCCATGCATCTAACATATCCATATACAACGTCAAGGTTAAGGTGATGGAAGTGGCATCGCTTGCCACCTCATATCCCTGAGATTTAGGGATCATACTTCAAATGAGTCTTTTTCATCTCACTTTTTAAAAAAAATATCCATATACAACGTTAAGACATAGCATAAAAATACAAAATCAAAAGAAAAAGATGAGAGAGAAAGAAGTAGAGAGAGAAAGAGAAAAGAAAGAAGGAAAAAGTCCCAATTCACTAACTCATAACCCTAGCCACCCAAAATTACCTCAATTCAATCTTGATACCATCAAAAATGCCAAATTTTTCTTAGTTATTGTTATCAATTTGCTATTAACAATACTAGTAGTAATTTTAAGAACACATTTCTCAACTATTTTCTCAAATCAGCCCAAAAATTTACCCCAAATTAAGTTTGATAATGTTCGAAAAAATTTCTCATTTTATGAGAATAGTTCACCTCCTGTGTGTTGTCATAGTGCAATTCAAGTATTTCTCTTCCATTGTAGGATTTCAAGTCCAATCTTTTGATTGGATTAAAGGATTTTTTTTCCTTCCATTCAAATTCAAAGTTCGATTCATGGCTAGGGTTTTTCGAAGTTTCTTGCTTCGAGTTCCTCTTTCAATTCTTGGTGTGGGTCAATTGTTGTTGTCAATGGTGTCGGTTTCTTTGGTGCCCTTTGTTTGGTTGCGGGTGGGTTCATGCTGTAGTCTTGGTCTGATTGGGGTCTTTTATTCGCCTTCTGTTGTGAATGAATTTCCTTATTCAACAATCAAGATTCATGTTCATTCGGTGCTACTAGGTGATGATGCTCTATTGTGGGTTGCTATTTTGCATTTATTCATTACAATCCTACTTAATTCATTTAGTGGGAAGATACTTCTTTGTATCTTCCTCTTGTTCTTAGACTACAAGTTTCTATCTTCCATTACAAAGGTATGGTGTTGTTCACATCTGACCTTTTGTTCAAATAAAAGACTGGAATATGTTATAATCCATTTATTCAATACTTTTAGAATCGTAATCAAGCTTTTTTGGTATGATACAATGTTAATTTTGTTTCTCTCTTTCAAGAATTTCTTCATTTACTCAATTCTAGGCTGCAAAAGCTATTGGAATAGAGAATATTTTTCTTCTCTTCCTTTGCCTATAGAAGGCTTTGGCTATTTCTTATGCCAAATCTCTGTCAAGAAAAATGTCAATGAGCATGTGCTAATTGTTATTAAATTGACAGTATATGTATTTCGTTCGTCTGATTATTATTATTATTGCTCTATCTCTCAAAAGTTTATGTGGATGTTTATGAAGTTGGGCAAGTTTGCTATACGAAATCTTTATTCCAGGCTATATCATTCCTATTTGGAGATTAGAGCTCTAGTTGATAAGAATTGTTGGCCTGATTCAGTCTTTAGCATCTTCTCGTATAGTATATTATTTCAATTTTCAGTAATGTTTGCAAAGGTAGACTTCTTTTTAGTGCCAATCTATATTGCAAATGCGAGATTGAATCAATTGGCTTCTTTCCATCTTTGGGTCTTTAAAGTTACCCCCTGGTACATCATTTTAGCAAAATCAGATCTTTTTTGCAATGGTGCTCATCCAGTTCAGGTCTCTGCATTGTCGATGTTTTTCAATGTTAGAGATCTTGTCAATTTGAAAATTTTCTCATGTAGTGTTTGTGCGGAGAAAATAATTATTATCAGGTCTGTCGAGGGGAAAGACTTAGAGATCTTGCCAATCTGAAGGCTCGAAAGCCCTTTCATTATAGTAGGGGACTTCAATGAGTTAAGTTTCCATTTAGATAAACTAGGTGGGGCTGAATTTAAATGTTCCAGATTAGCTATTATGAATTATTTCTACTCTGCTATCGATTGCATAGAACTCCCTTCTAATTTGAAGGGAACCCATATACTTGGCGAAAAACAAGAAGTGGTCCAAATAATATCTTGGAAAGGTTAGATAAGGGGGTTGCGAGTATAAGTTGGCTAAATGTTTTCCCAGATGCAAAAATTATTCATCATCTTTTCTCTTCTTCAGATCACTGTCCTATATCCTTGGAAATCAAAACGCATAGTAATCTAAAAGCTCCCCCTTTTAAATTTGATAAAGTATGGACAACTCGAAAAGATTTTGATGTTTTAATCAAGAAAACTTGGTGTCAAAGGTTTTAAGATTCGAACATGTATTACTTAACAAAAAAGTGCAAACTTTTAAAGGAAAAAGCTAAAACTTGGGTCACTACCAGATTTGGCAATATAGCTAGACAATTAAGTAGCGTCGAAGAAAAGTTGGTTGGAATTCAAAATAAATTACTTGAACATAATGATTGCCCTCATTTAATTAGACAACAAAACTTGTTTTTGGCTAAGCAAACAAAATTGTTAGATTTTTAAGACTCCTATTGGAAAATTAAGGCTAAGTCTAATAATTTAAAATTTGGGGATGCAAACACAAAGTATTATCATGCATGTGCTTCGATTAGACGAAATCGTAATTTAATCACTTCTATTAAAGACATGTCAGACCGTTTAGTTACTCAACCAAAATTAGTAGAAGAATGTATTACTAATGCGTTTAAGAAGAGATATTCTAAGAATATGGATTATTGATTTAATTATGACTCCGATCTATCTTTATTAGAGTGTATAATTTCTGAAAATGATAACATAGACCTATGTGCTGATATATCGATAGAAGAAGTCAAATCTGCTCTGTTTGATCTAGCACCAGATAAATCTCCGAGTTCAGATGGTTTTACTCCCTTCTTCTATCAAAAGTATTGAACTCTTGTGGGAAACTCAGTGTATAGGGTTATTAAAGCTTTTTTTCCACTCGGGGAAAATCTTAAAAGAAATTAACCATACTTTTATAACTCTAATTCATAAAATAGAAGCTCCATCTAATCCAAATCATTTTCGACCTATTAGTCTTTGCTCAACTATTTATAAAATTATTTCAGAAATTATGGCTAATAGATTGAAAGTAGTGTTGGGTCGGATTATTCATCCTGTACAAGGGGCTTTTGTCCCTGAAATACAAATTCAAGATAATATTTTATTAGCTCATGAAGTGTTTCATTCTTTTAAGAATAAAAAGGAAGAGAAGGGTGGTTAGCTATTAAATTACATATGGAAAAAAGCTTATGATAGACTAGAGTGGAGCTTTATCTTTGCAACATTTGAAAAATTGGGTTTTTGTGAGAAATGGATTAATTGGCTCCATCAATTCATTACAACTGTGCCATTTTCCGTATTGGTAAATGGTATTCCTGGAGATATGTTCTTTCCCTCTAGAGGTATTCGTCAAGGAGATCCTCTTTATCCGTACATTTTTATTCTATGTGCAGAAATTTTAGCTCGTCAATTGTTTCAAGCTAGTACTATAGATTCTAGATTGATAGGGGTCACTCTTGGTCATTCTAGAATTAACATTCTTTTTTTAACTTTTACAGATGATTCAATGATTTTTTGCAAAAGCTAAAGTAGAAAGCTATCATGATATAAAATATATTCTTAACAAGTACTGCTTAATGTCAGGCCAACTTGTCAATTTTCATAAGTCTGCTTTTCAATATACTACAAATACCCCAACAAAATTATTGTGTTTTTCAGAATATTCTCCAGATGGATGATTCTCTATCACTAGGTAACTATTTGGGTTGCCCAATCATTAATAGCAAGGTCACAAATGCAACTTTTAGTTCTATTCAAGAACAAGTCTCCTCTCAACTTACCAAGTGGAGAGCCAATTCTCTATCTCAAGCAAGCAAGTAGAGCCATTTTAATTCAGTCAAATATGGCTTCTAAAGCTAGCTTTCAAATGCAAAGTTTTACTCTCCCTCCTTTTATCCTCTCTTCTCTAGATAAAAACTATAGGATTTTTCTTTGGAATAAAGATCAGAATTCTAATTAAAGCTCCTAACTTGATAGGCTGGGATAAGATTTGTACACCTAAAAAATTTGGAGAAAATTAATGACTCAGCTCTTCAGTTCAAACTTCTTTGGAAAATAATTAGGATGCCTAATAATTTATGGGTCAAACTCGTTAAGCAAAAATACTTAAAACAAGACACCTTATTCATTTATAAAACTAAAGCTAATGTATCTTGACAATGGCGTAAAAATGACGCTTCGTACGCCTTTTAAGCAAGGTCTTAGATGGATGGTAGGGAATGGGGGGTCTATTTCATTTTGGAATGACAATTGGGTGTTTAATTACCCTATTAAAAATAAGTACTCCCCTATTATTGGGTTAGAGGAGTTGATGATTAATTTTTTCATTATAGATGCTGCTCAATGGAATAAAGAGTTTCTCTTAAATTATGTTCCGATTAATGTAGTAGAAGATATTTAAAAAAAAAATTATCCCTTATAATAAAATGGCAGATAGGATTTTTTGGGGCCTTACTGCAGATGGAGAATATTCGGTTAAGTCAGGTGCTGCTCTGCTTCAAGGGTATGGCTTAGATTCGCCCAACCAGGTTAGTTTTGCATGGATTTGGGGTTTCTCCATTCTCCTAAGATTAAATTCTTTCTGTGGAAAATTTATCAGAATGGTCTCCCTACTAAAAAGAGGTTAGAAATGAGTCATATTTTCCTTCCTTTAGAGTGTGTTTTTTGTAACTACCACTCTGAAGATGACCATTACTTATTTCTTGACTGTCCTTTTTTACATGACGTTTTAGAAATAGTTAATGTCAATGGGGTTTTTTCTCCCCTTCCTAGTGATAATAATGATCTTTCTTTTATTGAATACTTTTTCAATCTTAAGTCTTGTTTGACTCTTAAGAACCTCAATTTCTATACTATTGTGTGGTGGTTCATTTGGTATGCTAGAAATAATATCACTTTTCGTCAGGAAAGCTTTTCTCCAGCCAAATTAGGGGCAATGATTAAAGCTTATATGCATAATCTAGATTGTTCCTTTTCTAATTTTTCCAATTTGGAATATAGTCAGCAAGTTGTTAAAGAAGCTAAAAAGCCTAGGCCTAATATTATTTGGTCCCCCCCTCCTCTTGATTTTGTTAAACTTAATTTTGATGGTTCCAAGTTACAGAATGGTAACACAACTTAGGGCTTTGTTATTAGAGATTATGTGGAAAATCTTTTGCTTAGTGGTGCTAACCCATAGCTGATAATAATTTCTATTTTAGTTGCCGAGGCCTGGGGTCTAAGAGAAGGTATAAGGGGAGCTCTCTGTCTAGGGGCTAATAATATTACAATTGAGGGTGATAATCTCTCGGTTATTCAAGCTATCAAAAGAGTCTGGAAAATTCCCTGGTCTATTAGTGCTCTTATTAATGATGCAGCTGATGATTTGAGAAAATTTGATAATTATAATATTCAGCATGTTTTTAGAGAATCGAATTTTGCTGCCGACTGGATGGCACATCATGGCCATTCCATTACTAATATCTGTTATTGGTTTGAATCTCCTGATATTGCCTTTTCCAAGATTATCCGTAAGTATGCTTTAGGGTGGCCTGTTAATTGGGTTCCTCCCTAGTTTCTTTTTTTTGGCTAAAAAAATAAAAATAAAAATACAAAATCATTGAGTTACAACTAAGGGTGCGTTCTATTCAACTTATTGGACCTGAACTTATTGGAACTTATCTGAACTGAACTTATTGAACCTGAACTGAACTTATGGGAACTTATTAAACCTGATTGGACCTGATTCAACTTATTGGACCTGATTGGAACTTATTGGACCTGATTGAACCTGATTGACCTTATTGGACCTTATTGGAACTTATTGACCCTGATTGAAACTTATTAGACCTTATTGGACCTGATTGAAACTTATTAGACCTTATTGAACCTGATTGAAACTTATTTGACTTTATTAGACAAAAACATTGACCATGAATAACATAAATATTACCACTAACGTAAATACTACCCCTCAAAATTTTTTATGGAATAATAATTATTATAATTCGTCCTTTAAAAAATAATGATTATTAATTATCTCTTATGATAATTAATTTAACAAAAAAAATACTATTTATATATTTGCCTATACATAACTTTCATCACTAATATATCTAATAGTGTTGTTTTAATTTTATAAAACACTAGTAGAAAATCAAAAAAATTATTTTATAAAATACTAGTAGTTACTAATCTAAGCTGAGCAAAAGGCAGTGAACTTTCATTGTAACGAAAACATGTTATCTCTAGTTATTTAAAGACGAATTGCAACATATTGTAATTATAATTATTATTATTATTATTATTATTGTTAACCTTAATTATTTGACCATGATTATAATATTATTCAATAGCAATATGAATAATCAAATAATAGACAATAATACAAGTATAATACTATACATTGTGGTACTTTAATAAAAAATTCTAATAATAACATAATCAGCTAATAGTAATATGAATAATAAAATAATAGACATAATACAAATAAATAATAAAATAATAGACATAATACAAATAAATAATAAAATAATAGACACTAATACAAGTATAATACTATATAATCATTGTGGTACTTTAATTAAAATTCTAATAATAACATAATCCGCTAATAGTGATATGAAATTATGAATAACAAAATAGTGGACTTTATTAGACCTGATTGGAACTTATTGGACCTTATTAGGGTGCGTTTTATCAACTTATTGGACCTAAACTTATTGGAACTTATCTGAACTGAACTTATTGAACCTGAACTGAACTTATTGGAACTTATTAAACCTGATTGGACCTGATTCAACTTATTGGACCTGATTGGAACTTATTGGACCTGATTGAACCTGATTGACCTTATTGGACCTTATTGGAACTTAGGGTGCGTTCTGTTCAACTTAAAAAATTAAGTTTCAGGTCCAATAAGTTCAGATAAGTTCAAATAAGTTCAGTTAAGTTGCAATAAGTTCTAATAAGAGAAATAAGTTCCAATAAGGTCCAATAAGTTCCAATCATGTGCAATAAGTTCCAATCAGGTGCAATAAGTTCCAATCAGGTCTAATAAGGTCCAATAAGTTCCAATGGTCTAATAAGGTCCAATAAGGTCCAAATAGTCAATGTTTAATAAACATTTGTATTATTGTCCATTTTTTGTTATTCATAATTTCATATCACTATTAGCTGATTATGTTATTATTAGAATTTTAATTAAAGTATCACAATGATTATATAGTATTATACTTGTATTAATGTCTATTATTTTATTATTTATTTGTATTATGTCTATTATTTTATTATTTATTTATATTGTGTCTATTATTTTATTATTCATATTACTATTAGCTGATTATGTTATTATTAGAATTTTCTATTAAAGTACCACAATGTATAGTATTATACTTGTATTATTGTCTATTATTTGATTATTTTATTGCTATTAAAAATATTATAATCATGGTCAAATAATTAAGGTTAACAATAATAATAATAATTATATTATAATATTTTGCAATTCGTCTCTAAATAACTAGAGATAACATGGTTTCGTTACTAATAACAATGAAAGATATAAATTTTCGATTTTCTACGAGTGTTTTATAAAATCAAAACAAGACTATTAGAGATATTAGTGGTGAAAGTTATGTATAGGCAAATACATAAGTAGTAAATTTTTTTGTTAAATTAATTATCATAAGAAAGGACGAATCATAATAATTATTACTCCATAAAAAATTTTGAGGGGTAGTATTTATGTTAGTGGTAATATTTATGTTATTCATGGTCAATGTTTTTGTCTAATAAGGTCAAATAAGTTTCAATCAGGTCCAATAAGGTCTAATAAGTTTCAATCAGGTCCAATAAGGTATAATAAGTTTCAATCAGGGCCAATAAGGTCTAATAAGTTTCAATAAGGTCAATAAGTTCCAATAAGGTCCAATAAGTTCCAATCAGGTTCAATCAGGTCCAATAAGTTGAATCAGGTCCAATCAGGTTTAATAAGTTCCAATAAGTTCAGTTCAGGTTCAATAAGTTCAGTTCAGATAAGGTCCAATAAGTTCAGGTCCAATAAGTTGAATAGAACGCACCCTTATTGACCCTGATTGAAACTTATTAGACCTTATTGGACCTGATTGAAACTTATTAGACCTTATTGAACCTGATTGAAACTTATTTGACTTTATTAGACAAAAACATTGACCATGAATAACATAAATATTACCACTAACGTAAATACTACCCCTCAAAATTTTTTATGGAATAATAATTATTATAATTCGTCCTTTAAAAAATAATGATTATTAATCATCTCTTATGATAATTAATTTAACAAAAAAATTACTATTTATATATTTGCCTATACATAACTTTCATCACTAATATATCTAATAGTGTTGTTTTAATTTTATAAAACACTAGTAGAAAATCAAAAAAATTATTTTATAAAATACTAGTAGTTACTAATCTAAGCTGAGCAAAAGGCAGTGAACTTTCATTGTAACGAAAACATGTTATCTCTAGTTATTTAAAGACGAATTGCAAAATATTGTAATTATAATAATAATTATTATTATTGTTAACCTTAATTATTTGACTATGATTATAATATTATTCAATAGCAATATGAATAATCAAATAATAGACAATAATACAAGTATAATACTATACATTGTGGTACTTTAATAAAAAATTCTAATAATAACATAATCAACTAATAGTAATATGAATAATAAAATAATAGACATAATACAAATAAATAATAAAATAATAGACATAATACAAATAAATAATAAAATAATAGACACTAATACAAGTATAATACTATATAATCATTGTGGTACTTTAATTAAAATTCTAATAATAACATAATCCGCTAATAGTGATATGAAATTATGAATAACAAAATAGTGGACCTTATTAGACCTGATTGGAACTTATTGGACCTTATTAGACCTGATTGGAACTTATTGCACCTGATTGGAACTTATTGCACCTGATTGGAACTTATTGCAACTTATCTGAACTTATCTGAACTTATCTAAACTTATCTGAACTTATTTGACCTGAAACTTAATTTTTTAAGTTGAACAGAACGCACCCTTAGACCTGAAAAGGGTGCGTTCTGTTCAACTTAAAAAATTAAGTTTCAGGTCCAATAAGTTCAGATAAGTTCAGATAAGTTCAGATAAGTTGCAATAAAGTCTAATAAGTGCAATAAGTTCCAATAAGGTCTAATAAGGTCCAATAAGTTCCAATCAGGTGCAATAAGTTCCAATCAGGTGCAATAAGTTCCAATCAGGTCTAATAAGGTCCAATAAGTTCCAATCAAGTCTAATAAGGTCCAAATAGTCAATGTTTAATAAACATTTGTATTATTGTCCACTATTTTGTTATTCATAATTTCATATCACTATTAGCGGATTATGTTATTATTAGAATTTTAATTAAAGTACCACAATGATTATACCACAATGATAAGTTCATAATTTCATATCACTATGGATCCAATGAGAACCATTTTCACCTCCAACATGCAATGGTATGTTATCCATGCGTGTAAGCAACCTTTTCAGCTCATGTAAAGCCCTTTACAATGAAAGTTCACTGCCTTTTGCTCAGCTTAAATTAGTAACTACTAGTATTTTATAAAATTAATTTTTTTATTTTCTACTAGTGTTTTATAAAATTAAAACAACACTATTAGATATATTAGTGATGAAAGTTATGTATAGGCAAATATATAAATAGTAATTTTTTTGTTAAAATTAATTATCATAAGAGATAATTAATAATCAATTTCTTTTAAAGGACGAATTATAATTATTATTATTCCATAAAAAATTTTGAGGGGTAGTATTTACGTTAGTGGTAATATTTATGTTATTCATGGTCAATGCTTTTGTCTAATAAGGTCAAATAAGTTTCAATCAGGTTCAATAAGGTCTAATAAGTTTCAATCAGGTCCAATAAGGTCTAATAAGTTTCAATCAGGGTCAATAAGTTCCAATAAGGTCCAATAAGGTCAATCAGGTTCAATCAGGTCCAATAAGTTCCAATAAGGTTCAATCAGGTCCAATAAGTTGAATCAGGTCCAATCAGGTCCAATCAGGTTTAATAAGTTCCAATAAGTTCAGTTCAGGTTCAATAAGTTCAGTTCAGATAAGTTCCAATAAGTTCAGGTCCAATAAGTTGAATAGAACGCACCCTAACTTGAATCAATTTCCAAGGAAAAGCTTCCAATATTTATATCACCAATATTTACCTATCTTCTCATATCTAGAAGACCTGTTTTGTTGTCATTAAATATATTATTTTTAAGATAAGAAGAAGGCATCTTAATCGGACCGAAACCTCGCATAGGCCATCCCGACCCAGGTTTGCAGGCAAGGCTTCTTATGAGTACGAAAAATGGTAAGGGAAAATCCCCACAACCTCAAGATTGTCAGATACAAATTAAACTACGAGACCAAGTACTACTCGGTTTTTGTTATTAAATTGCAGCAATCTAGCGATACATGTTCATAACCGTAGCTAATTACCCAAACACCAAATAAGAAGATTAGTCTTTTTCAAACATTTTTTTCCAACGGCATCAAACATACGGCAAGAACTAACATGCTAATATTCCTAATAACCTACACCATCATTTTGATAGAATAAACATTCTTTAATGATATCAAGTACTCCTACTTCTTTTCTCTATAATATTCTTAATATAATCTTACTTAATTAATACCACGAACTCAGAATCTTGTTCTAACTTTACACTCAAAACACCCAAGTCCGTCCATGATTAGGGATTGGGATTGGAGTAGTAAAAGTTCATTTGTGAAGTTTAAGCTTTTATTAAATATAATTATGTCTAGAAATTTTCCGCTTTAATAAAAGAATCTTGCCAAGCAAATATGTTTTTTCAGTCTTTAGTTACATATGGTCACCACTTATTATTTCATTGGGTTAAAAATATTTTTTTTTGGTGTAAACGAGGGGAAAACAAAAGTAAAAGAAAAGATAACGTTTTATAGGAATAAAACGACACATATTTTATTTATAGTGCACGAAAAGTGGGAAAGAAATTATGAATTTGAACACACTAACTTATATGTTGAAATTGTTTATGGCTAACCAAAGAAAACCTCACATAGCTTGAGGACCCATTTGGCCACAATCCACATGCAATTTTCCTACAAGAAGAAGATTTAAATGAAAAAGTATTTGAATCTGATAGTTAATCTGATAGTATTTATCCACTCAGATAGCAAAAAGCATACTAATCTAAGTTTGCAATAACATTAACTGTTGATATGAAAATTTTGTTTGTGAAGAATTAATTTTCCAAGGCATGATTACCAAAATGGCTATTAATCAAGAGTCATTTAAAATGACTAAGATAAAGATTTTGTTATAGTTTGTAGGCATAAACTATCAGATTATGGGCTTTGTAATGATAGATATTTTGGATTGAACTTATAGACGTTCTAGCTAGGTTAAACTGATACATGTCTGGTTAAATTAAAACATAGATGTTTGGATTTAACTAATATATCCTGGGTGAAACCGGTAGCTATTTAGGTTAAACTCATATGTTATGGGTTAAACACAAAAAGATGTCTAGGTGAAACTAATAGATATATAGGACTTCAACTAATTCATACCCCCTCTTAGTCATGTTATTTACTAAAACGGTCTCACACAAGACTTTTCGATTGCTAATATGCTTACCCTAGAGTGTGGCTAAGAATAAATAGAGGTGTCTCAAGTCTTGACAAAAGAGTTGTTAAAAATCTCATATTATGACGATTTATTGATAATTGATATGTTTTATTTTGACTGTTAGTACTCGTTGGTGACTCTCTTAGATGAGTTGTCTTTCGGCTCATGAAAACCATTAACTTTCAAGACCTAAGGTATTCCCATTAGTGGGACATATTGTTTTCCAAACTTCCACTACTTATGTGCTAATTAAGCCCGACGATAGCAGGATCCTTAGGTATCTTCGTATTTGATATTCTGATAATTTACATGCTACATAAGCTATGATTGCATATTTTCAAAACCACCCTCACATCAACTCTAAAGCTTCAAGAGTACTCACATATTACACTGAAAAACTCTAGCATAGCTAAATTTTAGGTAGCTAACTCTGAGAATAAGTTGTGGTGACTACTGACTACCGATCCAATGCACTTACAACAATAACACCAATTATGTACTTATTATAGGTCAAAGGTTTAGGTAACTATCCTACGTTACCTTCTTTTGCCCATTTCTCTTCTTGGAACGTTTCCAAAAGATTGCCCCGTACTAAATAAATTATATGCAACACCACTTTTCTGTCGCGTTCATAACTTTCATCGAGCAATTTATGTCTTTAATCAAATCCATCTAACTAAAAATTTAAAAGATAAGCAAGTCCTACTAAGGCCAACAAATGGGAAGGTTGAATTAGTATTTAAAGAGTTGAATGGGATAATTAGGCAATTTTTTCATTTTGTGGGCGAGTTAAGGAGTATTAGTGTATTACTGTATTACTGTATTGTAAAGAGATTATGGTACCATGACACCTAAATTGAAAATGGTGCATTCTCTTAGCTAGTCACAGATGAAAAATAAATATGCAGCAATCAATCTACTAGGGGAAACCTAAAATTAGCCAAACAGTTAACTTAATAGTAGGCTAGTAGCAGGCATTAAAGCCATATCACAGATACACATTTGGCAAGCATACCTCGACAGTCGGTGCACTGTCAAAGGAACCATCTTCATGAGAACGTGTTTATCTTGTGAAGGGTTTTTCTTTAATTAATTATTCCTCCAAACTTCCTGTAACCTTTGTTTTGACAGGAAGAATAGAATGTATTAAAGGGTTTTTAGCCAGAACAAAAGCAAAAGAAGCTGAAAGAAGAATGTAAAAGAAAAGCCGAAAAAGGAAATCCATATGATTTTAAAAACTTAGTGCACATTTGTAAAACATTTAAGAAGTGGACCAGAGGCAGGAAAGACAGATTATTTTGATTGTTCTTAAAAGTAGTGCGTGGAAAAAGAATGGCAAAAAGGTACTACATGAACATGAGACAATGGTCCATGCTGCTAAAGAAAGGAGAAAAAGAACTTTAATACGAGTTTTGATATATGTAGCCCTAAGAGCTAATAATACGTATAGAAACATATCTTATAAAATAGTATTTGTTAAATGACCAATTCAACTAAAAGCTTAAGCTGATGGTTGAGGCCCCAGGAATAGATATATACTCTATCACGCGAACCCGTGACCTTTTTGTCACGCTGGCTCTGATACCATGTCAAAGGAGCAACTCAACCAAAAACTTAAGCTGATGGTTGAGGCCCCAGAAATAGATATATACTCTATCAGTATTAATTATGTAATTTGTGACGAACTCTTTATCTATAGTGATATTATTGATCTTTCGTAAATAGTTCATATCATTACTTTTAGTTTCTTATATGCGACCAATTTTGCGAACGGGCTCCATAAATTGATATTTTTTTTGTTTTTTCCTCACACCCAAGTTGGGTGAATAATAGCAGAGCATGCAGTACTAGAATTGATTATACTTTCATTCCTTCACTCAATATCCATGACAACATTCACTATATGCAGGCTTCATCACTTCTCTTTAAGATAACGTAAAGCTAACGTTATTCTCTCTCCTCTTTCTTTCCTCTTAAAGCCAATGTTTCATTGTACTGTCACTTTCAAAATTTCTTCTTTTAACTCAAAAGTCCCCCAAAATTTCAACAACCCATTTCAATTTCTAGTTCAAATTGTTCAATTCTGTAATAGCCTCACATACCCAGAAGAAACAACTTGAAAAAATTTCAGCTTACAAAAAAACCATGAAAAACAGGGGAAAAAGAGAGCTTGAAGCATATAACAACAACAACAATAATGGAGATTACTTTGGTGAAACTTTCCCAGAATTTCCATGTAAAAAACATCCATCTTCATCATCTTCATCTTCTTCAGGTGGGATTTGTGCTTATTGTCTTACTGATAGGCTAAATCAACTAGTTTGCCAAGAATGTGGTGAACAGAAACTTTCTGCATATTGTTCTTGCTCACAGATATTCACAAACACTAGTTCCACCACTACTGATGTTGGAAGAATCTCATTCCTACTTGAAAATGAAAAGAGTTCTCAGTTTTCGACATCGAAGCCGAAAACTGAGCCGAAATCATCTGATAATAACAATGATTTTAGCCATCTAAGAAGAAGCAATAGCATTTCTGTTGGTGCTGTGAATAATGGGTCAAGATCAGAAACAACAGGAAAGTTTTGGAAGATAGGGAGATTATTGTTTAGGAAAAAAAGAGACAGAAACAACCAAAATAACAACTACAACAACAGTAACCAAAACATTAATGAAGAAAATTATGAGTGTAATGGGGTTTCGAGATCAAGATCACTTTGTAGCTTTAGAGGGTTCTATGATACTGATCAAGAAAACGGTGGATTTCTTCTGTCTTCATCATCAGCTGCAAGAGCTTCAAGTGTAAGCACAGGGAACTTTGTGTTAGATTCTGCAAAAAGAAGCTGTTTTAGTGAATCAGAAGCAAGGATTAGCAACTTTGAGTATTGTGATGCTTCTAATTTCATTAATCCGTTAAACAAGAACAACAATAGTATTTTCTCATTAAAAGAGACTGAGTTTGTTGTGAGTAGTGAAGAAGATCATGCTTTTATTGATTTGAAGTTACATGATGTTTTATCATCAGATAATAATAATTCTTCAAAAGTGCCTGATCTTGCTGCTTTGAAGAGAAATGGATTAGGATTATCAACTAAAGAATTCGGGTTTAGGGGAGGAGGAGGTGATCATGTTTTGAGGCATCATGAGATGTTGAAAAATGGTGGAGGTTCATGTAGGATTAGTAGGGTTAGTGAAAGAGAATTGAGAAAATGCAGAAAGAGTTACAAGGTTTGGAGATGGTTTTTCAGACATCAGGAAAATTCTGGCAAATTTGATGATCATACTTTCAAGTCTTAGTATTCTTTTTTAATAGTGTATCTTCTTTTCTGTAACTTTATTTTTCTTCTTCTTTATTTTTTATGTTGATTTGGAAGAATTGAGGTGTTGTTGCTTTGTTTTAGATGAAGAAAATGCTAATTTCACATCAATAATCAAAGGGGATTTGTGTTTCATTGTTCTAGCTTTGTGGAAGCTTGTTTGATGTTAGTATTTCATGATTGGAGACTTCTTTTTCCACATGTATATTGTAAAGAGATTGTGTTGCACAACTGAAACAATACTTCCCCTCAAACAAAAATAAAAAATAAAAAGTAAAAAGTGAAACGATACGTCATTATGTTTAAGCTCCGTGCGACTGCGACGGAGAGCATGCTATATAATAGACTATTACCCTTTCCATTTTTATTTAATTGCTATCACTAGTGGGAAAAACGCAAGGGCTGCAGTGCAAGGGCTGTGTTTTTTGAAAAACGCAACCCTTAATAGTAAAGGGTTGCGGTTAGCCCAAAAAATGCAACCCTTCGTATACGAAGAGCTTCGGTCAATGAAAAAACCACAACTCTTTTAGTGAAAGGCTGCAGTTTTTTTCAATTTTATTTTGAAAGGAATTCGAATTAGGCGCGGGGTGGGTTTATTAAAATGTTAAGCGTGCAGCTAGGGTTTCCTCATTCTCACAATCAGTAGCGGATTTACTTAGGGTCACTGTTGGTCACGTGACCAACTATTATTTCTGAAACGAAAAAAAATTCATTTGAAGCGTTATTTTCTCTCACATGTGAACTAACCCAGTTCCTCTTTCTCTCTCTTTCTCCTTCGCGAATCCTACGCGAAAAAACCCTAAGTAGCAGCGACGCAGTTCAGATCGAGATCTTTAGGCGACGTAGATCTTCAGGCGACAGTTCAAACTTGTGACTCGTCGCCGACTCGCCGATGAGTTTATCATTTTTCTCGATCTATTTTGTTGATTTTGTTTTGTTTGATTTTGTTAGGATTTTGTTCGATCTATTCTGGAATTTGAAAATTGTTTTGTTTGATTTTGTTAGGGTTTTGTTCGATCTATTGTTTTTGTCTGAAAGAATCTATGGTCATTGTTTGTCTGATTGTCTCACTTCTTAACTTCTTCAAGTCTGATTGTCGCAAAGAATCTATAGGCGGCAGCGGCAACAACGGGCGGCAAACTTCAATCTTCAGGTATTCTTCTAATTCAACCTTCTTAATCTTCGCTTAATCGCTTCTTCAATTATTCTTCATTGAATCATTGTTGGGTTGTTGCTGAAAATTGGTTGTGTATTTGTGTATTTTTGTCAATTGAATTTCATTAGGATTTCATTACGATTGTGTTGTAATTTGGGAATTAGATTAGGATGCCAAATTGACAAATGATTTTGTATTTATGTATTTTTGTCAATTGGATTTCATTACGATTGTGCTGTGATTTAGGAGTTATATTAGGATGCGAAATTGACAAATGATTGTGTATTTTTGTATTTTTGTCAATTGAATTTCATTACGATTGTGTGGTGATTTACGAATTAGATTAGGATGTGAAATTGACAAATGATTGTGTTGTGAATTTGTGATTTATGAATTATGTTACTAAGGTTAGGAATTAGAATGTTTTAGAAATCATTTTTGAATGATGTATCATGTATTATGTGCTTGATTGTATTGTGTTGGCCTTTTCAATCGACTTATTTAATCTCATTCAACGTATTAATTTAATAGAATTAAAAGGAAAAAAACGAAGGATATTTCAAGTTTTGGTGGTGGTTAAATGATTCTCTCGAACAAGCAACTTCTCATGGAGCTCATTAAAAGTGAGGAGTGTGTCACGTGCATTAACTCCCTCAATGACAGTGTTATAGTTTGGGTCTTGTAGACCATCACAAACTTGTTCAATAATGTCCTTAGGAAGAGCAGTATCACCGAGAAGGACACGTTGACCAACAAACGTGCGAATAGTATCCCTTTCAGCATCTTTGCCACAATCGATTACAAACTCACATTTTTTAATATTATGAATGATATTTATCACAAAACTTGAAGATTTAGGGAAATAACTTCGTTGGTGAAATAAAATTTTTTATGTCCTTTGTTCTATTAATTTTAGATGGATTAGTTTAGTATTTGTAATTAATTTTCTATTTTATTCCCTTTTAGTCATTCTTAATTTGTTATTTTTTTTTTAAATTTGTAAGTCTAGTTTCTTATCTCGTGCTTTATTTTATGTGTAGGTGAGTATTTGCGTAACTTGAAGGAAGGAATTGATTGAGTCTAGTTCAATAGCACAAAAGCCCAAAGATATCTTCTTCTTCATTGACCAACTTATCCTACACTACACTCCTACCCTTAACCTACACCATACCCACACTACATCACAACACCACCATCTCAAGCAGTCCATAACTCCTCCACTTATACAACACGCAACAACACCAATGTTGCCACCCACCCTATCACCATCACCTCTGTCTCAATCAATAGGAGCGGGCGCTCCTCTATATAACGAAGTCGTCGCTCCGTTTCAATTCTCCACAAAACATGGGAGTTATACAATGTTTGAGCGAGTTACGAGCAACCTCCCGCTCTGACACATTGTACGGAATTAATGATGGTGAACAACTGCGATTTATTGAGCTAAATCTATGGTTGAGAGGATGTTTAGCCGCAGAACAAATTAATTTCGAAAAAAAAATCAGATGGCTAGATGGATGATGATGATGATGGTGTTGATGATGGACGATGATGCTGATGCCGTGAAGAAGTGCATAGGACTATAGGAGCAGCACTGGAGAGCAGCGAAGACGAGGAGAAGGAGGAAGGGTCTGATTATTGATGGCAATGGGTCCTGGACCCGATCCAAACCCGATAGGACCCAACCCATTTATAAGGGTTTGGGTCTATAAATTTTAGACCCAATGGGTCCAAGCCGGATAGGGTTCTAGAGAGCAAGGGTCGGTCTGGGTCCGAGTCCACATATGCTAGACACATACCCGAACCACAGACCCATTTCCATACTAGAATTTTTTTTTTTACTCAACTCTAAGGTTTTATGAGTTGTGATTTTTTGAATTCGTTAGTGTTGTAACTTCATATACGACTCGTAACTTTGTAAGTTGTAACATTTTAAGATTTTTATGAGTTAATTTTTAAAATTTTTATTTAGATAATGCTTTTTACCACCGATGCAGGACCTATATATATTATGGAAATTTTTTTTTAATTACATATATTGAAAAATGTGTAGAAAACTTAAAACTAAGAACGACTCATTTAGGATCCGGTTAGGATCCGTGGACCCGCTAGACCCAACGAATCTGGGTTTGAAAAATCTAGACCCAACGGATCTGGGGCGGGTCTATATCTGTAAAAAAATGAACGGGTCTGGGTCTGGGTCCAGGTGAAACCGACCCAGACTCGCCCCATTGCCATCCCTAGATCTGATGGGTTATGTGTTTTATTTTTTACTAATTTCATTTTTTTTCCTCTTAACTTTTTAACTTCTTATTTTTATTTTCCCTTTCTCTTTTTCCTCATTTCATTTCTCTTTATTGTACTACTCTGACATTTTCTTTTTAATTTTCCCCTTTTCCCTTTTCTTTTATTCCTTCACTTTTTATTGCCTTTTCCTTTACGAAAAATTGACATGAATAATCCCAACTTTCAGTTGTCTTCTCAAAATAATCCATACTTTGGATTATTCCAAAATAATCCTAACTTTGAAGAAATCTTCTCAAAATAAACCAAAATATCACTTTTCTTACCTACGCTAATCCGTTTTAGGTCTAGAATATATAAAATATTAATAGTTCGGATTATTTTGAGAAGTTACTCTCGGAAGTTCAAAATTTATTTTCTTTCTTTAATTTTTTTCCCTTCATTAATTCTCCACAAAATATCATTCTCTGAAATAATGCAACGAATCACCTAAGTCTATGTTCAAAGCCAAAAATTGGAAATCAATGGATTAAGTGGAAAGGAAAAACTGTCATAAATTCCTTCACAAACCCCCATAAATCTACTCCATTATAAAACTCATCCATCAAATCATCTCAATTTTACACGTTAAACCTACTTTTACCAAAACCATCAAACTCTGCAAAACCACTCATCTTCTCAAGTCTAAACCTCTCCAAATTTCTTTCATGGCTCCCAAACGCAAATACTCCAAACAAACAAAAACCACAAAAAATTACCAAGCCGAAAAAACCCCTTTGGTCGAATATGAAGAGATCGATAACGAGTCTTCCAATTCCAATCAAGAAATTATGTAAGCAGTTGGTATAGTGTGGAGGTGTACAAGAGAACCTACTCATCCAATATAAAGTCAATACCTGACCCTGAACAATGGCCAGAGCCTGAGAATGTGCTACCTGAGATTGCACCCCCAGTGATGAAAAGAGGGGCAGGAAGACCATGCAGAAATAGGAGAAGGGAGGAGGATGAGCAGCAAAAAGGAAGGTCCAAGACCATTAGGTGTGGCAACTGTAAAGAGTTTGGGCATAACTCTCTAACTTGTAAGGGGGGTGCAACAACAAAACAAAAGAAGCAACAAGACAATAGAACAACCACATCTTCACAACCAGTGCTTCAGGTCCAACCAAGAAGAAGTGCAAGACTGACCATGTCACAACCTGTTTAGTTTATAAATTTGTCTAATGAGTAACCATGTTTTGTTTTCACAGAAGGTTGTTAGGAATGTAAACCTTCTTTTTGCACATTATGTGATTTGTGGAAATTAAACTTCATTTAGATATAATGGATGAATTATTTTGGAGAAATTAAATTTCATTTCTTGATTTGCAAAAGTACAACTGGAAATACATATTACTCCTGCTTACAATACATCACTTCAGCCTAGTAAGTAACTATTTCAACATTACAAGAATAACCATAACTATGTACATAAACCATGTCATTTTAACAACCATCTCCATGAATTTGACAAATGAACCTAATTTCTCTTTGACATCAGCTATCTCATCTGCCATCTCCCTAACTGCCATCTCCATAACCCACAGCAGCAACTTCGTTCTTCATATCTGCATCTGCAACCCAGCCAAATTTTCCACACGCTTTGCACTTATAGTATAGCTTGTTAGGATTAGCAGTAGATCTAGAAATTTTAATCTCAAAATATGCATTAGATTGGCAAACACAGCGTCTCAATTTAACCCACACAAAAGGACCCTCATTAGTAGCACCCAAGCTTGAGAAAGAAGAAGCATTTGAAGACGAAGCCATTGAAGAGAAACAGAATTAAAGGAAGAAAAAAAATGGTGCTTTAGGTTCTTTGAGGACCTGTTTATATGGGGAAGGGGCTAATACATCTGGGAAGGAAACTAACAAATTTTTTTGGAGGGAAACAAGTTACTAAGCTAACCTAACGCATTATACAACGAAAAAAATGTAAACTTAACGTTAACATAACGTTTTAGGTTTAGTAATGTCACGAGTTAAAAAGGCAAACTAGTACAGGGTCACGATATGTAAAGAAGTTTATTTTTGGCTACCAAATAGAATTTAAAATAATACAAGGTCACCATATAGAATTTCCCCTCGAAAAATTATCCACACATGAAGAAATCTCTCCCAAGAAAGAAGAAGAAGTTGTTGAGGAAGAAAGAGAGCAAGAAAAAGTCATCCGTGTGCCTACTAAACGTGGTAACAAATCAAAATCTTCCTTGTATTTAATTGGGTTATGTCTCGATCTTGCATGGTGTAAGAAAGTAAAATGGGTAGAATTTCTTGATCTAGTTAAGTTTGAAAAATGGGCAATAGTGTTATGTTCTGATGAGGATTTATTTGAGGATGAAATGGAGGAATTCTGTTCAAAATTTGAGAATAATGATGGACTGTGTATTAGTATTGTTCATGAGGGGTTAGCCAAATTTAATGAAATAAGGAGAAGTGAATTGTTTGATGTACCAGCTGAAGGGTACAATGACTACATAAAAGGGAAGGTTAAATTAAACATTAATGCAGTTTCTAATAATGAAATTTTGTTGTGCTTTGGAGGCAAACATATTGATCTCTCACTTGACCAAAAGGACCTTTCACCTTTTCACAAGTTACTTTTCCAATTTGTTTGGCGTTTTAGTTTGCCCCGTACCTCTAAAAGACCCCAAGCCAGCCTCATGGAGTTGTCTATTATGTATAGCCTTGCCAATAACATTAAAATAAACTTCCCTTCCTTGATGATAAATCACCTGATCTATTGCATTATACATAACAACGACATTGGATACGGTAATCTTATTACCACCATCCATCAAAAGTGTAATGTCAAACTCCCTGCCAACCCCTCTTTTGACCTTGAACCTGAAAACTATTTGACCAAATATACTCTTTCTAAGCTTAGTTTGAGGGTGATAGGTGGCAAGGTTGCGTTTGATGTTGAGGACCCTAAGGTAAAGGGTGAGATTGAGGTCAAAGAGGAAAAATGTTGAGGAAGTGAGTGTTGGGGGGTCCCAAATCAGTCAAGAAGACTAAGAGGTTAGCAGACTCTAAGTTCCCAAGGAGCAAAGATGAGGGTGATGTTGTGATGACTGATCTGAAGGAGGATCTTGTTCCTCTAGGGTTTACCTCCAGAGTTGTGGACTTTCCTCTGCTTTCCATCACTCGTCTCCATGGGATGTTGCATGATCTTCAAGACTCTATGTTGCTTCTACACTCTAGGATTCAGGGATGGAAGCTAGGGTTGCAAGGTTGGATGTTCAGCAGGAGCAGATCTTTGCTGCTGTGAAGAATGATGAAGTAACCATCGGCGAAAAGATTGACTCTTTTGTTGCCTCTTTCTCTATTCGCTCCAAGCCATAAATCCCCTCCTTTTTTCAATTAATCTTTCAAACATTTTTTTCTATTTTGTAATTAAACTATGGTGATCAGTAGCTACAGTTGGTTTTTGGATGTGTTAATCACATCAGTTTAATTTGGTTCTTATTCTCGTTTTCTCCTTCTTCTCTTTCTATTCTCTCATAGTCATTTGCTTGCTTTTCTTCTCCTCTTTACTTTTATGAACTATGCTCTTGCCTATATCATGCTTGTTTACATTTGTCTTGTCTTTGAATGCTCATTATAATGGCTAATATTATTAGATAATATGTTACAACTACTTTTACTTGTTCATGTTATGTTGACTCGTAGTACTGCTGGTTACCTTAGATGTTTTTGATGATGACAAAAGGGAGAAGTCAAGTGGTATATAAATATAATTCTAATCTGCTTAGTTTCTATAATGATGATTTTTGAACATTTTCTCTCTACAATACTTCTTGTTCAAAACTGATTTCTTAAGTCTTAGATTATATTAGATGTTATTCTAAATGTCTTAGCTCTTGATTCTTTTGCTTTGGTTTTTTTTCTTTATGTTTATTTTTGTCGATTTAATACTTTTATTTGCTTTATATTTGCCATCATCAAAAAGATGGGATATTGTTGTATTCCATGTTTTAATGATGCCAAATACTTAGGTGTATGTATACTTTTATTTTAGAAAAATATAAAATCTCAAAAATATTGTTTCATTAATTTTTAACATGCTTACATATATTTTATCTTGTGGAGAAATATAAATAGATTTTAATCTAATCATATTGTATGATCACTCGATTTATTATATGGTATGGTTAATAGAGATATATTAACTTAGGATTTTTAAATAAAAAGATTCATAAGTTATTAGATATTATTGTTGTTGCCTTGCTATGGATTATAGGTTGAACTATTCGTGCTACAAAGAAAGGATGTGGGGCGAGATTTTCTCAACCCACTCGTTGGATAATGAAGCTCAATGGCTAGTAGTGAGTGGTTAAAAATTGTTGCACAAAACGTGGAGATTATGCAGCAAGTTAAGTGCCATGATTCCTAGATCTCAACAAGTATACAACGTGGAGAAAGTGGAGTAAAGAACAAAAAGATACTGCTGCTATTTAAGAAGAAAATACTTGTTTGAAAAACACACAACTTTCAAGCATTACATTCAAATATTTACTTAGAAAGTTTTTCTGTAATTTTCTTCTTCTCCTACAATACATATCATCTTAATATCCTTAGTGTTTGGGTGAGTGAAAAATTTCAGAATATCCGTGTAATCAAGTGAGAGAAAGAAAGAGAGAAAGAGAAGACTTCGAGTGAAGTCAAGTGAGTGTCATCAGTTCAGGGAAACCGGCCTGGGAACAAGTTCCTAGTGGAACAGAGAGAAGGGTCCAGAAATAGGTTGTAAAGAGTGTCTCACTAGTAGAATAAATGTTATTTGCTGTGGTTAAAAAGTGCCCTATTGCTGCGGTTTTGGTTGCGCAGCAATTAAGAGGGCAGCAATAGGTATTAATTATATTGCTGCGGTTTTAAACCGCAGCAATATCTACAAATATTGTTGCGGTTTTTAGTCCAAACCGCAGCAATATTATAATTTTTTATCAGGAAAATTCAGTATATTGCTGCGGTTTTTAGCCAAAACCGCAGCAATATGACCTGGTACAGACAATTTTTATTTTTTTTTGTCATTTCGCCATCAAATTTGAAAAACAAAAAGAAAATAAAACACTATTAATTGAAACTAATGACAAAAGAATATTATACAAAATTCAAAAACATAAAAAAATACAAAAAGACAGATCTGAAAAAAAAATTATAACAATTATCCTACACCCGACTTAAGAATAAGAAGGTAACTCCAAAAAGAATATAAAAAATATATATACTACAACTATAATATAATAATACCACAAAATTCTAGATCTGAAAATAATATAACAACAATCATATTATTCATAATTACAACTAATTACAAAAAAATAATATAACCATTACAAAACGCACAACAAACTGAAGAAGACGAACGAACTGGAAGACGACGAATGAACTGGAAGACGACGACGAACGAACTGGTAGACGGCCGAATCTGGCAGTTGAAGACGACGACGACGAACGAACCTGGAAGACGACGACGAACGAACTGCGAGCGGATGAAAATCGCGAGCCACGTCGAACGACCGTCGAGTCTGACGAGCGATGAAGCAAGAATTCTCTCTCTAGTGAAGAGAGGAACAACCGTCGAGAGGAGAGAACTGCGAGCGGATAAATATCGCGAGCCACGTCGAACGGCCGTCGAGTCTGACGAGCGATGAAGCAACAGTTCTCTCTCTAGTGAAGAGAGGAACGACCGTCGAGAGGAGAGAGGAAGAGAGGAGGAGAGGGGAGAGGGGAGAGGAGAGAGAGAGAAAGAGAGGAAAAACTGAAGAGGCTGCGTGCGTGAGAGGAGAGAGAGAATTGAAGACTGCGTGAAAGGAGAGAGGGAACTGAAGAGTGAGCGCTTAAAACCCTAGCGAAATTTTTAATATTAATTTTAAAACCCTATTGCTGCGGTTTTTTTTAGGAACCGCAGCAGTAGGTTCAAATAATAAATTTTTATATTATTATTTTAATATATTTCTGCGGTTTTCAGCCAAAACCGCAGCAATATATTTGGTCAAATAGTCAAAATTTTTCAAAAAAAGTTTCGTTCAAACCATATTGCTGCGGTTTTCAACCAAAATCGCAGCAATATGTTTATTTTATATTTTTCCTTTTCTTTTTACGTGATATATTGCTGCGTATGGGTAAAACCGCAGCAATATCACCGCAGGAAATAACATTTATTCTACTAGTGTCTTTTGGCCTATTCTAATAAGAGAAGTGTTGAGTCAAAATCCATTGGGGTCAAAATTTTTCTTCCTATTGAACCTAGAATGTTGTCCTTGTAGATTAAACTTTGTGTGTTATCTCTCTTTACTTTAAGTTCTTTTAACTCCGCAATTTAATTCGAAAATTTACCCTCAACTACAATTCACTCCCCCTTCTTGTAGTTGATGTAGTGTTCATACTAGAATAACATTTTTGTTGAAAGAGGATCGGACATGTTGAACTGCAATGTCAATTGCAATAATAAATCTAAATACATTCATCTATATACCAACACACTTATAAAAAATCTAATAAATAAGTTAGTCGAACTAGCTAATACCATCAATTCTCACCTATAAGCTAATGTAATAAGCTAATCACTATAAATTGATTATCCACCAATTGTGAAATAAGGGCCTACATTTTCGTTATTTTTTTGTGTGCTAGGGCCTGTTCTCCCCAGCTTATTTTCAGTTCAGTTCAGCTCAGTTCGGTTCAGTTTAGCTCCATTCTTTTATAACCATTTTGTTGAATATTATTATTATTATTATTATTATTATGTTGGTCTAATTTATTTTACTAATTACTCTAATTATATTATTATTATTATTATTATTATTATTTATTTTTATATGATTATTATTAAGTATTATTATAATTATTATAATTATTATAATTATTATTTTTATTTCTATATATTATTTTGTTTATTATAGCTTTACTCATTATTACCTATATTATTAGAAGGAATATGGTTTAGGTCAAAGCCACAAATAAACCCACGTTTTTTAGCCCATAAACCAATCAAAACGCGTCAAAATGATTTATGATGTAATTTTGCGCGCTCCGACCCAATCATTATTTTTATTACTAAATATTATTATATTATTAAATTTAATTTTTAAAATAGTAATATTAATGTACTTCTTATATATTATTGTTATTATATAATGATCATCAAGTATTAATATATTAATACAAATAATATAAAATAATATTATTATCATCAATTATTATTATTATCATTATCATTATTATTATTATTAATTTATGATTATTAATATTATTTATTCATAACTATCATTTAAAAATATCCAAAATACTATTATTATTATTCATTATTATTACTTATCATTATAATTATTATTTAATATTCATATTATTATTGTTTAAATATTATTTATATATTTGTTACATTCAATTTAATTCATTTCAGTTTAATTCAATTCAATTCAATTCAGTTCAGTTCAGTTCAGTTCAGTTCAGTTCAGTTCGGTTCAGTTCAGTTCAGTTCAGCTCAGTTCAGTTCAACTGTTTTATGTCGAAGAGAACAAGTCCTTAGATAGCAATCAGACGAATAATGTAGACAAAATTCAATACAAATCTTAATTAATAATCTTATATAACTTTACAAAGTAAACTGTAAACACAAATTTTAGATGTCTGTAAAATGGAATCAAAATATGTGAACAAATTATAATTTTATCAATATAAAATTATGAGTACAATCTCTAAATTAAATATCCACTGATTCTATCTCCACGAATGATTTGATTTTTCTTGAATGAGGGCCTCCAGCTTGATCTCCTTCAAGTATGGTTTTTAGAATAGAACGGCTTTGATGCTTGTTGTTCTTCTTCTAAATTGGATGATTTGATTTGATTTGAATGCGTGGAGTGGGAGAGTTTCTGAACTCTGGAGCAGCTTTCTCTCTCTCTTTTTTTAGCCTTCTCTTTTTGTTCTTCCTGACAAATGAGGAGGAGCTCTCTATTTATCGAGTTAGGAGAATCCTAGGGTTTCCACTTGACCTGCCTCTTGGGCCTCATAGACATAGTAGTCCAACTTTCATTTAATTAATGAGTCCAAGACTCACTAATAAATAATTTAATTAAAATAGGCCATGTTTAATAGTGAGCCCAAATTAATTAATTTAGATGATCATTTATTAACAAAAGTCAACATTTGACTTTAATGCGCGACGTGGCATATAATAAAAATTTTATGCCTACAAATTGCCCCCTCGAGACTGTATCACATACACGATTTTGAGTGTTTTGATTGTGATTAAGTCTCGAAATTTTTTAACATACAAGCCCATGACCATGTTGTCTTAACATAGCTACTTTTCTGTGGGCAAAACCCAAGAGATACTCCCTCTGTATTTTTTTTATCTTTCCTACTTTGACTTTGCACGTTTGCCAATGCACTTATTGTCCATTAAATATCTTTCATTACATATTAGTAAAAATTATAATAATTGAATATTAATAAAGTACTCATTAAGACGAATCAAACAAGACTCCACATGACTATATTTTTTCTTATATATTGAGAAAAATCTAAAAGATTCTCTCTAATTGTAAATAGTGTCAAGATTCTAAATGAGAAAGATAAAAAAATACTAAGGGAGTACTTAATTAAACTCCCTTTGATTGCTTCTACTCATAGCAGATTAACAACACTAAAACAAAGCCCACAAAAATCTTGTTGACTTTCCTTTCTGTTAGCCAAATCATGATATTGGTCTTGCAAACCGAAGCCCACAAATGTTTGTTGGTTGACTTCCTCTCAAGTTAACCAACTCATCATGTAATTTGGTCTGGCAACAACCGAATCCCAAAAATTTTTTTGTGGTTGACTTTACAACTTAGGATATAATTTGCTCTTCCACACAAGATAGAAATTATATACATGCTCGTATTCCATGTTTGGCCGGATTTTATGGAATTTGAAGGAGATAACGTTGCTTCAAACTTTAATCCAAATCTTTTGTGGTTTAGGATAAGTAAATTTTCAGAATTTTTATCCAACTCAAAACTTCCTCCCACACTATATATATGCACCTTTGACGCCACAAATTTTACTCCATCATCAAAGCAAGAAGCGACCTTCTCCGACGCGGAGGACCCGAAACCGACGCCGAGCATGAAGCCAAACTAGCACAGCCACCACTGTACTGCCCCGAGGCCCCTGTGTTCCCGAGCCGTGGTCTTGCCAGCACTACCACACCCGCATTGCACTGTCCCGAGGCCCTCTGTTCCCGAGCCCTGGTCTCGCCAGCACTACCACACCCGCATTGCACTGCCCCGAGGCCCTGCGTTTGACGAGGACTGAAACCGAAGCCGAGCACACTACCACCGCTGCACTCCCCCGAGGCCCCCGGTATCTGACGGAGTTACTACGACGCGTCAAGGTTTGATTTTTTTTTTTTTAAATTATTCGCTGCTTGTAGTAGAACTCGTTCTTGAGTTAAATAGTGAAGAAAGATTGATGACCCATGCTCATGCTGCTCCATCATTGTATTTGTATTTGTATGATCACCATCATCCGTCAAATAAGCGATTGTTGCGCAGAGCTAAGATGATTTTGTCTACTGTTTTTCCTCTTTTTTTTTATTCAATAACAAATTCCATGCCATATCAGAGGAGCCTAGAAATTGAACTTCCTTCGTAATAGAGCGGAAATTCAAAGGAATTTCATAATACAGGGAATTTCCTTCTGGTTTTGCACCTCCTTTTTTTCGCATTTTCATCTCACTTTTTTATTTTTTACGTGAGGTCGTTTTTATGTGTTTTTGGATTTAAAGCAGAACCCTTGGTGTTTATGTGGGTTGTATGTGCTTCGCTTTTGTCATGGCCCTGAATCATATGTTGTCGGCAATCATATCATTCTTAAAATGCTGAGCTACAGACTCAAATGCATCTATGAGAGAGAAAGAATAAGAATTTGACAGTTTTTTTCCCGCCAAAACCAAGCATACAAATCATATAACAAAGCATGTGTTTATGCTGATTAGTCGCATGATGGCCTACTGGAAGTGTAACTTCCATTTTTTTTCTTTTCCTTTTTTTTTGTTTGTTTGTTTTACAAAGCAATGGCTCACGTTTTTTTTTTCAACTTTTGTCATCTCCCTTATTTTTTTTTTTTAATAAAAAGGGTTAACACACTGTTAACATTAATGCACCATAAGATCTTGATTTTGATATTTTTTTTTGAACTTTTGTCTTATTATACATACATAAGCATATATATGTAGGATTCTGACTTTGCTTTTTAATTTTTCAGGAACAATATGGTGCGATTTGAATCCGTAAAGGCCTCTACTGGAGATCATATGGAAACTGTTGACAATGCAAACGATGAACTCAAAGCCCAATTACGTCCATATAGCCCCATGATCGGACCTTTTGCGAAGGATTGGGTACTATCACATTACCCTCCCAGCTTGAAATATTGGTGGAAAGACATTTGCGAAGGCAAATCATCCGCACAAAGACCCTCCAAACCAGTTCTTCTCGCTCCAATCATCCTTCATGCACTGAGATCAAACCACTGCCTACACTTCATGAACGCATTTCACAAAAAGAGGCTAGGTGGAGTCCGAATATGCACATTGGAGTCGAGTTCAGGCACATCCCCTGCTATTGGGAGTGGTTAGAAGACATCTTGCGCCCTTTCAGAAGTGCCCTTTCCCGTATTCATCTAATCGATGCTGTCTATGCTTCCATGTTCATTTATAAGTGCGACAGTTCAGTTATGCAAACTTTCTGCGAATCATGGTGTCCTCTAACAAACACTATACTTCTTTCGGAGGGAGATATGTCTATCAGCTTGTGGGACATTCATGTCCTTGGTGGTTTGCCCATCTCTGGTCTTCTTTATGACGAGGTGATCCCTGCCAAAGCGTTTGAAGAATCCAAAGCAGAGCACGATCTACGTCTTCCCCACAGTTGTACATACTTGTTTAAAGCTTTTCGCCACTTAACAACAAAATCTAACAGGCCAGGTGTCACTTTTGAAGAATGGTGCCGTTTTTGGTTCTGTGACTCTCCCAAGTACTCAGCACCACCCAAAAGCACACGAAAAAGGGCGATTTATCCCGTATATGCCAACGATTTTTCAGCATTTGGGAACCCTCAGCCATGGGGCGACACTACTCATGGAGCGCTTCTTGACCTAGACATCCCGGAGGCTCATCGTCGTGAAACCTATCTCGCAGCTTTCCTTTCATGCTGGATTTGCTCTTTTACCCTTCCTTTGAAGAATCAGGGTCATATTTGTCCTGGTGTTTTCAAACCTGCATCATACCTTGCAAGCGGTCGTGAAATTTCCTTAGCTATTCCTGTCCTTGCGAGCATTTATAGAGGCATGGAAGAGCTTTGTATTTCCTCTTCACCAGGCAAACATCCGGGTTCATTTCCTGCGCATTTTGTATATGCTTGGATCGCCAGCTACTTTCCAAGCCATCGCTCAACCGCACATGTTTCAGTTGGTGCCCGTATGATTAATTTTCACGGTCATGAAGCGGCCTTATCTTTCAATAGCTCAGAAGCAAAGTCTCTTATCCGATCGAACAAGTCAATTTCTTGGCTTGCTACTTTTGTGAACGGAAGCAGGGATGAAGATTTCATTGATGATAACATGCAATCCCGTCAGACCGCCGGACTATTCCTTAGTATGAGATCTAGCTTTGTAACCTTGAGGCATGATAATTGCTTCGTGATTCAGCAGTACAGCCCTTATAGGTTTAGTCGACAATTTGGTTTTTACCAAGATTTGCCTGGCGAGCTGGAGATCCAAAAATTTCCCAGACAGGATCGCCTATTTAGCTTATTCAGCACGAGTGTTCTCCTTGAGACCAACTCCTCTTTCCTGATACCTGGTCGTTGTACTAGCATCCAAGCTCGGACTACCCCTGCCTTTGTATCTTGGTGGAAATCGGTCTATTCACTAAATTATTCGTTGCGCCCTTCGAGTCCTCCAAATGTCTCTAAAACTCGTGGCCAGAGTAAGTTAAGAAAAAGAAAGGTGAATGATTCTCCTAGTTCACCAAAGGAGAAAGCTGCCAAGATTCTCATTGAGCCTGAAGAGAAGCGCAAGCTGAAGGTCAAGCTGATGAGTCATTGTGAACCTCCCCTTTCGCGTGAAGTTGTTGCAAAAGGTGGGAAAAACGAGAAATCGGTTTTTGACGACATCTTCGGTAATGGCTATGATGAGGAATCAGATCATGAGGAAACACAAGTAAGTTGCTTAATGTTCTACCTCATTCTCCTTTTTCTTTTTGTTTTTGATTCTTACATCCTACCTCCTTCTTTGTGTATTTAGGATGACCAGAGTGAAATGGACATTGCTGAGGAGCTTCGAGCCTGCAACAATACATTCGCTTCTCCGGATCAAGAGTTAATTGACGCCTCTCATGATCCTATCATAGTCCAAACTGCCGCCTGCATTTTGATGCGAGATTCTAGCGACATTGTTGATGTCCATACTGTTAGTGTTAGACGAACTACGTTGGGCTTGATCTTGTGGAGTGAATTCCTCTGCTTCACAGGTACGTAGGCAGCTTGAAGAAGTCATTTCTACTTCAAGTCCAGCCCCACAATTTTTTTTTTCTTCATTGTAATAATCCTGGCCCGCAAGAGTATAAACTGTGAACGGTTTAAAAATAAATAAATAAAACATAAACATTCAGACATTTGTCTTAAAAGAGAATCAAACGTGTATTGCAAGTATGTTTTATTACTAAGTCAAATGGTCATGTGTTCTATTTCACAAAAGAGCATGGAATAACAAACTAAGACAATTCACTAGTCTCATAAATCAAAACTAACAAAAAAAAAAGAGTGGAAGAAAAGAGTGATCTATGGTTCCCATTGCAGGGTCTTCAACGCCTCATGGACCTCATCAAGACACTCCTTTGTTGCCGATAGCTCAGTCTCCACTCGCTTAACATCGACAACTCGTTCTTCAAGAGAAGTATGTGATTTTGTCAAGTCTTTCACTGTTGTTGCATGCTCCTCAAGAAGGTGTTTTGAATCTGCAATGACTATCACAAGATTGTTCTCCTTGATGGTCAGCTCTGCGAGTTCTGCCTTCAATCGAGTTTGGTTTTGGTGGATGTCTTTCATCTCTCCTTCAAGTTTCCGAACTCGTTCTTCTTCCTTTTGGCGACGACTCACAGCACTACTCAAGTCTGCTTCTGCCGTCAAAAGTTGTTGCTCAAGCACGCTCAAAGCAGGTTTCTCTGCATGCGTCTTCTGTTGAGAATGAAATGTCGAGCCACACTCTATGTACTTTTCAGCAAGCCCTTGTAAGAAGGAAATGTCGATACCTTTGCTCATAATATACTGGAAAAGCTCTTCACATTCCTGCTTTAAGTCGTTAATTTCATCCAGAGGGGTTTCCAATAGCTTCTTCTTAATGGACTCGACCATATAGCTCGCAGCATGTCGTTCTGCTCGTGAGATCACATCTCGAACATTTTGAGAGGGCATCTTAGCAGAAACAGTAGGGACATCAACAATACATTCGCTTCTCCGGATCAAGAGTTAATTGACGCCTCTCATGATCCTGTCATAGTCCAAACTGCCGCCTACATTTTGATGCGAGATTCTAGCGACATTGTTGATGTCCTTACTGTTTCTGCTAAGACGCCCTCTCAAAATGTTCGAGATGTGATCTCACGATCAGAACGACATGCTGCGAGCTATATGGTCGAGTCCATTAAGAAGAAGCTATTGGAAACCCCTCTGGATGAAATTCACGAATTAAAGCAGGAATGTGAAGAGCTTTTCCAGTATATTACGAGCAAAGGTATCGACATTTCCTTCTTACAAGGGCTTGCTGAAAAGTACATAGAGTGTGGCTCGAGATTTCATTCTCAACAGAAGACGCATGCAGAGAAACCTGTTTTGAGCGTGCTTGAGCAACAACTTTTGAAGGTAGAAGCAGACTTGAGTAGTGCTGTGAGTCATCGCCAAAAGGAAGAAGAACGAGTTCGGAAACTTGAAGGAGAGATGAAAGACATCCACCAAAACCAAACTCGACTGAAGGCAGAACTCGCAGAGCTGACCATCAAGGAGAATAATCTTGTGATAGTCATTGCAGATTCAAAACACCTTCTTGAGGAGCATGCAACAACAGTGAAAGACTTGACAAAATCACATACTTCTCTTGAAGAACGAGTTGTCGATGTCAAGCGAGTGGAGACCGAGCTATCGACAACAAAGGAGTGTCTTGATGAGGTCCATGAGGCGTTGAAGACCCTGCAATGGGAACCATAGATCACTCTTTTCTTCCACTCTTTTTTTTTTTGTTAGTTTTGATTTATGAGACTAGTAAATTGTCTTAGTTTGTTATTCCATTCTCTTTTGTGAAATAGAACACATGACCATTTGACTTAGTAATAAAACATACTTGCAATAGTTTGATTCTCTTTTAAGACAAATGTCTGAATGTTTATGTTTTATTTATTTATTTTTAAACCGTCCACAGTTTATACTCTTGCGGGCCAGGATTATTACAATGAAGGAATTTTTTTTGTGGGGCTAGACTTGAAGTAGAAATGACTTCTTCAAGCTGCCTACGTACCCGTGAAGCAGAGGAATTCACTCCACAAGATCAAGCCAACGTAGTTCGTCTAACACTAATTTTTTGTGTGTGTTTATTATATGAATATGCAGTTAATACTCTTGCTTAGGAGTGTACATGGTGAAAGACTTCAAGGATAGTAACGCTTCAAGAACTTCCCGTTGATAGGGCCTATGCGCAATCCACCAGCATCAACAATCTTGTATGCTCCATTTGTGTATACTTCCTGAACCACATACGAGCCATCCCATTTTGAGTCGAACTTGCTCCCTTTTTTGCCAGAGACAATGATGGGCCTCTTCACGGCAAGGACCATATCTCTAACTTGAAAAGAACGTACTCGCACCTTCTTATTGAATGCACTTGTCAGACGGGCTTGGTAGCACTCCAACTTCTGCTGTGCTTCAAGTCTTTTTTCATCAAGTGCTTCTAATTCTGCCAGCCGAATCTTAGCATTTTCTTCCGCCGTAAGATCTTCTTGAATGGCTATCCTCAATGATGGGACTTGTATTTCCAATGGCAATACTGACTCTACTCCATACACGAGTGCATAGGGTGTTGATTGAGTTGGTGTTTTATACGTAGTACGATATGCCCACAATGCTTCACCAAGCTTCTCATGCCAATCTCGCTTATGCTTCGATACAACCTTACTGAGCAAAGTGCAAAGTGTTTTGTTGAAAGCCTCAGCCAACCCATTAGCAGGAGCGTTATACATCGAGGACTTACATTGTGCAAATTTGAACTTCTCACAGAGACTTGTCATCAATCTGTTGCAAAATGGTGTGCCATTGTCTGTGATTATATAACGAGGTACACCGTAGCGATATATGATGTAATTTTGAACAAAATCAACTACATTTTCCTTCTTAACTTCTCGAAGAGCAACTGCTTCAGCCCATTTGGAGAAATAGTCTGTGCCTGCGAGGATGTAGGCGTGGCCGGCCGAGGACTTTGGTGTGATTGGACCAACAACGTCGAGACCCCACGCTTCAAATGGCCAAGATGTCACAGTAGATGCAGTGGCTCCGGAGGCTGATGAATGAAATTGGAATGATACTGACAAGCTTCGCATCTTTTTGCAAATTCCATGGAATCTTGAACCATGGTTGGCCAAAAATACCCCAATCTTTTGATCCGATCGTGAAGCTTTGGACCAGCTTGATGGGCACCGCAAACTCCTGAATGAGCCTCTTCTAATGTTTTGATCGCTTCTTCGTCTCCAAGGCACCGCAACCAGGTTCCAAGAAATGAACGTCTATAAAGCGCCCCCTTGTAGTAGATGAAGCGCGGAGCTCGTCGTCGAATTTCCGTCTTGTGTTTAGGATCACTTGGCAACTTTCCATGTTCTAAGTAATCTATGAGTGGTTGACGCCAATCATTTACATTTACTTCATAAACTGAGACTGCATTGGCACCTTCTTCTATTCCATCTTCAAGAGGTGTCACCACCCATCGATTGCAAACCGGGACTGACATGCTTCTTATGCCCCAGTGCCAATGTGGCTGCAAGGTTGGAAATATTTAATCTATTGGACTCCTTGGAACGTGCTGTAATTTGACGCTGTGAAATGTCTCCAACAATTGTGAAGCATTTGTGGTAGGGTATCAAATCCTCTTCTTGACATCATAATCATTAAGCAGCTGATGTATCACAATTTGGAATCTCCATAAACATCCAGGTCCTGGATCTCCATCTCTTTGGCCATTTGAAGTCCAAAAATAAACGCCTGGTACTCAGCGACATTATTGGAACAAAGCTCGGTAAGAACAAAGGAGTACGTGAGGATATGTTTTTCAGGTGAAATAAGAATCACTCCAGCACCAGCACCAGCACCAGCACCATCTTGTCGCGCAGCGCCATCAAAGTACATTTCCCATGGTGGCAAGATGTCGATATAGAAGACTTCTTCTCTAGGTAAATCGTCTGAAATTCCCAATCTGACGGGGTTGGATGATCGCCAAGAAATCCGCCAAAAGCTTGCCCCTTAATCGCCTTCTGAGAGACGTATACAATGTCATGTTGGCTTATGAGAATTGCCCACTTCGCGATTCGCCGGACAATACTGGCCTTGACAAGAATACTTGATGGGATCCGCTTTGGAGATCACCCGCACGGTGTGTGCTTGCATGTAATGCTTCAATTTTTGAATGGCAAAAATCAACGCTAAACACATCTTCTCAATGGGAGAATAATTCAGTTCTGCGCCCACCAAGTTCGACTAAGGTAGTATAGAGCTTTTTCTTTACCTTCATTGTTTTCTTGTGCACATAATGCCCCCAATGATCTTTCTTGAGCTGCGATGTAGAGAATGAGAGGCCTTCCTGGAACTGGTGCCCCAAGACCGGAGGTGTAGATAAGTACTTTTTGATGCTTTCGAAGGCCCTATGACATGACTCGTCCCATTCGAATGGAGCAACCTTTCTTTTATAAGATGACTAAAGGGATGGCATCGCCCACTAAGTTTGAGATGAAGCGTCGGATGTAGGCTAGCCTTCCTTGGAGTCCGCGTAATTCTCTAAGATTTCGTGGAGGTGGCATGTCTTGGATTGCTATGATCTTGGATTGGTCAATCTCAATTCCCCTATGTCTCACAACGAATCCCAAGAACTTTCCAGAGGTGACCCCAAATGCGCACTTCATAGGATTCATCTTCAACTGATACCTACGCAATTTCTCAAACACGTTACGCAAGTGAAGTAAATGATCGCCTCGCTTCTTTGATTTGACAACAAGATCGTCGACATAGCACTCAACCGTCTTGTGCATCATGTCTTCAAAGATCTTTTGCATTGCACGTTGATAGGTGGCTCCTGCATTTTTTAAGCCAAAGGGCATCACCTTATAGTAGAATATGCCTTTTGGTGTGCAAAAGCTGTTGCTTCTTGATCTTCTGGTGCCATCAGGATCTGATTATATCCTGCAGTGCAATCCATGAAAGACAAGGCTTCATGGCCGGTCGTAGCATCAATCATTATTTCAGTGACTGGCAACGGAAATCATCCTTGGGACAAGCATCATTTAGGTCCCTGAAATCCGCACATACACGCAACTGACCATTTTTCTTCCTCACAGGGACAATATTTGCGATCCATGTAGGATATTTGACTTCACGAATGAAACCTGCATCGATGAGCTTATTAACTTCATTTTCAATTTCAGGTATCAACTCAGGTCGAAAGCGTCGTTGAGGCTGCTTCTTTGATGAAACCCCTTTCTTTATGGCCAAACGTGTACTACCACCTTGGATCTAACCCGGGCATTCTTTATAGCTCCATGCAAAGACATCTTTATACTCCATGAGTAGCTCAAGATACGCTTTTCTTCTTCGTGGGTGAGCAATGCACTACAAAAATTGGTCGTGGCTCATCTGGAGTGCCAAGACTCAACTCTTTTAGATCATACTGTGGACTGACCTCCATCTTCAAGTGTTTTGGGGCCTCGGCCGTTTCCACTTCCTCATCTTGGCCTTCAGCTTCACAAACCGTGACATGATTGCAGGAGGCAGCCGTTTCTTCATCTGACCCTTCATTTTGGACAATAGAGGGCTTTTGATTTGTGAGAACTACGGTGTGGCCTCGCACAGTAAGAGACTTGCCCATTTTTACCTCTAAAGTTGAGAAACGCTTCATTCGAGATGGTATGGTACTTCTGACCTCCTTCTCCAATTTGAATTCATCTTCCACCTTTATTCCATCCTTCCGTCGCCATTGTTGTTTGGAATTAACTTTGCTTTTTCCAATCCGACTGAAGACAGATTTCTTGCACTGCGTGTCTTTTCCCAGTCTGTTGAAGACGCTTCTTTTAGATGAATATGGTGTTGCATCCTTGCGCCTTCCAGCTAACCGTTGAAGATCGGACTGACGATGGAGACTTTTCTCGTCCTTCAAGCCTGTCAAACACCGAATATGTGGTTGAATCGAAGCAGGTTTAATCCTGTCAAAGACAGATTCCATCCTTGACTGGCAAAGTATTTTCTCCTTCACTTTCCTCCAATTCTTCAACTGCGATGTATTGTGTTGCTTGTATTGGTTTTCGTCGTGCTGTTATTCTAACCGGCTTAGATTCCGTGAATCCCAGGCCAACTTCTTCACAAAAACACGCTCTCCTTGCTTCTGGAGTTTTGCTGAGTCTTGCTGAGGCCATAAGCTTTAGCTCTATGACCTTCCCCATAGGCTCTGGATTAGAAAAATCATATTCAGAGTTCTCCATAAGCTTATAAGCAACAGGATCAAAACCTTCTTTTCTCGCGCTTGGCATTTCTGATGATTTCTCGAACCCCGGAAGTGGCACACTGCTTATTTTTGAGTCATTATCTTTGGACTGGTAAAGTCATTCTTTCAGAAATAACTTGTTTTCTTTCACCCTGCTTTGGTACAGGTTTTGCTTCTGTTTCGTCGCCCCCACATTGTGCAAAAGGAGATTGACCTTTCTTACGCCTCGACATTGGAATATAGCGAAGCACTGGCGCTGTTGAGGTGGACTTGGCTACGTCTTCTTTCAAAGAGACCTTCTCATCCTTGTTTTCATCAATCTATATGATCTCTGCCACTGCAAGTTTCTTCGAATGAAACTCCGCCTTGATTGGCTCTTGCTTGACAATGACACTCTTTCCCTTAGATGCAATCTCTACGGCATGACTCTTGAGGCTCCTGCTGCTCAATATAGAACTTGCATCGGCAAAATGTGACTCAGCTTCAGAGAATGGGTTCACATCTGCACTTACCTTTCTTTCGCCATTTCTATAGTATTTGAGGCATTGATGCAAGATTGACGCCCAAGCCATTTTCATGCATCCAGGGCCGCCCTAACAACAAGTTATAAGATGTCTTCGAGTCAATCACATGGAAGACTGTGGTTGCCATCATCTCCCCTATAGACAAATCAACTCTGATCATCCCCATGGTTCGTTGACCTCCTAAATTAAATCCTTGTATCATCAAGCGGCTTTCTGACAAATCCTCCCTGGTGATCTTCAATTTCTCCATAGTAGCCTTAGGCATGATATTGACCGCGGACCCTCTGTCAATAAGAATACGGTTGATCCTTTGCTTTCGAATATACCCACAAACAAAGAGTGGTCTGTTATGGGGTTTTGACCCCAACATAAGATCAGCATCTGTGAATGCCAAGGCTGCGCTGCATGCTGCACACGGATCAGGATGGTTGTCATAAATTCCTTGCTCAATATTTTCCTTAGATGTATAATGAGTAGGATTTTCTATGGCGCGTGCAAAGACAAATCGCATTTCTTCTGGAGGGAAAGAGCTTGTCGCCATCCCATACGTGAAGGAACTGTTTCCAGCAATGCAAGAATTTTGGCGTCTCTTACAGGATCATTACCATGATTGAGACTTTCTTTGGGAAGATGGCTTTGTCCACCTTGCTCCTTTCCTTCTTCCGCTACGTCACAGGTCACCATATTGACTGAAACTTCTTCAAAGTATTCTTCAGGAAGAATTCGTCTAAGGTGATGGGCATTCGTGCCTCATGTTCAAGAAGATCAATAGGTAAGACATCTATTTCCTAGTTGGTTTTGTCTCCTTCTTCACCTTAGAACGTCTGGGATGTTTCTTCTTTTGATGTCGTTTTCTTTGTCGAAGAGGCTGTGACTTTGGCATCACCTTCTTTTTCTGCTTCCTTCTTGTGACTAAAGTCTAGCCTTCTTCTTCTTCATGAGGCATGGGAGCCAAATCCAAATACTCGTGATGCAATGTGCACGACAAATCCACCACTTCCACCATGACTGGCTCCAGGCTTCCGAACTGAATGAGTCTTATTTGCTTCACTTGGTCGTTGGATGAGAAGGCTTCCAAAATAACTGAAGCATGATTTGATTCCACCGTATCATCAAGATCTAGAACAATCTTCCCGTCATTGGCAAGTTGCATGATCTTCTCCTTCAGTGAGTCTATCTTTCTTACCATTCTTAACAAATGACCCTTTCTTTTGTTCATTTTTTGGTTTTGCAGATATCTTCACCAGAGCAGACGTGGTGGTGGCTGTAAAAGACTCTTTTGCAGAACTCTTGAAAGGCTTATCAGTCTTCTTGAAGTCCTTCTTCTCCTTCTTGTACTCTGAAGAACTTCCTTCACGGTTGGCGATAGTAAGCTCCATATCATGGGCCCTTTTTGACCAATTCTTGGAAAGATTTTGGTTTGATACCCTGCAGAATGTACAAGAGATCCCATTTCATACCTTGAATGCACATCTCCACAGCAGAAGTTTCTGATAGGCGATCCTTGCACTCCAGACTCAGAGGACGCCATCGATTAATGTAATCAACAACAGGCTCGTCCTTCCATTGTTGCGTCTTGGTTAATTCTGTCATGCTTACTATGCGACGCGTACTGTAAAATCTGTTCATGAACTCTTCCTCCATCTGGTCCCAACTGCTGATGGATTCTGGTGAGAGATCTGTGTACCAATCGAAGGCTATTCCCTTGAGAGAACGAACAAATTGCTTAACAAGCAAATCTCCCGTGGTCCTAGCATTGTTGCAAGTCTCTACAAAATGTGCTATATGCTGCTTAGGGTTTCCCTTGCCATCAAATTGTTGAAATTTTGGCGGTTGATAGCTACTTGGCATTTTCATCTTGTCAATTCATTTGGTATATGGCTTTATATAACGATAATTGCCATGAGAATCTCCAACCAATTGCATTTTGAGCGCACTGGCTATCATATCCTGGATTCTTTGAACACTTACTCCATCACCTTCTGGTTGTTCATTCTTCGAGCTATGTTTGGATCCGCGGCTTTGATTGTTGTCGGCATCCGAATCACTTTCACAAGGGCGTTTTTCAAGCTTCTTCTGCAAGGCAGCAATCTGGGCGTCTTTTTCTTCTCCATCCTTCATCATCCTTTGGATGAGATTCTTCATCTCGATTAATTGTTCTTCAATTGTTTTGGCTTCATGTACCATGACAGTAGCAACGTCGGGTTCTTGAATTGCTTTGAACAGATGCAGAATTAATGGATGTGATGATGAGGAGAAACCAATGTTACAATCATCATCATCGTCAGGCACGTTCATTGGTTCAAAGAGGGGATTCGAGGAGAATCCTTCGAGCAGAGCATCATCTGACTTCTCATGTGTGAAAGGGTTTGCATTGAGTACATCAACTTCACGCGCTCCAAGGAAAAGTGGCGCCATGGATGATTCTGAAGTGGATGAAAGGCTTGGTTTAATGCGCAATTTGGTAGGTATAGATGCCGCGCGCAAGTTGGAAGCAGCACTCCTGATAGCAGCCTTCTTCGTACCCCTAGTATGGAAACCAAGGGTTACATCATCAATAAAATCACCCAGAGTCATGGATTTTTGCTGGAATTGATCAGGATTCTCCACATCAGGATGAGAGATGTTTTTCTTTGGTGCCATTGCTTAAAAAGATTTGAACTTTGTTTGGAAAAAGAGATGAGTGGTAGAGATGTCCCACCGAGCGTGCCAAAAATTTGTAAACACAAATTTTAGATGTCTGCAAAATGGAATCAAAATATATGAACAAATTATAATTTTATATTAAAATTATGAGTACAATCTCTAAATTAAATATCCACTGATTCGATCTCCACGAATGATTTGATTTTTCTTGAATGAGGGCCTCCGGCTTGATTCCTTCAAGTATGGTTTTTAGAATAGAACGGCTTTGATGCTTGTTGTTCTTCTTCTAAATTGGATGATTTGATTTGATTTGAATGCATGGAGTGGGAGAGTTTCTGAACTCTGGAGCAGCTTTCTCTCTCTCTGCTTTTAGTCTTCTCTTTTTGTTCTCCCTGACAAATGAGGAGGAGCTCTCTATTTATAGAGTTAGGAGAATCCTAGGGTTTCCACTTGACCTGCCTCTTGGACCTCATAGACATAACAGTCCAACTTTCATTTAATTAATGAGTCCAAGACTCAATAATAAATGATTTAATTAAAATAGGCCATGTTTAATAGTGAGCCCAAATTAATTAATTTAGATGATCATTTATTAACAAAAGTCAACATTTGACTTTAATGCGTGACGTGGCATATAATAAAAATTTTATGCCTAGATAAAGTACATGACATCCCTAGCTGTATTCTCGTAACATTTGTACCTAATCTAGGAAAATTTACATAATCCGACAAGTAGAATGCAGAATCCGCACAAGAGTCAAGACTAGTTATGTGCCTATTGTACTAAAAACGCATGTTTCCAACCAAAAATGCTAGCCATTCTTATTCGGTTATTCCTATTTTGTTTTTTGTGTGTTTGTAATCTTTAGTAAAATAGGTCAACTCATTACACTGTCGAAGGTGTAAGGAGGAATTAATTATTTATCGCACCTAAAAGGAAAAAAAAAATGAAAAACCATCATCACAAGTTGACATTGTCATTCCCGTTTTCGGGTAATGGGGGATTTATCTTGATGAAATGTGTATTTACACATTTTGTTGAACTAGTCAAGCCTAGCTAGGAAGGCATGTTGATGGCCAAAACGCTTGCTTATTAGTTATTATTAAGTTGTATTTGATACGGTGAGTCAGGGTCTGTTCTCTCCCGCTTATCTTCAGGTCAATTTAGTTGAGTTCAGTTCAGTTCAATTCAGTTCTATTCAATTTGTTCAGTTCAGTCCAGTTCAGCTCTAATTATCATTTTTATTAGTTATAATTTAATTCCTTTCATTTCAGTTCAATTCCAATTTAATTCAATTCAGTTCGGTTGCAATCAGTTCAGTTCAATTCAGTTGTTTCATGCCAAAAAGAACCTATCCCTAATTAGTGACCTCTTCTTCAGACCAAGCATTATATAAAGCATGGTGCAAATGAATTGTAATACAACCCAAATATTTGAGTACAATTCTTTCTTTTATACTTATTCAACCTTATTACTTATTAGCTATTACTCAGTTCTTTCGACATGGCGGTTATTAAGGCAGTTTTTGCTGTTGTACTAGTGGCGTTTGCTGTTGGGGCCTTTGCAAACGACCCTGACATGCTTCAAGATGTTTGTGTTGCTGATCGTACTTCAGGTAAATTATATTCTATGATTCTGTCCTTGCTACAATCAGATTTCTGGGCACGTTAGAAGTTCAAATTTGATTAGAGCTAGACTTCTTCATGTTATATCTAACAAGGTCAAGGATGTCTGTTTTCTAATGACTTTGTTGCTTTGGATTTTAGGCATAGTCCCATTAACCATTTTGAGTTTCCTTTTCTGTTAACTGAGATGTTTTGGTGTTTCTTTCACATACATAAATACATTCAAGTAAATCTCAATCTCTAATAAATCATTGATCGATGTCTCAGGAATACTTGTAAACGGTTTCACCTGCAAAGCTATCAGTACAATATCCTCAGGAGACTTCTTCTTCACTGGAATCTCTCAACCAGGCCAAATCACCAACAACATCCTTGGGTCCAAAGTCACCGGGGCGAACGTCCAAGATATCCCAGGCCTCAACACCTTAGGAGTCTCGATGGCTCGTATCGACTTTGCTCCATACGGTCTAAACCCACCTCACGTACACCCCCGTGCAACTGAAATGATTTTTGTTCTTGAGGGTGAATTATATGTTGGTTTCATAACCACCAACAATAAGCTCATTTCGAAGGTTGTTAAAGCCGGAGAAGTGTTTGTGTTCCCTAGAGGTTTGGCGCATTTTCAGAAAAACATGTTGAAATATCCAGCTGCTGTTTTAGGTGCCTTTAACAGCCAACTACCAGGCACACAACAGTTTGCAGCTGCTCTCTTTTCTTCCAGCCCTTCTGTGCCTAATGATGTCTTGGCTCAGGCCTTTAACATTGACGAAAAGGACATTGAGAAGATCCGAGATGGGCTTAACCCCTAGAACAATGAAGGGTTTTTCCTTGGGGATTAAAACATGAACGTAATTAAGTTCATAATTGATTGAATTGTTTTCTATTATTAAGTTATATCTTGTTTTTGGTTTTATGTTTGGAAAAATCATTTCTAATAAGTTAACATTTGCGCGTTCTTCTTAAAATATGTCAATCTTTCAATTAACTATGAATAAGTTAACCTTGTATCTACTTTTGCTATAAATGAGTTAAATCACAATGTCATCCTATCAAAATGTGACATGTATCATAATTTCAACGTCATTAACTCGTTCACAGCAGAAGTAGATACAAGGTTAACTTATTCTAAAATAATGAAAAGATCGACTTGAGAAGATCAACCAAAAGTTTACTTATTAAAAACAATTTCTCCTTTATGTTTTATATTTTATATTATTGAGACTAATGTTTATTCTTTGATCTAGTATTTAGTATTTTCTCAATAACAAAACAACTACAACAAATGGTTATTATTTGGAGGTATAAAATATTCATTTAGTACAGTTATTATGTACGGAGGAAGTATTTAATTTGTAAGCAATTCCATTTTTATTAATTTGTCAATCTATGTTATGTATGTGAATTGTTGGAATCGGACAACATGTGTTGTTTCTTGTATGGTCTCCTCGCTAAGATTTTCATCAAAACATAAATACTATTTCAACTCCATTTACCTATTCCTCTTGTTAAAGTGAGGCCTAGGTTTGAGATTGTCAGGTAAGAGACCGCCTACTTTTAAATTAAAATTAGGTAATGATAAGCCCAATATAAAAAGAGAATTAGTCCAATAATGACTAGGTTAATTTCTTTCAGTGACTAATTTAATCCGTTTAGTGATTAGGTCTACTTTTATATTAAAATTAGACCATCTCTTTCAATAATTTTTGAATACATTTTCAGTAAATTACATAAAATAATTAATTATCTCCATGATATATTCTTATTTATATTTAGTAATAGCTGAAATTCTGAAAATTGTCTAAAGAGATAATTCATTAATTCTTTTACGGACAATAAACCTTTAGGACTAAGCTTATTCTCGAAAACAACCTGATGCGGATGATACCACAAGCTCCTAGCAACAAAACCCTACACACGCTCCTTTTTAACTCTATAAATTACACCCCCTAAGTGACCTACTTAGGTAAAAAAGTTACCCCACGTTGTGCAAGAAATTATTAGAAGAAACTCTATAAATTAGCTAAATTAGTAGAATTGTGTTTGCAGCCCATTTTTGCGGCAGGTTGAAGTGTATCACCGGCGAATATTATAAATTGCTCCATATAATTCATTGCATCACAAAAAAGGCCGAAATCAATTCAAAAGTTATAGTCTCTAGTTGCAGCAAATCTCACATGTCTCTCTCCTCTAATCTTTGTGTTAATTTTGTTGCTCTTTTCAACTATTTATAAACAGAGATGGAAGCAAATAGGGCTGTGGGATGGGTTAAGTAGGAGATTGCCTCATTCCTGCCAAACTAGGACGGGGATGGGTCTAGGTTTGACGATGGGGATGGGGATTAAAGTCATACCCGCAATGGATGGTGGAGCATGGGTCAATTTTATGCTATACCGCCCCGCCCTGCCCATACCTACCCCTCATATTTATTATTAAAATTCTATTTATACACTTATATTATTACTAATTTTATCTTGCAAAATAGAAATATGTGGGCACGACATAGGTACAAGGCGGGTGTGGGTACCCATGCGGGTGGTAGGACGGGGATGATGTGGATCTGAAATTTTTTCCCCCGCAATGGGTGGTAGCATAAGGATGGGGATGAAATTTTATGCGGGTGCGGGTATGGAGAAACCATCCTCCACAACAGGGTCGTTCCTGATAATTTTTGGGCCCTAGGCGGATCTAAAAATAAAGGCCCCTATATGAGTCGATCCTAATAATATTTTATAGGTCATATAATTAAAACCTTCGTACCTAAAACTATAATTTATATTTTGTTAATGATACCAATAAAAAATAAGCACATAATATTATTAAAAATTGCACAAAAATAGCACAAATTTCACTAAATATTCAAAAACTGTATCAATTTTTATTTAATTGGTCATAGTTAATTTCTTTTTTTGGGCCCCACACGATCGTGGGCCCTGGGCGGTGGCACTCCTTGCCTACCCTCAGAACCGGCCCTGCTCCACAATCGCCCCGCCCAATTGCTATCTCTAGAAACAAATTAAAGATGATAGAAAGCTCAAAAACAAAGAGGGTGATATTTCTTATTGTACTTTTTTTCCCAAGAATTTCATAGATCCAACTATTTTTTGGACCAAATAATCCTCCTCGACTTATATAAATAAATTTGAGCAAAAATAAGTTATGCTCATAAAAGTAAGTTGAGTAAAAATGAGTTTATTCAGCAAAAAAAGTTCAACAAAAATAAGTAACAAAAATGACTTGAGCACAAAAAGTTCAATAATTTACAACGAACAAAGAAATAAGTTAATTAAGTTACGCACAAAATTAATTAAGTTCAGTAAAGTTTAGTAAAATTTAAACGTTCTTTCCATAGAAAATAAATAAAAACAGATGAATATACTAGGGGAAAAATGAAGAAGGGCTGCGCTAAAAAAGGCATGTAGGGCTGCGCTTTTTGACAGCAGCCCTTTCAGTAGCAGCCCTTCACTTTTTAAGTAGTTAGGAAAAAGCGCAGCCCTTCTAGCCCAGAAGGGCTGCGCTAGTTAAGAAAAAGCGCAGCCCTTCTGGGCTAGAAGGGCTGCGCTTTTTCCTAACTAGCGCAGCCCTTCCTACCAAAAAAAAAAAATAAAAAAAATTTTTTTTGTCATTTTTTTACTCATAATCTCACATTTTCTGAAATTAAACAGAAGAGAAGAGAAACGAAACGAAATACTAAACCCAAAACAATAAAAAGAATGAAACGAAAATGAAAAAAAGGAACAAAAACTAATATACAAAGAGAAGTATACAATAAGTATACAAGAACATTAATCAAAACAAAGATGCATGAAAATACAAGAAATATATATAGAAAGAGAAGTATACAAGAACATTAATCAAAATAAACAAAGAGAAGCATACAAGAATAACATTAATCAAAATAAACAAAGAGAAGTATACAAGAACATTAATCAAAACAAAGAGAAGTATACAAGAACATTAATCAAAACATATAAACAAAAGAAGATATAAAAACATTAATCAAAACATATAAACAAAGAGAAGTATACAAGAACATTAATCAAAACATATAAACAAAGAGAAGTATACAAGAACATTAATCAAAACATATAAACAAAGAGAAGTATACAAGAACATTATAGATCTGAAAATACAAGAACTACAACCTAATAATGTTTAAATACATAAAACAAAACCCAAATACATAAATTAAGGGAAAAAAAAATTCGGAAAAACTTAAAATGGCTATTTGGAGGCTTAAACGAACTCGGATGGCTTAAAAATGTTTGACTCGTTGGCTCGTTCCGCTTCCGAAAATGTATCACAATAGGCAATCGGACTCCGTCGCCATGTTTAGTGCAAATCATTTCAAGGTTTTTGTCGCAAATGTTTATGGGAGATTTTGAGAGAGAGAGAGGATGAGAGAGAGAGAGGAAAGGAATAATGAGGGACGTGAGAGAGGAGAGAGAATGAGGGATAATATATTTGACGAATCCCCGCTCAATATTTCAAAGCCCGCGATTCCGAAATTTCAAATTTTTTCAGGAAGGGCTGCGCTTTTTTAAAAAAGCGCAGCCCTACTAAGCAGAAGGGCTGCGCTTTTTAAAAAAGCGCAGCCCTTCACTTAGTAGGGCTGCGCTTTTTTAAAAGCGCAGCCCTTCTGCTTAGTAGGGCTGCGCTTTTTTAAATAAGCGCAGCCCTTCCTGCGCAGCCCTTTATGTTTTTTCCCCTAGTGATAAACTTTCTAGTTCATAAAAAAGGCGAGTGATTTTTCACAATTCATTTTGAATATGAATCTTAACACATTTTTTCCTATTTATAGTTAGTCATTTGCGTATCACATTAATTGTCGTGATCTCAAGATATGAATACTTAGACACAAACACATTAGGAGACCCAACACCTAGGCTCTGTTCTTTTGGATTGAATTGAATTGAATTAAATTTGTTTGAACTAAAATGAAATAAACTAAAATAAATGAAAACTGTGAGAGAAAATTAAACTAACTGAACTGAATTGAAACATACTGAATTAAAATGAATGTGTATGGATTGAACTGAATTGAATTGAATTTTTATTAAGTTAATCCAAAAGAAGAGAGCCTTAAACAATAATAGTGTACAAACTTATATACAATACATTAAGCCACAACACATATATTGTTGGACCTTTTTTAAGCTTCATGGGCTTGATGAGGGGAAGCAAGGGGGGCTGGGTTCGACTCACTTTCAGATCAAGTAGATTCGATTCGGGCATTGTCTTCAAGTATAAGGGTCAGATTCGAGTCTAGTTGGCTTCAAGTTCTGATCAGGTTATTTCATGTTTTAGTTCTATTTCGGGTGATTACTTTCAGTGAGAGAACGAGGTTCGAATCCGGTATTTTAGGTGGGGTAAACTGGTACTGTTTTGTTTTGCCAGCTCTACTCCCACACCCATAAAAGGGATCTCGAAAACAATTTTATTAAAAAATGTTCGATATTGCATCGGGATGTATATATGCCAAAAGAAACTAGTCAACTAAAAAAGGGGAAATATTACTTATTAACTGACTCTACTCTACTTTACTCGCTCTAAATGATCCACAAAAGCAGTGCAAATTATAAAGAGGCCAGCTGCGATGGGGCCTGAATTCGAACATGTGACTTATTGAATACAGGCCTTATCAAGACATCATTATATTAGTATTATATGGTGAATAATCATGAATTTGCTTATTAGTTTAGATGAGTTTTTGTTATATTATGATGTACATTATGTCAATACAAGGGATCAATAATGAGTAATAATATTAAATCATCTATACTAATATATTAAAAGGCGTTCATAAGAATGTCTGTGTTATGTGCCATGTGGCAATCTTCTCTAGGTTCTAATGCAAATACTCTATTTTCATGTCAAACCCCTCAATTAAAAAAAATATGTCATGTGGTTAGAAGGTATCGAACACAAGACCTTTGAAACAAAAAGTGAAAGCTTAACCATTGATCTAACATATAACATCATTGTTTAATATTTATATAATAAGGTCTTGTAATTAAATCTCATTAAAAGACTACACAAGTAGTTGGATACCTAACACATTAATGGTAATGATAGTAGACATTGTAGACATAAACTCTTACTCCAATATCTTGTATTTTTCAAATTATGACATTAATTTTTTCCTCATAAGACAAAAAATAACGAAAAGAAACAATTCGGAGCATTGCCCGGGACACTCACTAGTTCATCTCTACATCTTGTGCGTTCATCTCTTCTTCTACTTCCTTACCCTATATTGCTGTCAATATTATAAAAACAATTTACACATTTTGATGAAACTATGAAAGGATTGAGCCTAGGAAGGCATGCATATTGATGGCCAAAACGCTCGCTTATCATTATTGTATTTTGTTCGATCCAATGCATTGACCTCTTGTTTAGATCGAGTACACTACTTTATTTTACTCTTAATTCTCCAAACTTATACAAAGTACGATGCAAGTTATATGCTACACAGCCTAGATATGTAAGTACACTATTTTAATTTCTTTTACTATTCTCCAAACCTTAGTTGTTATTACAACGGTGGTTCTTTCTCTCACATTTCTTTCTCGAATGGCGGCTTTTATGGCGGTTTTCGTTTTGCTGGCGGTGTTTGCTATTGGGGCATTTGCCAATGATCCGGACATGCTTCAAGATGTTTGTGTTGCTGATTGTACATCAGGTAATTTCTGTCCTTGCCATTACAATTTTACACTTTCTTTCATGAGTCCCTCTCGTATTCCACTAATAAAAGGGTTGGCAAAACAAATAGTTACTCATAACTCCACTTAAACACTGTCATATTGTTAGAAGATATTGGACCTAATGGGCAAGGCCCATAGATATAGACCTACGGTCCAATATCTTCTAACACATATTCATATTAATTTAACAAGTAAGACTACACAATTGACAAATATATTGTTACTTTTAGATGATGACTAACATTTATTACGATACATCGTATTAAGTCCCAAAGGGTTTAATGTTTATGTTAATATGGAAGCCCGATCACATGAGGAGGCCCATGAAAGAAAGTTAACATAAGTCAAAGACCAGAAGTATAAAAGAAAGTCAATAGAAACCAAGAATCAAATGAAAGATTCAGGAGATGGAGGTTAAATCACTATAAAGACGTGGGGAATCAACAAATAGATCATGTGATAGGTTACATGGGTATAAGGACGTGGCATTTTAGCGCTAGAAAGGGCAGTTATGATTTGAATCATAGATGATTCAAATCATTTCCCTCCAAAGATGCATAGAAGTTACGCATAACGACGAAGTATAAATATAAGTGGAAGGACAAATTGAAACAACAACAAACACAACACACAACAACGTGCAATTTACTTTTTTTTTTCTAGCGTAACTTTAGCCTAACCTAGCCAACCCCCTTCCGGGGTTATAGTTTAGTTCCTAGACTTAGAGCATGTATTAAGTGACAAGTTTGTTCATCTCTTGTTTTAGCCGGATCTCATGGAGGTAATCATCTTCATGTTTCCCTTTAATTTTCCAGTCTGGATTATCCTTGTGTGTGTTATAAAAAGTCTTCCTAGAAGTTTGTGATTTTAATGGGAATGTTCAACCCTAATTAATAGATTAACATTGCATCTTTTGTTGTATTTAATATTTATCGCCTGAATTTACTAGGCGTTGTAATTTAATTAATTAGATTACAACAAAGTACGTTACCAAGGTTTCATGAAATTAGAACCGGTAACCCCCAGGGACTACTCCTGTGGCGCTCATCAGTATCTAACTATATATTGGGTGTGCATTGACTTGTTTGCAAAGTCAACCAACTGATTTTGCACCAACATATACGCACCATGCTGAATTCCTTTTATTTTGTTACAAGAAATTAAATTAAACTTTCAATCTGATTCTTTTATTGATCAACGTCCTAGGTATTCTTGTGAACGGGTACACCTGCAAAAATATTAGCACAATAACCCCAGAAGACTTCTTCTTTGCCGGGATATCTCAACCAGGCCAAATCACAAACAACATACTTGGGTCGAAAGGCACCAAGGCGAACGTCAAAGACATCCCTGGTCTTAACACCTTAGGACTCTCTATGTCTCGTGTCGACTTTGCTCCCTACGGTCTAAACCCACCTCACGTACACCCCCGTGCAAGTGAGATGATTTTCGTTCTTGAGGGCGAATTATACGTTGGTTTCATAACCACCAACAATAAGCTTATTTCAAAAGTTGTTAAGGTTGGAGAAGTGTTTGTTTTCCCTAAAGGTTTGGCACATTTTCTGAAAAACATGTTGAAATATCCAGCTGCAATTTTAGCTGCTTTTAACAGCCAACTGCCTGGCACTCAACAATTAGCAGCTGCTCTTTTTACTTCTGATCCTTCTGTGCCTAATGATGTCTTAGCTCAAGCCTTTAACATTGAAGAAAAGGACATTGAGAAGATCCGAGTTGGGCTTACCCCCTAGAAGCAATGTTTTCTTCACTTGGGATTCACTATCGACATATGTAAGTCCAATACAGATTGGATTCAATGTTTTTCATTTTTTGAGTTCTTCCTTTATTTGTTTTTTTGTTTTTGAGACTATTGTTAAATTTTTTGAGTAAACACTACAGTCTACAACCTCTATTTCTTTTTAATATATACAATTTGACTTACGCAAAAAGTTTGATTATTTTTATTTTTTCTGTACTTATTAATAAGTATAAATTGTGAAAATTTGATGTTTAAAAAATTGTGTTAAGAAGAATAATCTGTCTTGCATGGACCCAGTTCAAACTAAAAATAGTGTAGATCAGGTAGAGGTGATCATGGGCCGGGCCGGGCCTAAATTGCGGGCCGAATTTTTGTGTCCAAAGCCCGCTATTTCGGGCCTAAATTAGCGGGCTAAAACGGGCCGGGCCAAAAAATAGACTAAAAAGTCGTTTTTGGCTTGCCCAAAGCCCGCCCAAAACAAAAAAAAAATATGGACGGGCCGGGCCGGGCCGAAAAATTCAGCCCGAAACCCGGCCCAAAAACGGGCCGGGCCGGGCCCGCGAGACGGGCCAAAATGATCACCTCTAAGACCAGGCCCAGGCACGTGACCGGTTAAGAAGTACTCACTTTTAATTACCAAAAATAGATACACTATATGATACATAGGTACACTATATCATATATAACTACGTACACTATATCATACATATGTACACTATTTCATAACTAGGTACACTATATCCTATATGAACATTATATCATAACTAGGTACACTATATGCTATAGGAAAATATTTACTTAAACGCATTACAGAAACATACACTATATCAAAAATAGATACATTATATCAAAAATAGATATACTATATTATACATAGGTACACTATATCATTTTAACATATACTACATCATTTTAACTAGAGATGGCCAACAGTGCGGGCCAATCCAGCCCATCCAGCCCAACCCACCTTGTGGGCCGTGTGGGTTGGGCTAGCAAAAAGCCCGGTCTAGCCCAACTCAAACCGTGAAATTGGTGTGTGGGTCGTGGGCCAAATTTTTCGAGCCCAACCCATTAAAGCCCACTACTAAAACCGCCCAGCCCAGACCATTAAACCGGTCCAACCCGACCCATGAACCAGACCAACCCAATCCAAGTAAATATTGAACCAAATTGTGTATATTTTAATCAAATTGCATATATTATAATTCAATCAGATTCAAAAATAATCAAATGTTTCATTAATATCAATATTTGTATATACTTTTAATTCATTTTAAAGATTTTATATAACAATAATGAATAATTTCAATGATTAAATAATTTTTTTTTTAAAAAATCTCACGCCAGCCCGTCAGCCCGGTCCAGCCCAGCAGACCCACAAACCGTGAAAATCGATAACAGGCCGGTGTGGGCCAAGATTTTTCTGCCCGTGGACCAGCCCACCCAACCCATGAATTTCACGGTCTGGTCCTGGGCCGTGAAATCTCAGCCCAGTCCACTACGGCCCACGGTCCGGCCCGCCCAGCCCGCACCAGTGGTCATCACTAATTTTAACATACACTATATCATTTTAACGTATATTATATCATTTTATCATATACTATATTATTTTAACATATATTATATCATTTTAACATACATATCATTTTAACATACACTATCCTAAACTCACGTGATATGGATCGGGTGCACACTAATTAGTGTGCATCGGGTTCATATTAGTTTTTTTTTATAAGAAGAATATATCAAGATCTCACATTACATCAACATACTTTTCCTCACACGTAGATCACGAAAGATAGTCGTCAAAAGTGAAAGTATTTAAATAACGCAAAAGTAGAAAGTGTACTTGTAGATTATAACGAAATAAAGAGAGCTACAATTTAAGCAATTTTATTTCTAGAAGCAAGGGCTTTTCCCGCTTTTCATAGGGGGATTTGAGATGAAGGAATTTAAGTTTAGCTTCTTTGCATAACGTTCTTTTCATTTGCTTGCATTATTCATGAGTAAAAAGAACATCTTAATTAGTTCATTCGCATATATAAGGAAAAACATATTGGGTTAAGCACTCAAGCTTAATTCGTCTAAGTACATTTAGAAATATCAAAATTTATAAATTTTGCTGATATGCAACTAATGATACTAATAACATAAAACGTGCGGTGGCAACTGTCAAAAGTGGAAATCATAATATATAACTACATGGAATGGAGCAATTGATTGGATTATTTTCAATTATTAAGCTCTCTTTTCTTTTCTTTTTTTGCTTTAGTTTTTCTTCTTTGTTGAATTGCCAAAAAATGTTATTATTCCAGTCATCTATATTATGTCTAAAATTATCCCTTCCCCTTAAAAATCATTAATACACTGACACGAATTACTAGTGAAAAAGTCATGAAAATCAGCATGCAAAACCCATGCTTCCTTACATCTAAACGGGAAATTTCCTTTCCATCTATTGGTATGCATGTCAACTAAAACTGGACAATGATCAGAGAAAGTACAGGGTAAATAAGTTACCTAATCAAAAGGAAAATCTGAAATCCATTTAGAATTGAAAAGGGCTCTACCAAGGCGCTCTTTGATCAAAGTCGAACCTTCCCTTGCATTAGTCCAAGTATATGAGTTGTCATTATATATCCAAGATCCACCATACAAGGTGCATCCATAAAATTATTCAATTCCTTGCATTGATTGAAGTTAGAAAGACAATCACGTGACTTTTCGCCTTGATAGTGAATCTCATTCAGATCCCCTAAAATCATCCGGGGGGAAGATTTTTAGTTATGTTTTGCCAAAGTTCATGTCGTTCTTTCAGAGTATGCATATCGGTAAAAAGAGTCTCCGGAGAATTTGGGCTGAAGTTGAATAGAGCATGGACAAAATAATGTGAAGCCTCACTATAACTTACCAGCTTTGCGGAAGATTTTCAGAGTAACCAGATTCCCCCTTTCGTCCATTAGAAGGAATAGCCTTGAAGCTATGAAACCCTAATAATCTTGTAACTTGTTTCTCACGACATTCTTCTGCCTTGGTGATAAGTGACATTTATGTCACTTTTAGTGATAGTTTTTAGATTATTTTGTGTCTTATTTTAGTTCATTTTATCATTTTCATTGCCTTTATCTCTTTCTTTTATATTTTATAGTTTAATTTATTTATGTAGTGATTTTTAGTAGTTTTTAGCTCTTAATTTCAACTTTATTTATTATTTTGGTTTTTTCTAATTTTAGATGGATTAGTTTAGTTTTTGTAATTAATTTTTATCTTTTTACCTTTTAATTACTCTTGTTTTTATTATTTCTTTTTATATTATTTTATTTTCTATGTCTCGTTTTTCCCCTTGTGTTTGATTTTCCATGTAGGTAAGCGTTTTACAGCTATGGCATTTAAAGCTAAAATTAGTTATATTGTGTTTGATTCAAGAGTTTTCATAAAAAAAGCCAATATAATGCTTATCATACACCACACCATTTAACCTACACCACACCACCCCACAACAACACCATCACAAGCAGCCTATCTCCTTCCCAACTACTTCCCCTATCCCACACTACATCTTCCCTAACCCACAAGGCCACAACATCAGATCAGCCACCTTCACCTAGTCAAACACCAGCATGCCCTCTACTCTAGCACCTCCGCCTCCGGCTTTACTCAACAGCATTCCATCTCTCTCAAAACGATAGGAGCGGGCGCTCCGTTCGAATCCACCAAAACAGGAAAATTGGCAAAATGTATGAGCGACCTAGGAGCGAGCGCTCCAAGAGAACGTGCTGCAATACTCATTAAATTAATCGACAGCTGCGATTTATTTAAGTTAAATATATGGTTTACCTATGTTAAACAGAGAAAGAGAGGAGATTTAGCATATCGGACGGCCATGTTTTGATGACTGTTGATGAATGATGATGATGCGGTGTAATTGACGGCCATGGTGGATTTTGATGAGGTGCCGTTGCGCTGAATCAGGGAGTAAAAGTAGAGGATTTTTGTCCTCTGTTTTTGACCAAACAAGGTCTGCAACGAAGAAGAAAAAAAGGGGATGACTTGGTTTTGTAATTGTCTTTTTTTTTTTTTTTTTCCATTTTTCTTTTCTTCACCTGTGTTGCTGTACACGTTTTTAACTTTTCTTTTTCTCCTTTCTTTTTCTTTTTCTTTTCCTTTATTTTAATTTCTTCACTTTTTCTAATTCCTTTCTTTTTCTTTTATTATTCTTGGGTTGTATAAATACCTTCAAAAACCTCATTTTGGGGAGCCAAGGTTTTTTTAGCCAAGTTTTATTTTTATTTTACACTCTTAGTTTTAGAATAGTTTTAGGATTTTAGGGAGGATTAACCTCAATGAGCATTTCTTACTCTATCTCCACTTTTATTCTTTTATTTTTATAATTTTTCATTAAATTATTAATTGCTTAATTTAATTGTTTGTGGTTTATTTTGTTAGTTCATTGTTAGATTAATGTTTAATATTATGGTATTAGTTGATAATTTCTCTAAAGTCCCTATTTTTGAATTTACGGAGTATTTTGCATTGTTGGTTAGGATTTGGGTGAAGACCCAACTATGATTGATTTTGGTGTATGAATATGAAATTAGGGTTTTGTTTAAGCTTCTTAATTATTAATGACATGATTACTATTTGCTTGCATTCTAGTTGGCCAATTGGATGTTTGTTTTATTGATACCTTAGTTAAGTCGAGAGAGGAGATTAAGGTCGACATTCATGCTATTATGTTGTTTAATTACTCATGAGAGTGAGATTTGAGTAATAGTTTTGTGTATTGACATTATGTTTATTTCTTTGTTGCATGTTTGAGACCATGAGAGTGGCTTGGTTATGCGACTTAGGTAGCTTTTTGCACCCTTTAGAGGGCTTAGAGCTAATTAAGAGTCAATAACCTCAATTAGCTGTTTGGTTTTCTTTCCTATATGTTTCACTTTTCTAATTGCCTAAATCATGTATGAGTTGGTGTTGGATCCCTTTCACTAATCCTATTTGATCTTTAATTTGGTGCTTAGTTTAGTTTTTAATATACTCTAGTTGGTAATTGATAATTTTCAACTCTTTCTCGACTTAGCTTATTATTCAGTTAACACATTTCAGTGTTCCTTAGTCTTTCTGGAAGAATAACCCTTACTTGCCACTTTACTTGATTTAGTGTTCTAGTTAGGTTTTGTTTAACTTTAGGAGATTTGTAATGACCAAGTTTCCCCACGTCACTTGGTTTCAAAGAAGATGAAGATTGAAGGTTTATGAAAACGGACTACATATCATGTATATATGTGGAATAAAATCACTGTTTGGAGGCACCTCTAATGTTCCACATAGTTATCTTTAATTTCAGATTAGGAAATGGTTTTGACCCAACAACAACACATTTAGCCTTCCTTGCTGTTGATAGCATGGGTTGATATTCCTCCCAATCCTCCCAAGTCTTCCCCGATTCCAGACCCCATGTGTCTAAAATCGTCATCAGGTTTATCATTATATTGCTCGAATTTCCGTCGTATTCGGGCTGAAAAGATTGTGGCGAATCTCACATTAAAACCCTACTACTTTCTTTTTTATCAGATACATTGTAAAAAGGTTCCGAGGAAGCTTTATATCGAGTTCTAGGCTTTTTATTTGCAAGGAGTAAGTTGCAATTTCTTACATGGGGGAATGGGGTGTTCGATGGAGGGTGAAGAGGGGGAGAAAGAGATAGGAATAGCTGAGTAAGAGTGGTTGGTTGAGATTTATGGAGGGTCTAGAGGGAGCCGTTGAGGAGGGCAATTTTCTGCTTGGATGGATTGCATGTTGAGATCGATGTCCAAAGAATATGATCCTTGGTTGGGAATGAAGAGATTCAACAATTTCGGTTTCTTCTGAACGGGTGGATGAAGTGAAAGGGGGATCCACGTCAATGGGGGTATTGGACATGGGTAAGAGGAAAAATATTGTCTATGGAAGAGAGATGATGGTTTGATAGCTGGGATTATTCTGAGGAAACATGGTATTTGTTGAGATTGGGTTAATGTTGTCGGAGATGGTTGGACGATTTCAAGGGAATTGAAGGAGTCGGAGGGTAGGATCGTGGTTGCTCCCCTTTCTCCATTTTTCAAAGATTAAGAAGCACAAGGAACATAAGACAATGGGGTGTGTTTAGATGAGTGGGAGTATATAGGAGAGATGATGGTTGAGTGTAGAACAACGAAATTCACCATGTGTAAATTTGCATTAGGTTGGCTGGGATTTGCTGAAGGTATGGAAGTTGTAGCAAGGGAATTTGTAGAGTTGCCATCATTATTATTCTCGAGAATTGCATTATTTTTTGGGTAAGAAAAATATTGCTTGTGTTTTCTTCATTAATACTCTCCAAAATATCCTCGTAATTTTTTGGTTACCAAGCAACATTGAATTGGGTCATTTCCAAAGTTCTTATTGAGACGAATGTGAGTTTTATGTTTTGATTTGGACGTGGATGGGGATTTTTTTTAGACCATAGTCCATGGCCCATAGGAAGAGGAGTTGGGTTGGTTATCAACATAAGATATCGATGATTCACCCGACCCATTATTAGAAACATTTGATTCTTCATTGGTTTGGGCCCCCTCTTTCATTTGTTTGCATTAACTGGACGTGGCTAAAGATCAATTAGGTAAAATAGTTTGACTTTGAGAATTTTTGTTAGTTTCACTGTCTTCAAGAGCATTTGATTTGGCAGGTTTGTGAAGACATTTGTCTTTAAGATTACCTACTCTGCCACAAAGGAAGCACAGGGAACGAAGGTTTTGGAAGCGAATTGGCTGCTAGCATTCTCAACTCAGTTACTCAGACACTGGTAATCAAAGGTTATTCCAAATCTATTTCTACACAAACACGAGAATACATCGCTCTGGAAAGATGACTTGTAGTGAAATCTACCCCAATGGGTTTACCTACCTTACTCGCGATATTAAATAAGGCAGTTTTGTCATAGTATTCTACTGGGAGTTTTGAGAAATAAATTCATACTATCAACCTATTAAAAGTATTGTAAGTAGGGATAAAATTTGGCTTCCATTTAGCTAACATTATATAGTGATCCAAAACATATTATGGACTTCCAAATAATGCACTTTCATATTCATCTTGTATTGAAAAATAGAAAAGAAACACTCCTTTGACCAAATCAATTACCTCCAGGGAACCTTTAGGTTTCCAGATTTGCTTCACTTAATAAGTAATGAAGGATGGTCTGACTGAGATTCCCAAGCATTTGCGCATCAAAGTGAGACTCTAGGGAGGTCGCAATTGCTTAAGTCTTTCTTTAAAAAAGGAGATTACATTAGGACTAGTGGGAGCAGAACAACATTGTGTAGAGGTCTCCACGAGTTGCGGCAAAAAGAAAGGTTGGTATTTTGTGAACTGGGTCAAAAAAGGAAAAAAGGGAACCAATACGCAGGCATTCTCAAAATCGACTTAAGCAAGGCTTATGATAGAAGAAGATGGGACATAAAAGCTATCTTGCTGAAAATAAAATTCCCTGAGAAGTGGATTCATTGGATGATGCAACGTATAACAACGGTATCCTACGCAGTTCTAATTAATGGAGAAATTTCAGATTTGTTCTACCCACAAGCAGGTCTACGCCAAGGTGATCCCCTCTCCTCTTATATCTTTATACTATGCATGGAAGTCCTATCTAGGAACCTATCAAAACTTCAAATTCAAAAGGAGTTGCAGGGTCTTAAAATAGCAAGATCAGCACCGACTATTTCTCATCTATTCTTTGCGGATGATGCACTAATCTTCTTTAAAGCCACCCCTAAAAAATTGTTGGAGCATTAAACACATTCTACATGAGTTTTGCCAAAAATCACGCAAAATGGTCAACTTTCAAAAATCTCACGTCATCTTCAGCCCCAACACCCCCTCAACATTCATTCGAATGATGAGAAAACCTCTAGGGTTCAGGAACAAAAGGGAACTAGGAGCATTTCTTGGATGTCCCATGGAAGTGGACGACAGAACCACCACCCATTTTAACACAATCATCACCAAAACCATAAACAAAATCCTCTCTTGGAAATTTCGCAAAAACTCTCAAGCAAGGAAACTTATTCTTCTGAACACAATCCTGACAAATCTAGCCTCTCATATTCTGTCTATATACCTCATCCCAAAATCAATAACAAGAAAACTGTCATCAATCTTCCTGAAATACTGGTGGTCTCCAAAATTCGACAAAAAGCCTATCTACCGGAGAACAAAAGAGGTCCTGGAAAAATACAAATTGGACGGAAGTTTAGGCCTACGAAACATCAACCACGTAAATACGACTTTGCTCTTCAACCAAGCTTGGAGGATTCATAAGAACAAGTCATCGCTTATACTTAAACTGTATGTAGGCAAGTACAAGAAAGATGCAATTAGTTTGGCTATGGAGGATAGAACACCAGCTTCTTGTTCTTATGCTTTTAGGAGCCTTCTTAAAGCATCGAACAGTTTCAAGGATGGCATACGAAAAAGACTTGGGAACGGAAAAAATATAAGATTATCCTCTGATGCCTGGAACGGAAACTATCCAACAGTCCCAACTAACATATCCTTGGCTGACTCGAAGGTGGCTGGTATCATAAACGTAAATAAAATGTGGAAGACAAAGCCGGTTTGGGATTCATTCTCTAAGCAAGATGCTACTATGATTCTAGCCACGCACATCCCAAATGAAGAAGAAGAGGATGACTTAGATTGGAAACTAACTAAGTCAGACATATTCTCAGTCAAATCAGGATACTGGTTCCTTAATTCGAGGTCACTAGATCCTCATCATGAAAAACAATTCTGGAGCTCAATCTGGAATTCAGACATTTTCCCAAAGCCATCCCAACGACAGCTAATCTCATGAAGCGGAAAATCAAAGTGGACACCAAGATCTGTGAGTTCTCTCAACGCATTTGGATGACTATAATGGGAATAAGAGTTTCCAACAACTTTGGAACTCCAATCAAAGACTAGATAAAGAATTTTCTAAATCTCTTTAGAAAGAAGAAGGATGACGAAGCAATGGAACTCAGAAGAAATTTTGTATCAACTTTGTGGGCTATCTGGCTGCACAGGAATGAAATTGTGTTCAAGGGGGGCTCTGCTAACCCATCAAGACTAATGGAAATTTACAAGGATAGTAATTCGAGGCACACAAACACAACAAAGAAATGGGGAATAGATCTACAAACAGGTATCCCAAGCATACACGGAAGGATTATTGGCAAGTTGGAACCCCAAATAACATAGAAACTATAAGAGTTTGCACGGATGGTTCATGGAAAGAGAAGCCAAGGAAAAATGAAGGACAAGCAGCAATAGCGTGGACAATATTCGAAGATCCTAAAGGGATGAAATACAGTGATAGAATCCTAGCAATGTCTCCTCTACAAACGGAAGCTCGAGCAGTTCTGCAAGCTGCTACCACCTTCCAATGGAAGTGCGCTAATCTAGAAATAAAAACGGACTTTCTAGAGATTGTGAGATCTCTGAGAAATCCGTAGGAAGCGAACAAAGAGATATCATCGATACTCAAAGAGATCAAGATTATAGCCAACACATTCCAATTTTTCAAATATACGAAAGCGACACGACAGGAGGTGGCACGCGCACACAATTTAGCAAATAAAATGCGTAGAGGAAGATAGTTTAGTTGTTTCTTTTTACCCTTTATCAAAAAAAAAAAAGAACTAGTAGAGTAGTCTTTGAAATGATAGGTTAAGGGCTTTCCATATTTTTATATACACGCGATGCGTGCGAAGATACGTAGAAAATTAATTTCTTTTAGAAGATGAAGAAAATTAAATTAATTATTAATTATTTCTAATAAATTAGGAATATTTGAATTGTTGATGGTTTTCTTTTTGTAATATTTTTTTATTTTTTAAATTAATTAGGTAGTTTTATTTTTTATTTTTTCATTAAAGTAAGTAGTTAGAATAGGGATGTTATGAGGTTAAAATGGGATTTCTAATATTTTGGTGTCCTACCCCTCTTCCCATATAGAACTAGCCTTCATATGCACGCGATGCGTGCGTTAATGTCAAAATTTGTTATTCTTTTAGATACTCCATTCGTACTTTATTTATGATTAAACTTAAATGTGAAAAATTCAACAGTTAGATGAATTTAGATATATTAATTCGCTAATGTAAAAAAATAAAAGGTTGTGAGTGATTGTTAACATTAATTTTTTGTGAATGAATATTGAACATAAAAACAAAAATAATGAGTTGGTTTAACTGAATTAAAGAATATCAAAGGTAGTGAATGTTCAGACTTTTCATGTGCACGTTATGTATGCCATCTTTTTTTATAAGGTATAAATATTTTGTCCATTTAATTTTTGATTGAAGTATTTGATGCATATACCATTTTAAACTTGTTTTAAATGGCAAGTTGGAATGAGAATTTTTAAATGATTTGTTTTTGTAATTTTTTTCTTTCCATTAATTAGATCATTAAGGGTATTTTAGTCACTTCAAAAGAGGACACCACACCTCCTCTCTTGGCTTATATAATAGAGATGAACGTTTTTTTGCCCATCAAGTGGATTTGATTCTTCAATTGACATTGGATCCATATACGACTAAGAAAGTAAACAAAGAAATGTACCTGGAAGGACCCCAGGGACCCTAGATCATAAATATTGAGTTAATTCATTTACTATTACTGAAGATAAATTTCCTGAAACAGAGAGAAACATTAAATGAAAGGTTGTTTTAAAATGAGAATAATTTCAGCACTAAAATTGAAATTTATATACCAAAAATTGGAAGGGAAAAATGAAAGAGAAAGCAACAATAGGACTGGGCGATGGTGAAGTTTAATTTTTTTTTTTTAAGATTAGGCTGGTAAGAGAGAGATGGGTCGATTATTGAAATTTTAACTTAATCAACTAGTTAAAGCTAAACATTATTCAACCAAAAACACTACTCACAAATGTTGGAACCTTTATTGGATAACTGATAGTTATGACTTCTAAAAAATGTTCGGCTGTTGGAACTCCTACAATCAATTTTTCCATTTGTTTAAAATATTATCTGTACAATGATAATACTTCCTCCATTTCTTTTTAAGTGACACATTTGCATAGTGTTTACTATTCACAGTTTAAACTTTAATTCACAACAAGAATGTTGGGGTTTAGCGTCCGACAAAATCGGACGGTAAAAATGCGGAATCGGACGCTAAACATATTAGCGTCCGATAACGGACGCTAAACAGCTGATGCAAAACACCTGGTCGCTAATGGCAAGATTAGCGTCCGATAAACGGACGCTAAAATATAGCGACCGCTTTTCGACAACTAGCGTCCGATTTTGTTGCTGACGCCAACTAGCGTCCGTCTTTTCTGGCGGACGGTATTTAGCGTCCGTTTTCAGAAGCGGACGCTAGTTAGCGTCGGCTTCAGCGGACGGTAAATTACGTCCTCTGCCAAAGGCGGACGCTAGTTGGCGTCAGACGGTCGCTAATTCCTCGCCTATTCTGTAGGTCCAATAAGTTTTTGCGGACGTTAATCTCCAAATGGCGGACGCTAATTCCTTTTTTTTTTTTTAAAATAATTGTAATTTAATAGTTTTTAACCTGTTTCGTTTTCCAATCAAATATATACTCAAGCTGTCCGCTAATGCGCCAAATTCTGCACTAATGACCTGTTTGCATTAAATATAACTTCATAAATACACTAATATAAATTCATACATACATAAAAATAAGTTAACGGTTTTAACTAAATTATATGTTTTCACGTTCCGAAATATAAACAAGATAGTGCAAGCTAATGTAGGATCCTAAGTCGCACACGCATCACCACCGCCGGTGGGGGGTATCGAGGCCCGGGAGGGGGGAATGAACCACCACACTGGCTCATCATCTGGCTGTATGTCTCCATAGTGGCCCTCATCTGCGTCAGGTACTCATCATACACCCTGCGATCCTCCTCTCTCTCCCTTTGCCTGGCGATGCGTTCCTCTTCTATCACCTTCTGCATCCGCTCACGTTCTCTTTGCATCTCGGCTCTCTCTTCCTCAAACTTCGAAGACAACTGAGAATACATGGAAGGAGTGCAACTGGAGGACGAACTACCTCCTCCCCTCGAAGACCTCTCAAAATAGAGGTCTGCACTCGTCCCCAAACCAGGAACCCACCCTTTCTTTCTGCCACCAACAGTCTCAAAGAAAATCTGGTTCGGGGCCTTGGTTTCACCTCTTTCTTCACATTGAGCAAGAGTTTTGTCATAACTTTCCTGCAAGAATGGATTAAGCAAGTTTAATACACTTATCCAATGAAAATGAGAGAAACTAAGCCATTTCGAGCCATTTTTTGGGTTTCATGTTCCTATAATCCTACCTCTATGCCTATTCCAAGTTCTTATTGCTTATGCAAGTCCTAGAATACTCATATAAACTTTCTACTACTTGGTTGTATGATTCTAAGCAAGTTTAAGACACTTAGCCAATCAATATGAAAAAACTAAGCTATTTCGAGCCTTTTTTGGGTTTCATGTTCCTATAATCCTACCTCAATGCCTATTCCAAGTTCTTATTGCTTATGCAAGTCCTAGAATACTCATTTAAACTTTCTACTACTTGGTTGTATGATTCTAAGCAAGTTTAATACACTTAGCCAATGAAAATGATAGAAACTAAGCCATTTCGAGCCCTTTTTTGGGTTTCATGTTCCTATAATTCTACCTCTATGCCTATTCCAAGTTCTTATTGCTTATGCAAGTCCTAGAATACTCATAAAACTTTCTACTACTTGGTTGTATGATTCTAAGCAAGTTTAAGACACTTAGCCAATCAATAGAGAAAAACTAAGCTATTTCGAGCCTTTTTTGGGTTTCATGTTCCTATAATCCTACCTCTATGCCTATTCCAAGTTCTTATTGCTTATGCAAGTCCTAGAATACTCATATAAACTTTCTACTACTTGGTTGTATGATTCTAAGCAAGTTTAAGACACTTAGCTAATCAATATGAGAAAAACTAAGCTATTTCGAGCCTTTTTTGGGTTTCATGTTCCTATAATCCTACCTCTATGCCTATTCGAAGTTCTTATTGCTTATGCAAGTCCTAGAATACTCATTTAAACTTTCTACTACTTGGTTGTATGATTCTAAGCAAGTTTAATACACTTAGCCAATGAAAATGATAGAAACTAAGCCCTTTTTTGGGTTTCATGTTCCTATAATCCTACCTCTATGCCTATTCCAAGTTCTTATTGCTTATGCAAGTCCTAGAATACTCATTTAAACTTTCTACTACTTGGTTGTATGATTCTAAGCAAGTTTAATACACTTAGCCAATGAAAATGATAGAAACTAAGCCCTTTTTTGGGTTTCATGTTCCTATAATCCTACCTCTATGCCTATTCCAAGTTCTTATTGCTTATGCAAGTCCTAGAATACTCATTTAAACTTTCTACTACTTGGTTGTATGATTCTAAGCAAGTTTAATACACTTAGCCAATGAAAATGATAGAAACTAAGCCATTTCGAGCCCTTTTTTGGGTTTCATGTTCCTATAATTCTACCTCTATGCCTATTCCAAGTTCTTATTGCTTATGCAAGTCCTAGAATACTCATAATAAACTTTCTACTACTTGGTTGTATGATTCTAAGCAAGTTTAATACACTTAGCCAATCAATATGAGAAAAACTAAGCTATTTCGAGCCCTTTTTTGGGTTTCATGTTCCTATAATCCTACCTCTATGCCTATTCCAAGTTCTTTTGCTTATGCAAGTCCTAGAATACTCATTTAAACTTTCTACTACTTGGTTGTATGATTCTAAGCAAGTTTAATACACTTAGCCAATGAAAATATAGAAACTAAGCCATTTCGAGCCCTTTTTTGGGTTTCATGTTCCTATAATTCTACCTCTATGCCTATTCCAAGTTCTTATTGCTTATGCAAGTCCTAGAATACTCATATAAACTTTCTACTACTTGGTTGTATGATTCTAAGCAAGTTTAATACACTTAGCCAATCAATATGAGAAAAACTAAGTATTTCGAGCCTTTTTTGGGTTTCATGTTCCTATAATCCTACCTCAATGCCTATTCCAAGTTTAAGACACTTACCTTGATTTTTTGGACTTTGTCGTTGATCGGAACCTTCTTTCCAGACTCATCCTTCATGTGTGTATCCATGAACAAGTCCACAGCGGAAGGCAGCATCCCTCCACGCTGTGCGGCCTACACGTTCAAAGACATTAATTAAATCAAGTTTTGTATTAAATGTATTCAAACAAGTTACACTTACGAATCTCTTGGCGCGCTCTGCTGAGGAAATAGAACCCTGGACATGAGAAGGAGGTACGCTGTTGGTCAAGTCACCTCCTCGCCGGTTCTTGCTAGCCTTCTGAGATCGTGCTTTAAATCCTTGTCTTGAGCATTCTTCATCATCTGCTCGTGAATGCTCAGAGACAACCATGTCGGACAAACACCACCCTTCTTCTTTACTATCGAGTGGTGATTATCTTTCAATCGTTTCGCCATTTTCCTGTCGTATGTAGACTCACTTGGGATTGAAGTCCTCCCTCCATTTATATGAGCCCTACATGCATATAAGAAACCAATCATAAAGAGTTATCATATTATAAACTTAAGTATAAAGGGTTAGTTTACATATATAAGAAAACTAAGCACAACGAGTTAATATTTTTACATTATTATAACTTAACAAAATGATTTCACCTTGAAAATAAGAACCAAAGGTTTTTTGTATCGTCATCAACCTGCGAATAGTTCCTCCATGGATGATGGAAATGTTGCTTGAAGCATTTAGTCATGTTGCGAATGACTCCATTGTCTTCAAACCTGATAAAAAGCAATTAAAACCAAGTGAATAACACCAATAAAATCTATTAAAAGTAATAAAGTATTACGCTCATAATATAACTTACCAAAGTCCATTGGGATCCAACTCCTTTTTTTGTCACCTACCCCAGCCTCATGATTATCCTCGTCTCTCTCCAACTCGCCATCACGCTCAGGCTGAGGCTCACTACCCCCATCACGAGGACCACCTCCGGATCCGGTACCTGATGACATCTGCAAAAGCTTGAAAGTAATCACATATTATAATCAATAAACTATGAAATTAATCATAAACATATTATAAAACCGTAGTACAAAATATTGAAAATCACATAATTAATCAATTTGGAAAAAGCTTCAAATTAAAAACATATTAAATGACTAAAACACATATAATAAAATAAATAATATGTCTTACACATAGATCTGCACTAGCGATAAAATGACAAACATATTGTCTTACAACAAAAGCAAACTACATAAGGTAACAAAATACACTAAACGTCATCAAACAAATCATCCTCGTCATCATCCTCGTCACTCAAATCACCAGCCTCGTCGCTGCTTTCATAATCACTTGGTTCTCCTTGTTCATTCGGCGCCTCAAATTCCATGATCTCATCATTATTGTTGTCGTCACCAGCATCATAATCTGGTATCTCACTGGAGCACAAAGAACTGCAGCGGTATCAACTCTTTCCTCCTGGAGAACATCCAAATCAACCGGGGCATCAACTTCGGACCTTGCCTTCGTTTTAAACACAGCCCACCATTGCAGTTTATCCCTCCTAAGACTGGGATACGGCGCGTATATACTTGGCTAACTTGGTACGACAATACAAACGGATCATATTTTGGGTATTTCTTGGTGTGATTGACTTCCACAAGTTTGTATGTTCATGAATGTTCATACCCTTGTCCGAGTCCATCCAATTGCACTTGAACAAAATTGTCTTATAAACAGCCAAATTACCATGGTACACCAGTTCAATAACCTCCTCCAAAATGCCAAAGTAATCAGCTCTATCAGCAGCTTGTACACATACACCATAGTTCATAGTTGACTTATTCTTGCCATATTCCTGTGTATGAAAGTTATATCCATTCACAAAGAACTGATTCCACGTTCTCACTTGTCTGGAAGGACCCATAGCAAGAGCTCGAGTGACATCGTCACTTGTCATGGCACCAAGGACCTGATTTTAGGACTAAGTTAGTTCATGAAGGAATCTCAATGTTATAACAAATAATGTACGAAACTCACATTTGTCTTGAACCAACTAGGGAACTCGGCTTCGCATTTGCTCCACACATCATCCTTAGCAATGTTCGGTCTTGAATTGACAATATAATCCTCGAATCGCCTTGAGTAAGTAATGTCACACACGTTAGGCAAAGGACAAGTAGAATTAACACAATGGGTCTACAACTTCTCACCGAAATTACCTTTCATAATCACTTAAGATGCCACTGTTTGCAAGTACGTAAAGATGTGCTCGATCGTACTCCTTGTCTTGCAACCATCGCAAACGTCCATCTGTTCCCGGTCGACCGCAGTCTTCCCTGAACAACTCGGGACACCAAGACCATGTGTGCTAGCGACATCAGGATTACATTTCTTCCTAAGTCCCTTGATTTTGTGTCAACCCCGGGCTGAAAGTAGTTGGAGCAGAAGTTCGCTATCTCCTCAGTTACGTAGGCATTGCATATTGAACCTTCAACACGTGCTTTGTTTCCCACTTTACGTTTTAAATGGTTAAGCAACCTGTCCGTAAGGTGAGGATTAGCATTTTATGTATGAATTCAGTATTGTATGACACTTAAAACAAATTCAATTACCTTTCGAAAGGGTACATCCATCTATACTGGACGGGACCACCAACTTTTGCTTCATAAGGCAAGTGAACCGGCAAGTGCTCCATTGAATTAAAAAATGATGGAGGAAAGATTTTTTCCAACTTGCATAAGATCTCAGCGATGTTGTTCTCTAAGCGCTTCATCTCACTGACTTTGATTGTGGACGCACACAAGTCTCGAAAGAATTGACTTATTTCGGTTATCGCCTTCCAAACATGCAAAGGAAGCAATTCTTTTAGACCAACCGGCAACAGCCTCTCCATGAATACATGACAGTCATGGCTCTTCAATCCTTGCAATTTACTGCAACTAAGATCCACGCATCTACTCAAGTTCGATGCAAAGCCATCTGGAAACTTCAATCACGTACCCACTCACAAAATACCTTTTTCTGAGCCTTGTCGAGTGTGTAAGGTGCTTTAGGCTTGGCCAAATTCCCCACACCATCATCAACAAGCTCCAGTTCCCGGCGTTTGCAAACATGCCATATCCTTTCTTGCACTAAGGGTGTCTGAAGTTTGACCCTTCACATCCATCACAGTGTTAATGAGTTGGTCGAAAAAATTCTTCTCAACATGCATGACATCTAAGTTGTGACGGATAATCAAATCTTTCCAATATGAAAGCTCCCACAAAATATTCTGTTTCAACCAACCTTTTTTATCCTTCTTCAATCGGTTCAGCGCCTCGGGACCATCAGTTGCTTTAGGTAAGTCCTTCACGCACTGCCACAGTTCCTCTCCAGACATTATGTGAGGAGCTACGCCATTCTCAACCTTATTCTTACAAAAAGCAGTCTTATTCCTTCGAAATGGGTGGTCAGAATGAAGAAATTGTCGATGACAATCGAACCATGTCACTTTACCCCCATGTTCAAGCCAGAATGCCTTGCTTTTCTCCATGCAATAAGGACATGCCTTCTTTCCAGCAGTAGACCATCCGGACAACATACCGTACGCAGGAAAGTCACTAATTGTCCAAAGCAACGATGCTCGAAGGTTGAATTTTGCTTCCTTGAAACATCATAGGTCGTAGCCCAATATGCCACAACTGCTTCAACTCTTCAACTAGAGGCTGCATAAACACATCCAAGTTTCCTTTGGGATTTTTAGGTCCCGGAACGAGCAAAGAAAGAAACATGAATGGTTTCTTCATGCACATGGATGGAGGCAAATTGTATGGTGTGAGGATAACTGGCCAGCATGAATATTGCCCTCCAAACTTCCATATGGAGAAAATCCATCGGTGCACAGCCCGAGTCTAACATTTCGAGCCTCGGCGGTGAAATCGGGAAAGGTTCTATCAAAGTGCTTCCATGCTTCACTGTCACTTGGATGTGCTAAGGTACCCTGCATTCGAGGATTGTCAGCATGCCATGTCATTTTCTCAGAGATATTCTTAGTTGCAAACAACCTCTGCAACCTCGGTGTGATTGGAAAGTACATTAACACTTTTGCAGGAATATGCCACAACTGCTTCAACTCTTCAACTAGAGGCTGCATAAACACATCCAAGTTTCCTTTGGGATTTTTAGGTCCCGGAACGAGCAAAGAAAGAAACATGAATGGTTTCTTCATGCACATGGATGGAGGCAAATTGTATGGTGTGAGGATAACTGGCCAGCATGAATATTGCCCTCCAAACTTACCATATGGAGAAAATCCATATGCCACAACTGCTTCAACTCTTCAACTAGAGGCTGCATAAACACATCCAAGTTTCCTTTGGGATTTTTAGGTCCCGGAACGAGCAAAGAAAGAAACATGAATGGTTTCTTCATGCACATGGATGGAGGCAAATTGTATGGTGTGAGGATAACTGGCCAGCATGAATATTGCCCTCCAAACTTACCATATGGAGAAAATCCATCGGTGCACAGCCCGAGTCTAACATTTCGAGCCTCGGCGGTGAAATCGGGAAAGGTTCTATCAAAGTGCTTCCATGCTTCACTGTCACTTGGATGTGCTAAGGTACCCTGCATTCGAGGATTGTCAGCATGCCATGTCATTTTCTCAGAGATATTCTTAGTTGCAAACAACCTCTGCAACCTCGGTGTGATTGGAAAGTACATTAACACTTTTGCAGGAATAAGTTTGCCCTTAGAAGTTTTCTTGTACCGATCACTACCGCATACACTACTTTCTCTAAGTGAGCATCGCCTTCCAAAACAACATACAACCTTTAGGACATGCATGTATCCTCTCATGAGGAAGCTCCAAACCCTTTAGAACTTTCTTTGTGTCGTAGAAAGTTCTTCCCATGTTGTTGTTCTGGGGTATCACCTCATTCAATAAACTAAGAAAACCATCAACACACCTGTGTGGTAGGTTATACTCACACTTTAAACTTGTGATTCTAGAAGCCATCTCCAGCACGGACATCTTGCTCCCTTCATACAAGGGATTCTCGACCGCCTTAAGAAGGTCAAAAAACTTCTTTGCTTCACCATTTGGTTCTTCTTCAACTGAGTTTGAACCGGCAAGCATGGCATGATCTTCAGTATTCCCTAAAGCATCCACAACCATATCCACATATGGATTTGACTGAGCAGAAGATGAGGAGGACCCCGTAGCACGTTCACCATGACATAACCAGTCAAAGTAATTCGGTTTAAAACCCTTACTGTACAAATGTACTTTGACCGTGTCCACATCCAAATAACGCAAGTTATTACACCTCATGCATGGACATTTATCTTATCACCGTCATTTAAATGAGGATGTTGTAAACAAAACTCAATGAACTTATCAACTCCTTTCACATACTCAGTTCTAAGGGCACCCCATCAAGTCTTTCATACATCCAGCTACGTTCCTTCCTTTTCATAATTTAAAACTCTACATACAACTAGCAAGTATCAATTCACTATATTCACTACTTGTTAATGGAAGTACGTATACTAAATATACACTAAGTTTATTATACTAAACAATCAATTCAATTCGATACAACTAAATATAAGTGTAATAAACTAATCACTCAATTTATCTAAAGCATGTAACATTAATAACTTAATTCACTAATTATTATGAATAAATTAAACAAGTTGATGAACAACACCAATACTAAACATTTCTTTTATCAACAACACTTAACATATTCAATTATCAACAACAACACTTAACATATTTAATTATCAACAACAACAACACTTAACATGTTCAATTATCAACAACAAATTCACTAAAAAACAACAACAATACAATTAAAAACAACAACAACAATACAATTAAAAACAACAACAAATTCACTAAACAACAACAATACAATTAAAAACAACATCAAATTCATCAAACAACAACAACAATACAATTAAAAACAACAACAATCATCACACACAACAACAACAACTATCAACTATGAACAACAACTATACCCAAAACCCTAATTAACAACAAGAAATTCAAGCAAAAAATCAACAAAATTAAAGTATAAATCCATACCTTAAACAACTGTAGAAGGGAGAGAAAAGAAGCGGCGGCACGGCGGCGGCTCGGCGGCGGTTCGGCGGCAGCTCGGCGGCGGCTCGGCGGCGGCAAATAAGCCCTATAAGAGAGATGCGGCGCCACTTGAAGAGAGAGCCACGCGAAGAGAGAGAAAGTCGCTAGAAGAGAGAGAGTCGCCGGTAAAGTCACGCGTCGCCGGCAAAGTCACGCGTCGCCGGCAAAGTGTCGAGTCGCCGGCGAAGAGAGAGAAATCAGTGGCGAAAATGAAAGAGAGAGAGAAAGCAGTTTTCGAAAATTTCTAAGTGCGGTCGAAAATTTCTGGGGAGGGGTCGTTGCGTGTTTGGTTTATCCGCCGAAATAGCGTCCGCCTTTTGACTTTACCGTCCGCCAGACGGACGCTATTTAGCGTCTGTCGTAAAATCAGACGCTGACTGGACGTGGCGGACGGTATTTTGCGTCTGCGAAGATATCGGACGCTATATCGGACGCTATTTACCGTCTGACTTGATTTCGGACGCTATTTCCGCGGATATCGTCTGTTTTGTTAGACGGACGCGAAGGTCAGACGCTAAAGACGCGGATTGTTGTTGTGATTAGCTTTGGTGATTTACATTTTAGGAAAAACATAGTCATGTGGGATCTTGTTAGATTCGTCTGAATGTGAATTTTTTGAATATCAACTTTTAATAATTTTTACTTATTAATAATTGAAGATATTAATGGTTAAAATAATACATTGGCAAACGTAAAAACAAAAAATGTGTCACTTAAAAAGAAACAGAGGAAGTATATGGCAATGTAATTATCTCAAACTTCCGAAAAAATAGGATTTGCATAATCGAATTAAATTAAAAGAGTTTTGTAATTCTTTTTTTGTTGGTTAATATGTAATTGTTGTGCCACCTAGATATACGAGATAGATGTTCCACAAAAATTTTCATGTAGTTGATTTATGTTAAACTATGCCTTTAATTATTTACTTGGCGCTAGAATTAATCTAGCACGGGTCTCGAGTCTGGTTATTAAATCATATTGTAATAGTCTTACTAGAAGATAAATGTTAGCAAGCAACCAAAAGATAGCATAATATTGTGGTTAATTAGCCAAAACAATGTTATTTTTTAAAGAACTCTGTTAATTAAAATGTAAAACCATCTATATTAATATATTAAAAAGTGTTTCCATCAAAGGAACAGTGCCACATGGTACTCTATATCGTATGTGCCAGATGTTTATGATCTCATTAAAAATATTAACAATGTTTAGCTACTTGTAATTGAACTCATGACCTTTGAAATGAAAGGTGAGAGTTTAACCACCAATCTAATACAATTTTAATGTTTATTATTTCAACGTAAAATATAACAACGTCTTATAATTATATGTGATTATAAAGATATAGACAAACCTTTTGCTTTCATCTCTAGCACTTTTATTAAGGTAATAATATTCTCTTATCCCAATTCCATTAAAATTGTTATTTTTATAGTCAATTATGTATAATGTTTTTTTAAAAACAACTTATCATGCCATATCGTTCATTTTTCAATTTTACACTAGTTAAAAAAGTACGAAAAGACAATAAAATCAATTATAAAATTTATATATAATAATATATTTAATAATTGTAACTTATTTGGCACTTTTATTAAGCTAATAATATTCTCTTATCCCAATTCCATTAAAATTGTTATTTTTATAGTCAATTATGTATAATGTTTTTTAAAAACAACTTATCATGTCATATCGTTCATTTTTCAATTTTACACTAGTTAAAAAAGTACGAAAAGACAATAAAATCAATTATAAAATTTATATATAATAATATTTTTAATAATTGTAACTTATTTGCGGCATGTCCGAGCCAATGTATTTATAAGTTGAAACGGTCAACCTACTAAGCCATTTGTTCTCTGATCCTATCAGAAAAACAAAAATGGAAGAATTGCTGAGAGCATGTTTCCAAACTAAAACGAAAACCTATCATTATCGGATCCTCATCTTGTCATAATATAGCATGTCTATTTATTATCACAACTAGAATATGTACGTAAATTATTAATGGATAGTAAAATGCAAGTAGCTAGGACAAGTAACATGGTAGAAGTTGTCAACATGCATTAGAACCGTTCTTATCCTGACATTTTTTTTAGAAGAGGATTCTTTGGTGATATGTTTTTATTATATGTTTTGTTGAAGTGGTCAAGGTTAAGAAGACATGTCCCGTAAATGCTCGGAAACTCGCTTGTTTTATACAATAAGTTATTATCCATGCATTGGCCTGTTCTACTCACTTGGTATTATATAAAGCAAAATGCTAGTTATTTGTTCTCAAGCAAACACTCTTTAAGTTTACTGCTTTCTTCTCTATTGCTGTGGTGTCCAAGCGTCTTACAACGATTATTCTTTCCTCATAAATCTCTTTCGAAATGGCGGCTGTTTGGGTAGTCTTGGTGGTGCTAGCGGCGGCTTTTGCTGTTGGGGTCTTTGCCAGCGATCCTGATATGCTTCAAGATGTTTGTGTTGCTGATCGTACATCTGGTAATTTTTCTCCTTTTGTCTAATTAGATTTTTATCACCTTCTAGTATTGTAACGTATAGCTTGTTTCTATAGTAATAAACTCTACATTCAGGAATTCTTATACTTCCTCAGTTTCAAATTACTCGATGATACGCTTTGAAAATTATTCCACTATTCATTTTTGACCATACATTATTTATTATTATATAAAATCAAATGTTATAATGTAATGTGTCGTTGGATTTATCTCAATGTATATTTTCATAAGATCAAGTTTTTATACTTTACTCTAATACACAATTAAAGATATTAATAATCAAAATAGTGCATCGACAAGCGTGAAATTCAAAGTGTAGCGAGTAAAAAAAACGAAGGAAGTATATACTCATGTTCATATAGTTGATATATCTCATAATATTAAGAAAGGTTGTAGCTTTTTCATTTTTTTTCATTGGACTTGCCAATATTGGATATATTTATTAATTTTGCTCATATTGTATAAGGAAAATTTTTTACAAGCCATAATCGAGTATATGTTTACTCTAATAATCTCATTTTCTTAATTCGTAATTAATCTATAAGTTTTAAATCTAATTATCTAATTAAGCTTCTTATCCACAAATGTTTCAGGAATATTAGTGAATGGATTCACATGTAAAAATATGACCATGATAACCCCTGAAGACTTCTTCTTCACCGGAATTTCACAACCAGGCCAAATCACAAATAAAATCCTTGGTTCTCGAGTCACCGGAGCGAATGTGCAGGACATCCCTGGTCTCAACACCTTGGGAGTCTCGATGGCTCGTGTCGACTTTACTCCCTACGGTCTAAACCCACCTCACATACACCCTCGTGCCACTGAAATGATCTATGTTCTTAAGGGTGAATTGTACGTTGGTTTTATAACGACCGACAATAAGCTCATTTCCAAGGTTGTTAAAGCTGGAGAAGTATTTGTTTTCCCTAGAGGTTTGGCTCACTTTCAGAAAAACATGTTGAAATATCCAGCTGCTGCATTAGCTGCCTTCAACAGCCAACTTCCAGGCACTCAACAATTTGCAGCTGCTCTCTTTACTTCCAATCCTCCTGTGTCTAATGATGTGTTGGCTCAGGCTTTTAACATTGACGAACACAATGTCAAAAAGATTAGGGCTGGCCTTACTCCATAGACGTATGTGTATCTTCTTATGGATATTAACTTATAAGTACAAAAGATGTTGATTAGTAAATAATATTGGCATAAGATTGTTGAGATTGAAGTTCATTGGATTTAATGTCTTTTTCATTTTTTAAGTTCATTATAATTTTCCATTGTTAAGGCTAACGTTCTTTATAGATTTGTATTAATATATACTATTTATAAGAAATAAGTTTCCTCTTAAATATCCTTGGAATTATGTGCTAAACCGCTAACAATCAATTTCCTAAGATTGCGCTACTGCTTAATTAATCACTGTGGATTTGTGGTCCTAGTCACACGATGACTACCAATACTTGTCAAACATCCTTGCTAAAATCCCCATCTGGATCTTACGGTCCTACAATTCTAGATTCGGAAGAAATTCACCGATCCCGATCTTATGTAGGATCTTAATTTTGCAGGATCTTTCGATCCTAACCAACGACAAAAAATCACATGGCAGAATCTTAATACGATATCCTACGACTTTATACCCGATCCTATCGTAAAATAAATCACAGAGTAATTTCACATACTTCCTCTGCTTTTTTTTTTACATGTTACACTTTCCATAAATGGAATGGTGCAAAATACATGTTACACTTTTTTCTTTCCCAAATTGGTAAGTTTTGGCCTATTGAATTACCAACTTACCCTTACTTATAACAATTAACCAAAATTAAACCTACTTAATTAAACCTAAATTAACAATTAACAAATTAACCAACCCCCTCTTCCACCCACCATAGTAGCCCAACCCCCCTCTCCACCACCGCACCCCACCTGCCAAAAACCCCACCCCTCCGCCGGAAACCCTACCCCATCGATATCCCCTTCCCCTTCAATTGTATAATATGAGCACTATAAGAGGGGGGGTAAATTATAGTGAGAAAATAAGCTATACTTTTTGCGGAATTTAAAGTTAACTTGGGAACACACAATAGGAACACGAGAGATTTTAGCGAGGAAAAACTTCCTAGGCCAATAGGAAGAAACAACCTCGACCACAAGGGATTTTAACTCAAACTTTCCACTATAATAGGCCAAAACAACCCTGTTTGCAATCCTATTACTTTTCTCTCGAGCCACAACTTAAGTTACTAAACTCAAGTTCCCAACGATAGATCCGACAATTGTCATTCCTCTCAAACTTCACTAGAAGTTACTTTCTCTTTTTCTTTCTCTTGCTTCACTCGAAGCTTCTCACACTTACAAGAGTTCACTCAAACCCGTAACTTAAAAATACAATTTGTAAGACAATGGAAGAGTATAACTCGAATAAAGTAAGTATGAATTCTCTTAGGAATGGCACTGACTCTTTTAGACAACTAAGAATATTTAGCTAAGTCAGACACAATTTGTTCTAAGGTTTAGGCGCCTATTTATAGACAATTTAGACAAGACATAAACTTATCCACTACTTAATCCATTATCCCATGATGTCCATGATTCTAATTAATTAATTAGTTTATATCAAATATTCCTTGAGAAGTAATTAATCCACTTACTCCACTATTTAATTTAAAACTAAGAAGCAGTAAGTATTACGAGATTTTAGATACTTGGGGAATAATTAAACTATTTAAATTTATTAAGACTTGGGAAATAATTAACCAAGCCCACTAACCACTAACTACAAATTAACGTGTAGCAGTAGTTTAGGCGTGATAACAGATTTTTGGGGGAGTAAATAAAATATTTACTTTAAATAGTGTTTAGGAAAATATCTTTAAAAATAAGTTTGATTAAAACGAAAATCATTTTTATATTTAAAACGAAATTCTTTTTTAAAACCGGAAACTATATTTAATTTTGAAAACAAAATCTTTTAGTTTAATTAAAATATAAAACATAAGATTAAAATCGGTTAGATATTTATCTTAATAAAATCAGAAAATCATTTTAAATCTTTTCCTAACAAACTAAAAACAACCACCCTAAAATGGTGGATCTGGTCAAAACTATCCTAAAACTTCTATCTGACTTGTTAGGTGCATAACAAATGTTAGGCGCACTACATAGAAGTTATTTAGGTGTTCCTAAAGCTGCCTATAAGTTTTGTTCCTTAACCTTGTTCCTAACTGTGCCAGGGTATGTTCCTTTCATGGGAACAGTTTCAAGTTCCTTTTGAGAATTCAGCACAAACTAAATTGAGCTTTCACTCAACCTTAACATGAAGATATTAAATACACCCTAATGTATTCTAATCTTCACTCCAAGCTTGATACTTCATCACTCGAACATCTTCACTTCGATCTTTGATTAATTCTCCATTTTAATCGTCTTCAATCAAGTATTATCTTTGCTCGAGAATGAATTACCTAGCATTATCATAAATAAAATACAATATGTCTTTTGTGTTTAAGTCATCTTCAAAACTCAAGGGTAAACAATTTTCCCCTTTTTGAAGATGGCAACAAAAGGCATATACAAAATAATATATAATTTAACTAAGTCATATAAAACTCTAACAAAGTAATTCAACTAAGTTAAATTAATTCTAATAGACTTGTTATTTTATTTTTAAGTAACTAAGAAAAAAAAACGATTTGAATAAACGTAAACGTAAGAACATGAACCATGACTTAGATAAATATTTACTCTTATTGCCTTTCTCTTTTCCCCTTTGGCATCTTTAAAAACATTATTCCGCGATTTCGAAAAGATGAAATTTTCAAAACACGTCACACCACCAAACTTTGTTAGAGAAAATTTGGTTAGTATAAGCAAATAAAGCATTCAACTCTCAAAACCGCAATCCAAGAATATTAGCCATTCAAGAGACGCACACATGCAAAAAGATTTAACTGAGAATTATCAAATTAACATAGTTCCATTGTAGCATGCTAAGAAGGAAAGAAAGAAAAGACATAAAACAAAAGGTTTTGTTCCCACACTAAGAAAACTAAACTAAGAATAGTGTTTAAGGCATAGGAGAGAAAGGTTGTTCGACCACTTCTTCCACCACATCATCCAATTTGATCATCACTTCCTTATGATTGTTTTCAACGGTTTTATCAAGCTTGAACATGATATCCTTTAATTTCGTCAACTTCTTGTTCATCTTTTGGAGGGTCGTGGTCATATCTTCAATTCTTCTATTTCAACCACCTTCTTCCCTTTTTCCTTTTCTTTTTCTTTTTCGATTTTTTCATTTTTCTTTTTCCTTCTCTACCTCAAATTTGGTTTCATCATCCTCTTCTCCATCACATTCATCACTGTGTTCCCTAGAGATGGGAACAACAAATTCTTCATCCTCATCCGCATTATCAACCACATCGACTCGGCCTCGAGTTACAATTCCATCCACCACACTTACTTTCAAGAACTTTGGGAACCCTTCGCACTCTTGGTTGTTCCTTTCACTGGAACAGCAGGTTCCCCCTCAATCTTTGCATGTGATTCCTTCACTTCCATTTCCCAAGTTTCTTCAGTTTGCTTCCTCTTTCTCAAGATCCGTTTTGATGGATTGGGAGAGATATCCATGGGAGTTGGAGATTCGGTGTGAGTGGAAGAGGGATAGGGTTTTTCGGGTTTTTGGTTAGAGAGAGAATGAGAAGTTTGTGAGGTGTTCATGATTTTGGAAGGTTTTTCGGTTTTATTTGAGGTGAAAAGGTGTAATTTTTGGTTTAAGGGGAAAACTAGGGAGTAATGAAGGAAGGTGAAAAGTAAAATAAATTTACTTAACCGTGTATTGTACACGGTTTGAAATAATCATATGAAGATTGTGATGCATTTTTAAACAAATAAAAAAATCAAATTTATTCACACATACATAATGCCAAAGAGTAAGACCAATTGGGAGAAAGATTATCGAAATTATTTCAACTTAATAAAGCCAAGTTCAAGTCTCAGTTTTTCAAACCTATCTCTATTTAAGGGCTTAGACAAAATATCAGCAATCCGACGTTCAGTTTCACAAAATTCCATTTTAATAAGACCCTTCTCAACATTATCCTTTAGAAAATGATGCCTAATATGGATATGCTTAACTCTAGAATAATGCACGGGATCTTTAGAAATACTAATTGCACTAGTATTATCACAATAGATGGGAACACATCGTAAATTCCACAGTCACGAAGTTGTTGTTTTATCCATAGCATTTGGGAACAACATGCTGCTGCTGCAACATATTCAGCCTCAGCTGTAGATAAAGCAACTGCGTTTTGCTTCTTGGTACTCCAAGAAACCAAACTATGACTAAGGAACTAAACCATACCTAATGTACTCTTTCTATTAACCAGATCTTCTGCATAGTCAGCATCTGGGAATCCTTTCAGTTCAAAGGTATCACTTCTTGAATAGAATAGGCTCAAATCATATGTTCCTTTGAGGTATCTTAGGATTCTCTTCATTGCTGTGAGATGAGATTCCTTTGGATTGACTTGAAATCTTGCACATAGCCTTCCACTAAAAGCAATATCAAAACGACTTACAGTTAGATATAATAACGAGCTAATCATACCTCGATACATGGTTTGATCCAAACTTGTTCCTATAGTATCCTCATCCAATCTGGCTGAAGTTCCCATAGGTGTATGATTTACTTTCGAAGCCTCCAAACCATACCTTTTCAGCAGTTCATTTATGTACTTTTGTTGATGGATGTAGATTCATTCTTCTGTTTGCTTGATTTGCAACCCCAAGAAGAAGTTGAGTTCACCCATCATGCTCATTTCGAATTCCTTACTCATGAGATTAGCAAAGTCCTTGTACAAAGATTCATTAGTGGCACCAAATATAATATCATCAACATATATTTGAAATACTAATAAATGTTTTCCTTTTGATTTTAAAAACAAGGTTCGATCCAATTTTCCTCTTTTAAACTCATTTTCAAGAAGGAACTTTGAAAGGCTTTCATACCATCTCTTGGAGCTTGCTTTAACCCATAAAGAGCTTGTCAAGCTTGAAGACATGATTGGAAATTTTTATTTTCAAAACCGGAGGTTGTTCACGAAAACCTCTTCATTAGATAACCATTTAAAAAGCACATTTCACATCCATTTGATACAATTTAAAACCCATAAAGCAGCAAATGCAATAAAAATTCTAAAGCTTCCAATCTGCAACAGGTGTAAAAGTTTCTTCATAATCTATACCTTCCTGTTGATTGTATCCTTTTACAACTAAACGAGTCTTGTTTCTCACTATGGTTCCAAACTCATCCAACTTGTTTCTAAACACCATTTCAAACCAGTAACCTTATTGTGTTTAGGTTTAGGTTCAAGGTGCCAAACTTTATTTCTTTCAAATTGATGAAGTTCATCTTGCATAGCTACAATCCAATCAGCATCAGTGAGAGCTTCTTCATGGTTCCTGGGTTCCATCATAGAAAGAAAAGCATGAAAAGCACAAAAATTTCTAATTTGAGATCTTGTTTGAGTTTCCTTGTTTCTTCCACTGGATGGGAACGATGATGTTTCCAAGGCTTTGGTTGGAAATCCTGGATGGAAACTTGATTTCTTTGATTATATTCACTTCCCTGTTCTTGGGAACCAGATTCAACAATAGTGGATTCATTCACTTGTGTATCCTCACCTAGTTCTTCTTCTTCTTAATTAGGAACAGGAACATGATGTTGTTCCTTAGGCTTTGTTCCCATGACTTCTTCTTCCAAAGTCTCATCAATAAGATTTGATCTTTTACCAAACCTATCTTGAAGTCATCATCAATTTGTGTGCTGGGGACAAGTTTATCTTTTTCATCAAAATAATATGCACACTTTCTTCTACACACATAGACCTTTTATTATAAACTCTATAAGCTTTGCTACTAGAAGAGTATCCTAGAAATACAGCTTCATCACTTCTAGCATCAAATTTTCTAAGATTTTGTTTCCCATTATTATGAACAAAACATTTACATCCAAATATTCTGAAATATGTAATATTGGGATTTCTACCAAAATATAGCTCATAAGGAGTTTTATTTAACAATGGTGAGAGAGTTTTATTTAACAAAGGTCTCACCATGGCATGATTTATAATATGACAAGCAGTATTTACAGCTTCGGCCCAGAAGTTCACAGGAAGACCACTAGCTATTAACATAGTCCTAGCCATTTCCTCTAATGTTCTATTTTTCCTTTCAACAACACCATTTTGTTGAGGTCTTCTAGGGGCGAAGAAATTATGATCTAAGCCATGATCCCTACTAAAGTCATCAAACTTAAAGTTCTCAAATTCTTTGCCATGGTCGGATCTAAAGTGTAACAATTTTTTACCACTCAAATTTTGAACTTTCTTTGCAAAGACAAGAAACTCATCACAAGTCTCGTCCTTGCTAGAAAGAAAAATAACCCATGTAAATCTAGAGAGGTCATCAACAATAACCAACACATATTTCTTGCCACTCCTACTTTAAATTGATTTTATGGTCTTGTGGTGCTTACCACATTCTTCGACTTAAAGGAGGATCTAACATGCTTCCCTTTAGCACACGCATCACAAACACAATCTAAATGAAACTTAATTGAAGGTAGACCTAAAACTAGTTCTTTAGATAGAAGTTTGTCAAGCAAAGAAAAACTAGCATGTCAAAGACGCATATGCCATAAAAGAGAATCATCATCAATAACACTAAGGCATGTAAACTTATTTTTGGGAACAAGGTTAAGATCCACAACATATGTGTTCCCCTTTCTTGTTCCTTCTAAAACAACATCCTTTGTGCTTTTGTTGACGATTAGACATTTTTCACTATTAAATTTTACAAAGTTTCCTTTATCACAGAATTGGGAAATACTCAACAAATTATGCTTCAAACCATCAACTAGAAAAACGTTATCTATGGAATGTGACGATGACTTACCAACTTTGCCCATGTCAACTATGTTACTGATAAGTCATATTTATATATAGTTTTTAGGTGCATTTAGGTTGCATTTTAGAGCATTTAGTTTCATATTTAGGTTCATTATTGCATTATATTCTTAAGTTATGATTTCTACTCCTATTCGGTGTGTTTTCTTGTCTTTGATGAATTTCAGGCATTGATAACGTATTTGGAGTGTAATTAGCTAAACTTGAGGATTAGGAGCACGTGGAAAGAAGCTACAATGCATAAGGATCGTCATAGATATTTTATAGTACGAATTTGAGCGAAAACAAAGCGAAAAATCATTAGAAGAAATGTGAAAAAGAGTCATGTCTACTCTTCTGATCATAACTTTTGATGTGCTTATTTAAATCGACTAATTCCAGCATATTTGAAAACTAGACTTGAAGACCTTTCCAATGAAAGGTGGCACGCCTCGAGAGGACTTCTAGTCAAGGAGTTATGCCTTTCGGAAGATTGCACTGTTTCTGCTGGAATCTGCCACGCGTATGCGCGGATCACTAATCCGCCTATTAATGATTTATTTAAGACTTTCCTTATCTTGTAAATTACTTTCCTAGTCATATTAGGTTAAAGAATATTATTTAGATTAGTTTCATTCTTTCTCTCTCCTCCCTTTCACGTTATTCTTTAGGTTTTAGTTTTCTCTTTCTCCTCTTTTTCTCTCTAGTTTTTAGAGTATAAACCCTAGTTTTTATTCTTCTTCATTAATTCATGATTTCTTTTAGTTTCTTTCATTGATTTCTTTGATTATGTTTTATTTTATAGTTTTAGATTTCATATTTTATTTCATGATAGAGTAGTTTTTTATATCTAGGGTTTGGGAATCCATGTTTATATGCTATGATTTGATTGATATTTATTCATGATTTGATTAGTTATTGATTTCTCTAATTTATTAGTGTTTTATTGTTAATCTTGCAATCTGATCAATTGTCTGATTAAATATTGCTAATATCGAGTCATAGATCGAGAGATAGTACTCTTTATAGGCTTACCTACAATTAGCAAATCTGATTATGTTGAGCGACCGTACTAGCATATGTTGATTTGAGAGCGTTAGTGCCTGACCAAGGATTAACCTGTGCTCTAGATATATGATTAATTGAACTGTGATAATATTTTGATAGTCTATAAGTATAAACATGGTGAACCATTGCCCTAGATCCTTTTTAGTTTGATTTTCGTAGTTTGATTAGTTTAAAACCTTAATTCAAATATCTGTGATTTTGTTTAGTTTCTCTTTACCTTATAAGCTAGATTAAAACGACCATCTCTCTGTGGATTCGACCCTACTTACCCTACTACATTGTTAGAAGGTTTTGCATGAATTATTTTTGACGGGTGTACGACAACCTATCAGTTACCTTTCATGTTGTCACCAAAAGTCACGCTTCCACCGTCATAGGCTGAGAGTAAGAGAAATCTTGATCTATCTCTAGTCATATGCTTAGAACAACCACTGTCTAGGTACCATGTGTTGTTCCCCCTCACTCCAACCTCAAGAGATTCAATCTCTTCATCAGATTCGGAATTGTCAAGAGCCATGAGACAAACGTTTGCCGTCTCCTAATTTGGTTGAGGACCATCTTCTTCTTCAGAGTCAGAATCTCCCCATGCAGCAACCATATAGCCTTCTTCATATCAGATCTAGTATAGGAACTTTTGTATTCCTTATTCCTATCTTTGCTTCATTCCCTTCCTTTGCCTTTGTCTTGTTTCCATTGGGGACATTCCTTGATAAAGTGATCGCAACTGCCACACTTATGACAAAAAAGTTTGTTAGAATATTTCTTATTTTTACCTTTGTAGTCTCCATTCTTCATGTTCCTAAACATCCTTTTGAATTTTCGGACCATGAGAGCGGATTCTTCTTCGTCAATTTCCGAGTCATCACTTTCATCAGCTTTCAAGGCAATCGATTTTTGCTTGGACATATCTCCATTCTCATTGTCCATTTGCAGCTCCTGAGTCATAAGGGAACCAACAAGTTGTTCCAGATTGAACTTCGTAAAGTCCTTAATTTTTGTAAGGCAGTAACCTTAGCCATCCATCGATCCCTAGGAAGGCTCCTTAGGACCTTTCGTACCTATTTCTCAGAAGTAATCACTTTTCCAAGAGACGTTAGCTCATTAATAATATTAGTTAGCATGTAAACATGTCTTGAATAGATTCTTTTGGTTTCATTTGAAAGAGTTCATATTGATTCATCAAAAGATCTATTTTTGATCTCTTAACTTGACTCGTACCTTCATGAGTGACTTCAAGGAAATCCCATATTTGTTTTGCGATTTTGCATCCCATGACACGATTGTGTTCATGAGATCCCAGACCACAATGAAGCAGTTTTATAGCAAGAGCATTAATTTTCATTTTTTCGAAATCTTCTTTATCGAAATCAGACATGGATTTAGGAATTACCTCGTTCTTGTCATTAGTAGTAGTGACTTCAAAATTGCCTACCTCAATGACTCTCCATACCTGGTAATTGTCGGCTTTGATGAAGATCTCCATTCTGTTCTTCCAATAGGTGTAGAATTTACCATTGAACATTGGTGGCCTTTGTGTAGAGTAACCTTCTTCCAGTTTCTATCTAGTATTCATATTTTCCAAGATCTCGAACTCAACAGGGTTTCTTGAGTTTTAGAGTTCC